>NW_022110778.1:0-1144 GCF_000313985.2 Echinops telfairi | reverse complement strand
AAGACAAACCAAAGCAGAGCTCAGAAATCATACATGGTGGTATGAAGAAGTATGCATAAAATGGAGACCTGACATATGTCCTCAGATGCTTTGTAGACATTTAGGCAGTTTCAGCAGATGTATGAGCCTAGCAAACACTTCAGAATCTACACAGAGTATATGTATGTAGTGATCATGGAATAACTATAGAGATCTAATAAGCTTAAATAATTTACATTTGTGTTTAAGATAGGTTCAAGAAAGATACACTGAATTGTAACTTAAACAATCTCTGCTACTTGGCTTGTTATCAAATGTTAAATGATGATCAGAAACTCAAAAATTATTAATTTGTTATTGAACGAGTAAATACTAATATTGTTATGTAACATCAAAGCTGCATGTATACTCCTGACTCACACATATATTTTAAGTACAAATATTAAGCATAATCTAAGCTTACATATATCTAAGTATATAAATATACACAATATATAAAATATTATGTCTGCAAACATTAAAAATATTGCTACAAAATCACAGACGTCATTACTAAACAAAAAGAAAGCAAAATGTGAGACTATTGCTTCTTGGTGAATTTTTCATCTACATCTATAAACTTTTGAAGGCAGCGTCTCCATATCTCCATGCCCTCCTTGACACTCAGACCAATGCTTAGTACATCGGGAAAGCTCAGTATTATTTGCAGTTAATGTTGTTCGCTCTGGTGTTCTGATTTTCATCTCATTTATTTTATCCATATTTAAGACTCATTATTTCTTTTTATCATATCGCTACGACCCTATGTCATTCTATTTAATTTTTCATTAACCCCTTCAAATAAATTTTAACATTGTTACTAGAGTGACTTTATGTTGTCCCCATGGGATAAAATATCATGGAGAAATTATCACTAATTTTGGTACTATTATATGACATTTTTTGATAAAAATGATGAACATTCTAAATAAAAGATCAAATAATATATTTTAGGTTTAATCAATCTTCTGGAATATAAAAGGACAAATTCCCATTTTAAAACAGCTGTCTGCTTCTACAGTATGTAGAAACAATTCACAGACAAAGTGTGGATGAGTGGCTTGTAAGGAAGCACAGGTGAGCACGCAGGGACATGAGTGTGGCGGCTTTGACACTAGTCCACCTG
>NW_022110777.1:0-1144 GCF_000313985.2 Echinops telfairi | reverse complement strand
AACTTGCTACCCTGTACTTGACTCTGTACTTCTATATTTCCTTTGTTTTTATTCTCTATTTCTTTTTTATTATTACTAATTAATACAGGCTCTCATTGTAAGATTCCTTACATCCCATGTGGATCAAGGTGCTGCATAAATAAAGAACTAAATACTTCTTTTTCTTTAGTACCTTAACCCATCCATTAATTCATTTTTTCTCTGTTCCCCCTCAAACCATCGCTCCACCAGTAAATCACTCTACTATCACATTAGATCTCAAAATAAAAGCCTAAGAATCATCTTTAATTCTTCTCTCAGACTTATCACATATAATTTTATTGGGTTTTACTTCTAAATTCTATCTTTTTTCTCTTTCTCTAGAATCTCTACTACTGCTCCCTAGAATAAGTCATATTATATCTCTTTTAGATTTCTACATAGCTTCTTAAAAGTTTTTTCATTCTTCCACTCTTACTCTACTATAATTATTTTTCAATTAAAACAAAATTTTAAATATATAAACTAGAATTGCAACAATAAATAATAAGTCAGATCTTTCCCTCTGCTGTTCTACTCAATGTGCTTTAGTGGTGTTCTGTTGAGCTTTAAATAAATTCATAATTTCCTTACATGGACAACAGGATACCACAAAATCTAGCTACTGCCTATCTGTGTCCCCAATAACAATCTACTGCATGTCCAAATATGTCAAGATAATATACATCAAGCCACAAAATGCCCCCCAGATTGTCTCAGGACTGCTGCCTTCCTCTTTCAGACTTTTACCCGTCAGCATCAAGCACCACCTACTTGGAAAACCCTTCCCCCAGGGACGAGTCAGCCAGGGTGCAGTTTAGCACCCAAATACACAACATTCCTCTAGTTCTTTAATGCTTCCTCCATCCCACTATCATGACCCCAGTTCTACTTTACAAATCCGGCTAGACCAGAGCAGTACACTGGTACAGATAAGAGCTCTCGACACACGGAATCCAGGACAGATCAATCCCTCAGGACCAACAATGGGAGTAGCGATACCATGAGGGTAGGGGAAAGGTATGGGAGAGGGAGAAAGGGGGAACAGATCATAATGATCAATGTATAACTGCCACCCCCACCAATCCCCACGGGGACGAACAACAGAAACATGGATGAAGGGAGA
>NW_022110776.1:0-1136 GCF_000313985.2 Echinops telfairi | reverse complement strand
GCTCTTTCTATCTTTTTTATTTATTATAATCTGTTTAGCGGAGCCTGGCTGCTGAGACGGCTGTGCCTCTTTGATCCCACTCTGGGGTTCTTGAAACCTTCCAGATGGGCTGGAAATTGACTGTGATGGATGGTGGCGCCAAATTGGGAAGAAATAATTCACTGTCCCCGAGCCCCGCGGATGACGGACAGTGCCACAGGCCCATGGCTAGGGTTGCTTCCCCTCCCTCGGCTTTTATTCTTGGTACAGGTGTTGCTCATTCCCTTGCAGCACATTTGTATAAGGAGGTCTGGCCTTTTCAAAGGCAGAGAGAGAGGGACACCAGGGTCGCGGAGGGCATGTGAGCCTCTTTAGCAGACAAGCTGGCTTTCATGTGGGCCCTCGGACAGCAAATGGATCATCATCCTTTTGCCAGCTCTTAGTTAGAGCCCCGGTGTTCTCCATGGTCTCCCATGCAGCTTACAGTTGGACATTGACTAAGGAAGACTTTGGAAGACTTGATACATGTAACTTGCAGTGCTGGAGAAGACGACTTCGAGTACCATGGACTGCCCAAAGGACAAACGGATCTGCTTTGGAACAAGTACTGTCGGGATGCTCTTTAGAAGCAAGGGTGGCGAGACTTGGTCTCACATACTGTGGACATGCTGTCAGGAGAGGCCAGTCCTTGGAGAAGGCCATCCTGCTTGGTAAAATAGAGGGGTGGTGAAAAAGAGGAAGGCCCTTAACTCGATCGACACAGTGGCTACAGCAAGGGGCTCAGGCAAAGGGACAGATGTGAGGATGGCGCAGGACTGGGCACTGTTTGGTTCTGTTCCGCATAGGGTTGCGATGGGTCAGGACCAACTTGGTGGTACCTACTGACCGCACTCGTTAGAGCAAAGAAGCCTGGGGCCACAGGGGGTTAGGAACGGGGCTGCTAACCACCAGGGCAGCAGTTCAAACCCACCAGCTGCTCCTCTGGAGAAAGATGGGGCTTTGTAAAGATGACAGCCTAAGAATCTCTACGGCTACAGTTCTCAAGCTTCCTAAGGCCCTTTTTATCCCCTAACTATACAATTATTTTCATTGCGACTTCATAATTGATATTTTGCTACTGTTAGGAATCGGGTATCCCCTGTGAAAGGGTTGTTTGA
>NW_022110775.1:0-1144 GCF_000313985.2 Echinops telfairi | reverse complement strand
CCACTTTATTCAATTTTGTCTTTTACTGTTTCTGTTGGGTTTTCCATTATGTGAAGCACAGAAGGAGTGGCTGTATAGTGATAATACATGATGCAAGAGTTTATCGGAGATATAAGGGGAGGAGGTGAGTGTAGGGAGGCTAAGGGGATTTCAGGAGTAAACAAGGAAAGTGGGAGTGAACTGATTGTGACTCACCAACCCTGTAGTGAGGAACTGGCACTAATTCTGTACAAATTATTCCAAAACATATAAATTGGCAACAAACTTCCAAACTTGTTCTTTAAGGTAAGCCAAGAATAAGAATAAGACTAAGAATAGGCCACACAGAGACCAAAAAATACAGACAAATATCCCTCATGAAGATAGATGCAACAATTGTCAACTAAATTCTTGCCAACAGAATTTTTAAATATATCAACCAAAAAAAAATACACCACAATCAAGTGTGTATACCCTTGCATACCAGGGATGTAAGCATGGGTCAACATCAGGATAATAATTATTATTCACCACACAATTAAGACAAAGTACACACTCCAAATGATCATATTAATAGATGCAGAGAATTCATTTTACAATATCCCATGTTAATATCACTTTCTTACTTTTAAAAAAAAGCACTTTACAAAAAAGTAATAGGAAGGAAATTCCTAAACATAATAAAATCCATATATAAACAAAACAATGGCCAATGTCATGTTCAATGGGGAAAAACTGAAAACATTCCCCCTGAGAATGGGAACTAGACAAGGATGTTTACTACAATGACACTTATTCAACATTGTGTTGTAAGTTTTAGGCAGAATCATTAGGCAACAGAAAAAAATATATATAAATTATATCTACAAATAAACAAGAAGAAGTGATTAACAGATGATATGATACAATATTTAGAGAACCCCCAAGACTCTACAAAGATTGTTGCCAACAATTCAGGAATTTTGTAAAGTGGAAGGCTACAAGATTAATAAATATAAATCAATTGGATTTCTGTATACTAATGAAGCGATCTCTGAATAGCCACACAAAAGAGGAAATACTTAGGAGTAAACATAACAGAAAACCCCAAAGGCCAATGATAATAAGACTACTGGATATTAGTGCACGAAACCAAAAGACACCAACGCAGATGAAAAAATATCCC
>NW_022110774.1:0-1144 GCF_000313985.2 Echinops telfairi | reverse complement strand
GAGGTTTTTCATTTCCAGCTTTCCCATGTTTATCTCATGCGTGATCAATGTTAGCCCACAGAAATTAGGAAAAGTCTCTCCTCTTTGGCATTAGTGGTTGGCAAGTCAGTGTGGAAAACACTAGTAGTAAGCAGTCTAGCGTGTAAGCATATGAATATTACTACAAACAGTGTTGTATTTCAGGATAGGTTTTGTGTTCTTTTTGGTGATGCACATGACATAATTCCTCTTCAATTTGTAATTCTCCTCATAGTTTACTGTATGATTGTCTTATTTAAAATGTCCAATACCAGTCTATTTCAGCTCACTAAATATCAATTTTTAAGTGTTTCTTTTCACTTTTGACCATTTTTAGTTTTTCTAGAACCTTGTATATTACGTTCTACTTTCCAATTGTTAATTAATACTAGCCACTGGTACTTCAGTTGGAGTCATGCTACTTCACCGAGTGGAGGTGCCAACAACTTTGCTCCTTGTACATCACTGATGTTCATTCTACTTTGAGAAGGCAGCTGTCGTCAGATGTCCCTGGAGTACCTTCCAACTGGAAGCACTCATCTTTATGTAGTACATTAAACAATGTTATTTTGTTATTCAAGAGTTTCTACAGGCCTTTTTTGGTCCCCACACAGACCTTTAAGTCCTTCTTACCAGATTTAACGAGTCTGGAATCTCTGCTTAGAAATGTGTCCAGTAGGGGTGGCTCTGCTGGTATTTGTATTACCAGTGCTGTAGAACTTTAGCAACACACAAGCCCGTAGAGTAGGACAAACTGACAGTCAGGTGGTGATGTGCCTATCTTCCTTCCATGGAAGGACTACCTTGTGCAAGGTTTGCACGGACAAAGACATTTGTCAATTACAGCACCTGGCTCCAGGCTAATATCCTATAGTCATTGAATAGATGACTGTTCTATGAATGAATAACCACTTTTGAACTGACATTTATGGTCATAACTGCTACTTCCCTTTCTTTAAAATGTGGTGATTATAGTGTAGTAATAAAATGATTGAAATATTTAATTTTACCTTGGACAAAAGTTTAAATATATTTAAATTTTAGGGTGTATTCATTCTAAAGAGTACTATAAAAACTGACCTAAAGGAAAAAAAATAACTCAACAATTCCAACAATGGAATGGTTA
>NW_022110773.1:0-1085 GCF_000313985.2 Echinops telfairi | reverse complement strand
TCTGGAACAGAGACCAGTACAGCTCCTCCAACTCTGATTGTTTCACCTGGTCAACCAGAAACCACATCCTCATTGGACAGTCATCCTGGGACTGAGTCCAGCTCAGCCATTCCACCCCTGACGGTTTCTCCTGGAAAGCTAGAAACTACAAGCTCACCAGTCACTCATGCTGGTGCTGAATCCAGTTCAACTGTTCCAACTCTGACCATTTCCCCTGGTGTACCAGGGGTGATGACCACAATGGTCACTAGTTCTGGCACAGAGACCAGTACAGTGACTCCTCCTCTGATTGTTTATACTGGTCCACAAGAAACTGCATCCTCATTCACCAGTCATCCTTGGACTGAGTCCAGCTCAGCCATTTCAACTGTGCCAGTGATTTCCACTGGTGTAACACAGGTGGTGACCTCATTGGTCACTAGCTCCAGGGTACAAACTAGTACAGGCATTCCACCCCTGACGGTTTCTCCTGGAAAACTAGAAACTACAAGCATACCAGTTACTCATGCTGGTGCTGAATCCAGATCAACTGTTCCAACTCTGACTATTTCCTCTGGTGTCCCGGGGAGAGTGACCACCACATTGGTCACTAGTTCTGAAACAGAGCCAAGTACAACTATTCCAACTCTGACTGTTTCCCCTAGTGCCCCAGGGATGATGACCTCACTATTGACTACTTCTGGCACAGCGACTAGTACAGCTCTTCCAACTCTGACTGTTTCTCCTGATCAACAAGAAACATCCTCATTGGCCAGTCATCCTGGGACTGAGTCCAGCTCAGCCACTCCAACTCTGCCAGTGCTTTCCACTGGTATAACAGAGGTGATCACCTCATTGGTCACCCGCTCTGGGGCACAAACAAGCACAGGTGTTCTACCCCTGACTGTTTCTCCTGCAAAGCCAGATACCACAAGCTCGCCAGTCACTCATCCTGGTGTTGAATCCAGTTCAATCTTTCCAATTCTGTCTGTTTCCCCTGGCACACCAGGAGTGATGACCACAATGGTCACTAGTTCTGGAACAGAGACGAGTACAGTTACTCCACCTCTGATTGTTTCTACTGGTGTAGCAGGGATGATGACCTC
>NW_022110772.1:0-1064 GCF_000313985.2 Echinops telfairi | reverse complement strand
ACACACACACACACACACACACGTGCGCGCACGAAATGGTTTGGGCACCCTTATAAACAAATCAGTCCACTACAGATGGGTGAGTTTATTTCTGAATTTTCAATTCTGTTCTATTGGTCTGTATGTCTACTATTCTATCAGTTACAGGCTCTTTTGATTACTGTAGCTGTATGTTTTAAAACCAGGGAGGCTCAGTCCTCCATTTTTTCTTCTCTTTCAATATCAGGTAGCTAGATACAAGAGCCCTGGTGGCATATACATTGGGCTGCTAAAGAAGAGTTAGCAGTTTGAAACTACCAGCTGCTCCTTGGGAGAAGTGACTTTTCGCTCGAGCAAGGAGGTACAGCCTGGGAGTGGTCCTTACTGGCTCGCTCTGAGTCGGCATCTACTCAAAGGCAGTGAGTTTGGTGTGGTTTTGATTTTGCCATTCCATATAAAGTGGAGGATTGATTTTTCTATTGCTGTAAAGATAGCTTTTGGAAATTTGATTGCATTGGATGTTGCTGTGTATCATATTGGTATGTTAAAAATAGTGAGTCTGCCAACCTAGAATACAGGACATCTTTCCATTTGTCTGTAATCTCTTCACCAGTGCTGTGTAAGTTTCATTGTTCATATTTTTCTTATCATTGCCTACATTTATCATGAGGTAATTTATTCTCTTATAGGTGATTGAAAATGGTCTCGCATTATTAGGGGATAGCTAAAACCCAATAGATTTTGGGGACTTTGTACCCTGCAATGTGTGAAATTCTTCTATTAGCCTTAGAAGCTTTTTTTACTGTTTTTTGGTTGTTGTTGTCATTGTTTGAGATTTTCTATGATAGAGTCATATTATCTGGGAACAGAGATGATTTTACTTCTAACCTGGATGCCTTCTGTTTCTTGTTCTTGGCTCCTTGTTTAGGGTAGGACATATAATATTGAATAGAAATGATGTAGCCTTGTTTTCATTTCTCAGTTTTTCTCATTTACTATAATATTGACAGTTGGCATTTCATTTATGCTCTGAATCATATGGAGGAATTTCCCTTCTATTTCAATCTTCTTGAAGGCCTTCCCCC
>NW_022110771.1:0-1104 GCF_000313985.2 Echinops telfairi | reverse complement strand
AATATTTATTTTCAGAATAAAATGGAAGTATTTAAGGCCTCAAAATTCTCAAGCTCCATCGAAGGTAAATATCTACTTTTCACCAGCAATGTAACTGAAGAAAGGAATATTTTATGAAGAACATTCTTTACTAACATGTACTGCACCTCAGACCACAACCCTTGACATATTTGGTTAAAGTGATCAAGCTGAATCATTCTCATATGTACCACTCCAACCCAGGCTGAGCTTTTCTTCAAGTTTAACCTGCCCCAATCCCCTTGCGTCCTGTGTATTCTTTACAATATCTATTGTATGTGAAGAAATGCCCATGGTTGGGTAGCGCATTTATGCACAATAGTGTGGTAACTAGAGAAACTTGCTGTAGAAGTGGACAACAAGAGACAGAGGGACACCAATAGCACATCCAAGAGGTACCTTGGCCAAGACAGGAATATCCTAAACAAGAAAATAAGCCAGGGGAATCCTTATTTGCTACTCTTTTAAGGTCTTGTGTTTATGTGTCCAGTTTTAAAGCCTTTGGGAAAGACTGCAGCCTACAATCAAGGGATGGCAATGGGTAGGTAGATGGGTGATGCCAAGAGCCAAGATGAGGGCAGAAGCTTAAAAGAACAAGATGGATCCAGGAAAGATAAGACAAGTTAGCCTAAGTCTTTTATCTTAATTTTTAAAATCAGGAACACAACTTAGAATATATTCTCTAAGCTTAATCCTAACTTTATAACGCAAAGTCTCAAATTGAGGAACCAACTTCCAAAACTGTGCTGTTTAAATCATAACTCTAGGCAGGACACATTCTAAACATAAAGCCCGTTAATCTGTCCACTAACATCTGACTCCTGACACTTATGTTCTATTTCTATCCATTGACTCTTGTTCTTGAACCAGGAACATTAATCCCAGGACCTAGATCCCAATTTTACATACAATCTGACTCTAGCACTTTACAAGCCTAAACTGAACCCAAATCTAACGCATCAAGAAATTCACATTGCTAATTACGTATGTGGAGATGTCTTCTCTCTCATTCAAACTTTACCTAAATGTAAGGAACTAAGGTAGGTAGACAGGCAAAACAAGGAGTCACAGGCACATTTTCAGTAA
>NW_022110770.1:0-1139 GCF_000313985.2 Echinops telfairi | reverse complement strand
CGCGATAGAGTGAAGCCGGGGAAGTCGTAGCGCGAAGTGGCGAGGGTTCACTGTAAACAGACTGTGAAAGCTTTTTCTGAATTCCAATTATTTAGAATATTTGAAATGTTTATAAGCAAGTATAATAATGTAAATTCTATCTTAAAACATTAGTGTGAACTTAAGAATTGCTTTGATGTGTATCATTTGATGACTAGTCATGAAAAAATGTTTATATTCTTGAGGTTTTAAAGCTCAGAATCTTGTGTCTTTTTCAAAAGTTAATGACCAAAGACCTTGATTTTAAAAGTCACTTGTTAGTGAAAAGGAATGTGAACAAAGAAATAGAATCTGCGTAGCATCTGTAAAAAAAATTAAAATTACAAATGTATTTCCTTTGTAACTTGCTGACATAAACAATCAATCCTGTCCTTATTCTGACTGGTGTTATTGATCTGTTCTCTTGTCTCTTCCACAGATGTAGTAGATTTAATTCCTGTGTATTTCATCCAGCAAGGTCCATGTGTTTAGTCCCATTTATGTTATTGAAAAGGGTATTTATAGTGAGTAAGTCATTGGTCTTGCAAAATTCTGAGGTGTGGTTTGTAGCATTGGTTTTATCACCAAGGCCATATTTTATAACTATTGATTTGTCTTTGTTCCCAAAATTCGTATTATAATCACCAGTAATTATCAGTGCAACTTTATTGCATTTTTGACCAATATCAGACTCCAGAATTTTGTAAAAACATTCCATTTACTTAACTTATTTAACAGATCTTACAGGCATATGGCTAGTATCCTGTCACGGACAGCTGTGTACTTCTTGGAATATTCTTTTTAACAGTGATTACAATACCATTCCTCTTCAATATTGCTATGTGTGTCATAGTCAACAACAATATGATTTCCCAGTTCAAAATGACCAATACCAGTCCACTTCAGCTCACTAATAATGCCTGGTTTTTTAACTTGATGCATTTCATTTCATTTTTCACAACTCCCAACTTTCAGGCATTCTATATTCTGTTTGTTAATGAATGTTTGCAACTGTTTTATCTCCTTTTCAGTTGTTTCACATCAGCAAATGAAGTACCCCAAACCTTTTCCTCCATCCCAGTCATTAAGGTTGATTCTTCTTTGAGAAGGCAGCCTTTCTG
>NW_022110769.1:0-1121 GCF_000313985.2 Echinops telfairi | reverse complement strand
TAGTAACTGAGGACAGTCATTGATCAGGGTGTCTCCTCACAGACTGGAAATCTTTACAGGAGCAGAAAGTCTCATCTTTCTCCCAATGCTCAGCTGGTGGGTTTGAACTGCTGACTTTACAGTAAGCAGCCTAGGCCACCAGGTTCTAAGCATATTCAAATGCCTCAAGGGATTAGGTTACTGGTTTGAAGGTTTAGAACCATAATCTCAAGGTGAAACTAAATCTAGCAGTATAACTCAGCTCATAAAGGCAATGTTTGTGGTAGAATGAAATTTCTTAATATGACTTCTATAACTCCAACTAAATTATTGGGTGGGAGTATGCAAACCAATGACAACAGGTTTATTTGGGCTTTTATGCATGTGCTCTAAATCCCATGTGGGAATTGGCTGTCGTTGTTACATTAATAAGTCAATCTCTAACACCTAAAAAGCACAGATTAGGACAAGTAAACATACAAGCAGAGACAGGAAAACCTAATGCCAAGCCACATAGAGATCTCCAAGAAACCAGGCAAAGAGCACTGAATGGACAATGCTGAGAACAGAGGGAAATCCTCCCTCTAAAATCAACACCCAGTACGCAGACTTCTAGCCTCAACAGTGAGAAAATAATTTCTCTTACTTATTGTTATGCACTTGTAGTTACTTCTGTTAAAACAGCACTAGACAACTAAGTCCGGTGCATGCACGCACGCGCGCGCACACACACACACACACACACACACACAAAATTTTCCTTAACAACAATAAAACAACTATTTTCCTTAATATACTAAGAGCTCTTATAGATGTAAGGAAAATCTAGTAACCTAATAGAAACAACAAACAACAACAATAGAAACAATAAAGGCTAAGGGTATGAACAACAGTTCAAATGAAAGATTATACAAACGATTTTTAACATATGAAAAAATATTCACCTTAGTCATAGAAAAACTTAGAAAAACTAAAATATCAAAATGCTACTACTTTTCCTCTTTCAGACCAGCAAAGACCACAAAGCTTTATGACATTGGGGGAAATAGAGAAAAGAGACTCCTGCATATTTTAATTTGAGAATCAACCGGCAACATTCCTGTAATTTTAAATTTCTCTGAAAATCAAAATTATCTAAATTC
>NW_022110768.1:0-1145 GCF_000313985.2 Echinops telfairi | reverse complement strand
GGGGCAGTTCAATTCTACTCTGCCCTACAGGGTCACCACCAGTCAGGACCAACACAACCACCCAGGGACAGTTGTACCCTGTCCTGTGGGGTCACTAGGAGTCAGTCAATTTGAGGACAGGGGGTGAGTTTTAAGAGGTTCTGGGGGAAGGAAGGTCCTTGCAGCTTTGAGCTTCTGCCTCCGGGTGGTCTCCATGTGGCTTGGTTCCTCCCACTGGCTTGTGGAATCTTTGACTCTCAGAAAGGCTGTCCTGTCCCGACACCCACTATGGTTATGCTGCTCACTCAACTAGCCAAGAGGAGCCCCAAGCTCAGGTCAGGGTTGATGCTTCCTGGGGAGCGAGATACACCATCTCTAACACCACGATGGAAAACTGTCCTGAGTCTCCCAGGCCAGACACGAGACTTACAGGAACAGATCGCTAGCCCTTCTCCTGTGGAGCAGCTGGGGTGTGAACCCGACTCTGGGTTCGCAGCTGGGCGCTTAGGCACCGTGTTGTCACGGTGCGGTGGACACCATCTAGCATATTCCGACTAGAACACAGGGTTCCTTCTAAAAGACATTCTTCCACGGAGGGGTTGGTGGCCTTGAACCACTGACCCTCGTTTGCAGCCAAGTGTCTAACCACTGTGCTGTCAAGCAGGTGGTGCCGCCATGCAGGCTGTTTGAGTGGGCACTGGGGGCAAACAGCGGCCTCTGGTGATGGCAGCAGGACTGGACTAGGGTGACGCCCGGCAGCTGGGATGAAAAGGCAAGCACAGACTCTGGCGAGCTGCTGGGCAGGGCCCCGAAGACGGCAGGGCCTCCCAAGTCAGAGGAGCAAGCGAAGAATTAGGACCTGAGATGGCCCACGCCATTTGCCCACCACACGTCACTTTATGCCTTTCCAAGGAGGAAACTCACAGCTGTGGGGTCAGTGCCGATGCACAGCGACCGTTAGGACAGGGCAGAACTGCTCCTGTGGGTTTCTGAGATGGTCACTCTCTACGGGAGTAAAAAGCCTCCTCCTCCCAGAGGGCGGCCGGTAGTCTCAAACTGCTGCTTTTCTGGTTTGCAGCGCAATGTGGAACCCACTGGGCCAGCAGGGCCCCATGGAGTCATAAACTAGCCACCACTCCTCTCCTTCAACTCTCCTACTGAAAGTG
>NW_022110767.1:0-1124 GCF_000313985.2 Echinops telfairi | reverse complement strand
GGGAGGAAACCTTTAGGAACTAGAGGAAAGTTGTATTTCTCATCATTGTTACATCGCACCGTGACTGGCTCATCTCCTCCCTGAGACCCCTCTGCAAGGGGATCTCCAGTCAACACATTTTTAAAAACGAGATCTTACACCTATCTTCTTAGACCATAATGCTATAAAATTAGAAAACAACATAAAATGGACAGAAACATAAAGACAAACACATTGACCTTGAGCAACATACTTTTCAAAAATGATTGGATAATAAAGCAAATAAAGGAGGAAATTTTAAAATTCCTCAAGACAATTGAGAATAACACATTTTAAAACCTTGGGTAGAACAAAAACAATAATCAGAGACTAACTTAAACCAATCAATACACACATGAAAAAAGAGGAGAAATTCAAAATCAACCCCCTACAACACCTTCAAAAACTGGAACAAGGACAATGGAAACCCTCCAATAATTGAAGGAAAGAAATCATAAGGGTCAAAGCAGAAATAAACTGTATGGAAAAAACATTGGAAAAAAAGCAAGAAGACAAGAAGTTAGCTCTTTGAAAGGATTAACAAAATAGACCACTGGAAAACTTAACAAAAGAGAGGAAAAGATATAATTACCCAGAATAAGAGATGAAAAGGGTGACATTACAACAAATCCAAATGAAATTTAAAATTAATAACAAAAAACTATAAAAAACTGTATTCAAAAACATTCAACAATCTAGAAGAAATGGACAGATACCTAGAAATATATCACCCACACAAATTAGTGCAGACAGATAGACAAAAAAAAACACAACAAAATGCATAACAAAAGAAGAAATTAAGTAAGTCATTAAGAAACTACCAACCAAGAAAAACCCAGGACCAGATGATTTCACAGGGGAATTCTACCAAATATTCAGGGAAAATCTGACACCAGTACTACACAAACTATTCCAGAACATAGAAAAAGACAACAAGCTCCCAAATGCATTCTATGAAACCAGCATAAAACAGATACCCAAACCAGGCAATAACCCCACAAAGATTGAAAAAAGAAGACAAAGAATATCCCTCATAAACATTAATATGAAAGTCCTCAACAAAATTCTGGCCAATAGAATCCAACATCATATAAAAATTAACCTAC
>NW_022110766.1:0-1145 GCF_000313985.2 Echinops telfairi | reverse complement strand
AAAAATCATCGGCACTACTTCCTTGGCACTTTTCTCACTGATGCAATTTTCAATTTTATTTAAACTGTTTTTTTCATCATAAACCCCTTTGATTTTCCTGTGTCCTTAAGAAAACCTACAAGATTCCCAACTGGGAATCTTCCCCCATGAAACTGCCATCACCTGCGTTGGCTTCTTTGTTTTGAATAAAACTGGCCCCGCAGATCTCACAGAAGCCACTGCTTTGATTGTACCTCGATTCGGAAGATACTTAACAAGACTAAAACCAGTGTTACTGAGAGAACTTGTCCGCAGGCATCCACTGATGGCCCACCTGTGCTTAAGCTCTTTTCTGAAACACCTGTGCAGGTAGGAACTGAAACCCAACTAGTCATTCTTTTGCCTTAACCACATGTGTGTACGTGATGTATATAGTATATATGTGGAGGCTTCAAAAAGTTCGTGAAAAATGTAATTAAAAGAAGACAGAAATTTTCCAAGAACCTTTTGAAGTCCCCGTGTATGTGTTTATGTGTGTGTTTGTTGTTGTTGTTGTTGTTAGGTACCATCTAGTCTGTTCTAGCCCATAGCAGCCTTGTATGTGGCAGAACGAAACACTGCCTGTTATGTTTGAAAACACTGTTGCACTCCCTGTGTCAATCCATCTGGTTGAGTGTCTCCCTCCTTTAAGCTGATCCTCTGCTTTCGCCAGTCTGATGTTCTTTTTCAGGGATGGGGCCCTCGTGATTATGTGTCCAAAGTACTTGAGATGAAGTCTCACCATCTGGAGGAGCACCCTAGCTGTACTTCGTTCACGACGGATTTGCTTGTTCTTCTGGAAGATGATGGCACTTTCAACATTCTTCTTCAGTACCATAATCCAAATGAGTTCATCCTCTTGCCATTTCCCTGATCATTGTCACACTTTCACCTACATAGAAATTAATAGAAAATGTCTATGTTTTGAGTCAAGCCCATCTTAGTCCGCACAGCGGTCTCCTCGCACTCAGTCCTTTGAAGAGTTCTGTGCAACCGAGTTGTCCAATGCAATGTGTCCTTTGATCCTTTGCTGCTTCCAAGAGCATTCGCTGTAGAGTCAAGTAAACCAAAACCTTAACAACTTGTCTTTTCTTTGTTGTCTATTGGTCCAGTAGTGAGGCTTTTCA
>NW_022110765.1:0-1145 GCF_000313985.2 Echinops telfairi | reverse complement strand
CAGAGAAAGAGCGAGCCAGAATGCTGCGCAGCAGTAGCAGTGCAGGCTCAGCAGAGGATCACAATCAGGTGACCAAGGATGGCCTCTCTGAAGAGGAGCTGCAGTGATGGTGTGCACTGTGGTCAGGAGTCCCTCCACGATGCCACTCTCTCCCATCTTTCTTGTCCTCTACGATTTGCCTATAGTCTTCATATGTCATCGCCCTACATTTGCGCCTTCTGGCCCCACGGTTGTTGGAGGCTGGTTTCCTCTGACACCCACCCCCGCCCTCCTCAAGGCCCGTCATCAGCTTGGACTAGCCTTTAATCCTCTGCCTCGCTCTCCCACCGGATTATGAATTCCTCCAGGGCTGACGGCAGAGACTGTGTCAGCGCAGCCTCAGCCTCAGAGCAGGATCTGGTAACTTCTAAGTGTGCCGCTACGGCATGGCCCTCACATCTTGGGGACCCAAGGGGCCCGATCTCAGCACCAGGTGGACACTTACAAGGCATAGGCCATTAAGCAATTAACCAAAAGTAGCTTAAAAAAACTCCCAATGTTTTAGCAGTTAGAAACCACCAGCCGCTCCGTGGGAGAAAGAGGAGGCTTTCTAGTCCTGTGAAGAGTCTACCCTGTCCTATAGGGTCACTGCGAGGGCCATCAACTTGACGGCAGGGAGTTTCGATGGAGGGTCTGCCCCCACACAACAGCTTCACATTATGATCTTTCTTTGTAATGAAGGTTTCTGTGATTTCATAGCAATACTTTTTGCTTCCCCTTGTATGCATGTTGCGTAATCCTGAGTAACAGCAGAAACAATTCCCTTCCTCTCCTCTCCCGTCAGGGGAAGTCGACTTGCCCACACTGTCAGGGAGGGCCGTTGGGGCAACCCAGTCTCCGGCGAACCACCTCCTGGTCCGGTTGGAGCAGAATGGGGAAGGGGCCTCTTTCTCGACTACAAGGGGTTAGGGCACTGCCCACACTCCTGCCTCAGGACTGGCCTGGGCCAGCGAGAAAGGTGCGTGCCGGCCCAGAGCCTGACGCTGTGGCCGCTGCAGTCAGACTCCTGGTGCCCCCAATGTGTGACCCGAGTGACCCTGGGCTCGGTCACTTTTTCACCTGCAAAATGCAGGTGATGACGGCCCCTGCCTCCGAGAGACAGGTTG
>NW_022110764.1:0-1118 GCF_000313985.2 Echinops telfairi | reverse complement strand
GGAGGCCAGACATTGCTAGAGGAGTCACTGAAACCAGGAAAATGGATCTCAATCAAAACGGAGGTCTCAGCTGGTGGCCTTTATCTATTACCTGGCAATCTTTTCCTGCATTCTCCCTTGCCTCCTCTGGGAGTGTAATTGCTTGTAGCAATTATTCCATCTCCCCCCACACACACTTATCCTGGTGGTGTGGCGTTTACACATTGGGCTGCGATAGGAAAGGTCAGAGTTCAAAACCACCAGCTGCTCCAGAGAAAGACAGGGCTTTCTACCCTCTCGAACAGTTACAGCCTCGGGAACTCATGGGGCAGTTCTACCTTGTCCAATAGGGTCTCTGTGATTCAGAAACGACTCGATGACAGGGACTTATTGTTTACATTTTGTCCTGCATTGAAACAGCGAGCTCCTCATCTCCTCCCAGCTCCCCAGGCTTGCTTAGTTATCGCCCTCCCATTGGCTCCTTGCCCTTGGCTTGCGTAAAGCCTGACACCCATACTTTCTTCCTCTTCTTTTCATCCCAAACATGTCCACAGAGTAGCCTACATTCTCTACCCACGCCGTTCCTCCTCCCACTCTGTAATGAACCACACCACTTACCAACCGTCCTCTGCAATAAGGCCAAACAGAACGGCCACGTCCATCTCAGAGACGGCCTTTCCTCCTTGGCCTCGGTTTCCATTTCAGATGCCAAGATATTATGATCTTCTGGTGTTGTCTTCTATGCTAACGTAAATTCTCCCTCTTGCTGCCTAAATATGGTCATTCCTGGAAGCCTGTGTTCTTGGATCGTCTCTCCTCCCCTCCTCCCTAAGAGTTCTCTCCTACTCGTCCACCGTCAGCTTCCGTGCAGAAGAGACCACCTTTCACAGGTGATCAGCATTCCCCACAGGCCTAGTTCCAGCCTCTGATCTTACCTCCTACATTTCTATCTACCTAGTTTTCCCACCCAGAGGTCCACTTCACATCACAAAACACACTTGTCATCTCTCAACGTTAAGTCTCATCTCTGAATCCCCTATCTCTTTCACTTAGGCTCGACATTTCCAGAATCAAAATCTTCCTTGGTGTATCTTCTTCGTTATGACAATGTTGAAAATCAGTTCCTTATTTCTGTTCCC
>NW_022110763.1:0-1048 GCF_000313985.2 Echinops telfairi | reverse complement strand
ATAGATAGATACATAGATAGATAGATGATAGATACATTGAAAGTTAGATAGATAGATAGACAGATGATAGATAGATAGATGATAGATGATAGATAGATAGACAGATGATAGATAGATAGATGATAGATAGATAGATGATAGATAGATAGATGATAGATAGATAGACAGATGATAGATAGATAGATGATAGATAGATAGATGATAGATAGATAGATAGACAGATGATAGATAGATAGATAGATAGATACATAGATAGATGATAGATAGATAGATGATAGATGATAGATAGATAGATAGATGATAGATAGATAGATAGATAGATAGTAGATAGATAGATAGATAAACACACTGCCATCGAGTGGACGCCGACTCACGGCGACCCTGCAGGACAGGGCGGAGCTGCCCCCGGGGGTCTCCCAGGCGGTCAGTCTTCACGGGAGCGGACAATCTGGCCTCTCTCCCTCGGGGCAGCTGGTGGCTTTGAACGGCTGACCTGGTGGTGAGCTTCTAAACGCATCGCCTGCTGTGCAACGACTGGGTCGCCTCTGGCTCACAGAGCCCCCAGGTGCCTCCAAAGGGCTCCGCGGGGTCTTCACGGCGGGGGCATCTCAGAGAAGCCCGTGGCCCCGGCCCGCCCTGCCCCTCACCTCTGGCCCGGGCCTCCCACCCCAGGAACCACTTGAGGTCGCAGCCGCAGGCCCAGGGGTTTGCGTGCAGGTAGAGGCTCTCCAGCAGGGGCATGTTCTGCAGCATGCCGTCAGGGAGCGAGCGGATGGCGTTCTCCCCCAGGTAGAGGTGTCTGACGGTGGAGAGATGGAAGTGGCCCAGGAAGGAGAAGGTGGAGAAGGTGTCGGGGTGCAGCTGGTGCAGCAGGTTGCCCTCCAGGTGGACGAGCCGCAGGGCGGTCAGGCCGTGCAGCGCCTCCGGGTGGATGAACTCAATCCGGTTGTGGTCCACGTGCAGCCTCACCAGGCGCGACAGGCCGCGCAGGGTGTGCGCGGTGATCTCCCTCAGCTTGTTGTAGCTGAACTTGAAGACCTGCAGCCGG
>NW_022110762.1:0-1125 GCF_000313985.2 Echinops telfairi | reverse complement strand
GCAAAAGCTAGCTTTCCATTCTGACCTGAAGTCTTTTACCTAGCTTTGAATGAGACTCAGAGTGAAGTGTAATTGCCTCAGCCTGACCGGAAGTCCCTTGGCCGGCCTGTAGAGAAAAACCCCTGGCAGAGCATACCTTTCCCTGCAGTCCTGGAAATTCACTCCTGGCTTCTGCGGTGACTCAAGGCGAAGGCCCACTTCCACAGCTTGCCAGTCAGTCTTTTGCCTGGCCTACGGGAAGACAACGGGCAGAGACTCACTTTTGCAGGCATCCAGGTAGTTGCTTGCCACACTGACCAGGAGACGCCAAGGAAAGCCGCTATTGCCCACAAGTTCCAAAATCACATGCAGGGCTATATGTGAGACGCCAAGGGAAGCCTCCCTCCCCTGCTTCCAGGGAGTCTCTTTCCTGGCTTACAGGCTGACCAAGCCTTGTATTCCTCCGCCCTTCAATTAACCCCACCTGTGATTGCCGGCCAATTAAGGATTATAAGCTAACAAGCTCAATGAGGTAACCTTGCTGTGAAGCACAGGAAGTTACAGAAAGTTCCATTTTTATTATAATTAGCAAACACATGTCCCCTGGGATTAAAGGCAGCGAATATCCCAATGAATATGGTACATTGTAATGCTGGTTGACCACAGTAATATTCAGCGCTGGAAGGACTCTTGAAATGACAAACAAAACCACAGGTGAGGTAAACAAGAAGGCCAGCCCAGGAAATCCAGCCTTCCCGGAAGTTCAGTGTCTATCTTGGTGGGAGATGCTGGGCCAAGCCTTGCTTACCTGCTTGACCGGGAATATCTTCCATTGCCTCAATTGAGATGCCAAAATTTTCTCGCTTCCACAACCTGCTGGGAAGTCCATTGGCTGGACTTTGGGAGACAAAAAGCAAAAGCTAGCTTTCCCTTATGATATGAAGTCTTTTACTTGGCTTTGAATGGAACTCAGAGTGAAGCATAATTGCCTCAGCCTGACCAGAAGTGACTTTGCCGGCCTGCAGAGAAATGCTTGGCAGAGCCTAGTTTTCCCAGCAGTCCCCGAAGTTCATTTCCTGGCTTCTGTGGTGACTGAAGGCGAAGGCCCATTTCCCCAGCCTGCCAGTCAGTCTTTTGCCTGGCCTA
>NW_022110761.1:0-1145 GCF_000313985.2 Echinops telfairi | reverse complement strand
AAATGTGGTCAGTAATTCCAAATAAAATGTGGTGCACTATGCATGATATGGAATAAAGTTCTGATACATACTGTGACATGGATGAACCTTGAAAATGTTCTCAAAATCTCCCATTGCCATTGGGTTGATTCCAACTCATGGCGCCCCCCGGGCAGAGTGGAACTGCCCTTGAGGTTTCCGGGACTGTACTCTTTATGGGAGTAGAAAGCCTGTCTTTCTCCCATTCCGCAGTTGGTGGTTTCAAACTGTGGACCTAGCAGTTAGCAGAACAAAGCGAAAGGCACTACGCCCACCACTAGGGCTCCTATTTGAAAACAAGTAAAATAAGTCAGATGTGAAAGAAAATACCGGGTGATCCTACTTATATAAATTATCTAGAATGTGCAAATACAGAGACAAATATTTACTAGGGTAAGTTACCAAGAGCTGGAGGAAGGGGAAATAGAGAATTGTTGCATATGGGATACTAAGTTTCTGCTTAGGGTTATGAAAAACATTTGGAAATGGAGAGTGTTAATGACTATAAATGATAAATTAATGTCACAGAATTGTAACTTTAAAAAGTGTTAAAATCGAGGTTAGAAGGGAAAAAAATGAGCTGATACCAAGGGCTCAAGTAGAAAGCAAATGTTTTGAGAATGATGAGAGCAACAAATGTACAAATGTGCTTGATGGATGGATATATGGATTGTGATAAGAGTTGTAACAAGCCTCCAATAAAATGATTTTAAAAACAAAAACAAAAAAACAGGGAATTCAGAACAGATAACCCCTCAGGACCAATAAGGAGAGCAGGGATATTAGGAGGGTAAGGGTGGGGGAGGAGTGGGGGGAACCGATCACAATGATCAACGTGTGGCCCCCATCCCAGGGGGACGGACAGTAGGAGGGTGGGTGAAATGGGATAGCAGTCGGTGTAAAACATGAAAAAAAAATTTCTAAATTGTTAAGGGGAAATGGGGGAAGGAGGGAGTGGGGAGGGGGGAAAAGGAGGAGCTGATGCCAGGGGTGCAAGTAGAAAGAAACTGTTTTGAAAAAGATGATGGCAACATACATACAGATGTGTCTGACACAATGGATATATGTATGGATTGTGGTAAGAGCTGTAAGAGCTCCCAATAAAATAAAATTTAAATGAAAAAAAA
>NW_022110760.1:0-1122 GCF_000313985.2 Echinops telfairi | reverse complement strand
AGAAGTGAGAGGAAATTATCAAATGTTATAATTTTTCCCAGAAGAAAAATACCAAGCCCATAGAGTCTTCATGAAAAAAAAAAGTCATATATACAAATAAAAGGAGCCATTTGGGGCACTAGGAGCTGAAATTTGAGCTAATAGCCACAAGGTCAGTGGTTCAAACCCACCAATCACTCCTCAGAATGAAGCTGAAGCTGTCTCCTGCAAGGAACGAGTCTCAGAAACTGGGTGAAGCAAGTCCATGCTGCCCAGGAGGACCGTTTAAAGTCAGAGTCAAATCAAGAAGAGTGGTTATTTACAAGCAATTGTTTTGTAATTTGTCTAGAGATATTCCATCAGATGCCCAGCACAACACTGTAGATTATGTTACTACATAACGTACACATAATACACATAATTTATTGTAAGGATTTAGTTAATGCAAATAATTGATTGTAACAACCCCCCTAAAAAGAGTTGTTGTTTTTAAATAGAATAATTTCTTCTTATTGCAGTAAAACTTTATTTTTTATGTATTTACATCTTAATTTGCCCTTTATCAATTCTCAAAAAATTATGAAATAAAAATTTCTTCAAGCAATTATTAAACATTAAGATACAAGTAAATACAATTAGAATCAATGCAGCTTTTACGATCAGTGTTACTATTCAATTATTTTCATCCACAAAATAATCTTTGAGATACTAATATATTGCTCATGTTGTTGTTGTTAGGCGACACTGAGTCAGTTTCAGTCCACAGTGATCCTACGGAGGCGCACGCTTCCCTTCGGGTCTTTGAGTTGGAGAAATGTCAAGTGCATGCTTCCCTTTTCGTTCTCTAACTCCAGGTCTTTGCATAGTTTGCTATTCCTGAACTTTGAACTTTTCTGTTCTGCTTTTTTACGTCGTCATTTTTCCATTCGTGTTAGCTATCTACATTAAAAAGCAAGTTTCAGAATCTCTGCTAACATCCATTATGGTTTTTCTTTCTTACCTTTTTTTTAATCATTTTATTGGGGACTCATACAATTCTTATCACAATCCATATGTACATTCTTGTGTCAAATTTGTACATGTGTTGCCATCATCATTCTCAAAACATTTGCTTTCTACTTCAGCCCTTAATATCAGCTCCTC
>NW_022110759.1:0-1085 GCF_000313985.2 Echinops telfairi | reverse complement strand
CAGTACAATTACTGTTGATGTCAACAGTTATTGATGTCGTCACACCATGAGTTCAATTTCCTGTCGTTAGCGTGGATTCATCACATCTGTTACGAGATGTGATTAAAGTTTATTTGAAGTTGTATTTGGACTCTTGCGCATTTCTTTAATTTTCTCAGTTTCCATTTCAGCAACAGTTGGCCTGTTCCACATCAGGCCCCAGCTTCATTTTTGAATGCTTATAAGGCGTTTCTACTACATTTCACTAGGATTCCAAGGCTACTGGCCTTCACAGAAGCAAAGAGAGTCATCTTTACCAGGAGTGGTTGCAGGGTTTCATCCTCCAATCTCCATCTAACACACTCGTCAGACACCCCAAACCCAATTCACTACCTTCGCATCTGCTCTGAGTCATCGCAACCCCATAGGATGAGTAGAACAACCCCGTTGGGTTCCTGAGACTGTCACTCTTTACAGGAATATAAAGCCTCATAGTTCACTCAAGGAGTGCTGGTGGTTTCAAACCATTGACCTGGCAGTTAACAGCCCAGTGCTTAGCAACTTAGCCATCAGGGCTCCATGGGTGTGGATGGTGGTCAGTGTACATTTTAGGTATGGTTTTTTTTTTCCTTGTGTCGATGAGTGAACTGATGCCCAGACTGCCTCCAACTGCTCCACTCCTACTCACACGTTGTTTGATACAGACCTGTGCCAAAGCCTCAGTGAGAGGCAAGCTAGTCATCCCCACACTCCAAACTCTAGGTCCTTCCCACCTATTTCCTAGAGACTCTATGGGCCTTTCTAGTCCCAAGACTCCTCATTTCAACTCACAGTTGTAGTCGTCGGCAAGCCCTCAGTGTGAGTTGGGACATCAGAATGGAGGCTTCTACTGACTTCAGTGACTCCACCAGTTGATGAATCCAAGATGGGCAGGTAAGTAGCAGGCTGCTTCCTTGAAGGCTGTGCAGGCTGACAAATGCAAGATAAGCAGACAATCAGACCAGTTGCTCTCTCAGTTCCAGAGACCTGGAGATCCAGCCAAGAGGCAGAGAGCTTTGTGAGTCACAGCTCCCTGGCCAGGGTAGACAGTTCCCACTTGCAATTCA
>NW_022110758.1:0-1145 GCF_000313985.2 Echinops telfairi | reverse complement strand
GATGGCCGCTTGTTTAACTCGAAGCCTTTAAGACGGTATATCTTTTAATAGCCAGGCACCATCAGCTTTCTCCACCACATTTGCTTATGCATCCATTTTGACTTCAGCAAATCATGTTGACAAGGTGAGCATCACAGAATACCAGGTTATTAAAACAAAGTGTTCTTGCTTTGAGGTAGTACTTGAGGTAGTACTTGAGTAGAGACCCATGTGTGCATAGACCTATATCCCTATTGTTGTATATTAATGTGTTACATATATGCATGCCTATATTTATACCTCTATAAAGGTCTTTTGCTTCCTAGTTCTATTTCTTTTTACTTTCCTCCTGTCCCCTATCATGTTTGACTTTCATTCGACTCTCAGTACTTTCTTTCAGCTACATTGCACTTGATCAAACCCCATTAGGTACTCTACACCCTCCTCACCATCAATATTAGATTTCTTATTGTTCCTTTGTCCCTGGGTTTGTTGACCTCCATTCCCTTTCTCCAACCTCTTCCTCTCCCATCTCCCCTTAGAGTTCTCAGACTGATTGTTGGTTGTTTTCTCCTTGGTATCAGTTATCCTGCCTATCCTATATGAAAAGACATGAGAAAAAGAAAAAGGGAAAGATATAGGATTTGGAAGTTAGCATTATTTTCCTTCAACTTTTGAAGATGCTAGTACATTCTATCCAATTCTTCACGGTTTCTATTGACAAGTATGAGCATATTCTTATCTGATTACTCATATATGTGACTGTCTTTTTTCTCCAGCTGCTCTTATGATTTTCCCTTTTACTACAAACTTGGATAGTTTAACTATTATTGCCTTGGTGTATTCTTCTTGGGGTTCAGTCTAATTGGTGTCCTCTCTGCTTCATGGAGAATGGTCTGATTCTCCTTCATTAATTTGGGGAAGTTTTCTTCCAGGAATTCTTCTGCTATCTTGGCTGTTGAATTTTTGTTATGCCTGGCTCCAGTATCTCAATTATTCTTATATTGCATCTCTTCATAGCATCACTCATTGTTCTCAGGTTTTATTCAGCTTATTTGATTGTCTTGTTTGATTGTCATTCACGTTTGTTGAATTCTTTATGGCTATCTTTGAGGTTGCTGATTTTGTGCCTCTTTCAGTCTGACGGTGAGGTCTTTTACTGTTTG
>NW_022110757.1:0-1145 GCF_000313985.2 Echinops telfairi | reverse complement strand
GGTACAGGGTCGCCATGAGTTGGAACCAACTAAGTGGCAAGGGTTTATTTGGGTGGGTTGGAGGCTGAAAACAAACAAACAAGCTCACCGCCATTGAGCTGAATCCAACCACAGCCAACCCTACAGTACAGGGTAGAACTGCCCATACGGGCTTCCGAGACTACCACTATTTCAGGAATAGAAAGCTGGGAGTCTTTCTTCCTTGGAATGGCTGGTGACTTCAAACTGCTAACCTTGTGGTTGGAAGCCCAATGAGGGGAAGGGGAAATGGTGAATTTTTGCTTAAGGAGTATTGACTTTCTGTTTAAACATGATTAAATTTTTTTGGAAATGAATCATAATGATGCGTGATGTGATAAAGATAATGAATGCCACTGAACTGGACACTTCAAATAGTTAGAAGGACAACGTTTGCTATACAGGTTATTTACCACACTAAGTTCTAAAGAGAGAGAGAGAATGAGTGGATTTTCACCACATAGACCTGATGGGAAGACCTTCCTGGAATCGAGAAAATACAAATACAAAATTACAAAAACACATGTGTCCAGGGACCAGCCACGTTGCACAGGAGCAATAGTGAGAGATGAAGCTGGAGAAGTTAAAAGAAGGGATGAGGCTGTGTGTGTCCTAAGGTCCCTTGTGTACCATTTGTATCATTCAATAATCTCCCTGCTGGGAGGGGTGGTGTAGGATCAATTTCAAGGAAGTTAAGTAAAACAGAAGAAATTTACTTTCTCACAAAACTAAACAATCCAGATGCTGGCTCCAGATGCAACTATATGAAGGATTTAAAGTGTACTGTTAAGGCTTAGGTTGTCCCCGGGACTTCTGCTGGGTGGCTTCATCCCAGACTCCACAGGCATGTCATCATAACCACATTTAGGACCTGGACTAGGGTGAGGGAAAGAAGGTACATGCCACCTGAGGCACAGAATTTAAGCAGGCGCCCAAATATGCAGCAGTCAAAATTTGGATAAAACTATAATTAAAAATAAAAATTAATGCGAGTAAATCCACAATTAAAAAATATTAAAATGTGATTGATTTTTTCCCCTTTCCTCCAGTAAGGTCCCAGTGCGGCTCCAAATTTAAATAAGGGTAGACTCAGTGGTACTAACTAATACTAGAATAGTGAGTTGGCA
>NW_022110756.1:0-1081 GCF_000313985.2 Echinops telfairi | reverse complement strand
CTATCTCATATTGAGAATATGACCTCCCCCATTGTGTCACATGTGAAGCATGAGCCACATAAGCTCACCCAAATATGACATCATCGACTATGTCCAAGTTTGTACTTCTGAAATCACACATTCTACCCCATATCAGCCATATGACTTCACCCAGTGATGACATCATCCACCACGTCATAGATCCATCTGATGAAATCACTCATTATGTCATGTAGTAGACCTATGGTGTCACCCACGGTTTAACATGTTAGCCAGTTGAAGTCACCCAATTTTGACGTCATCAAATATATCACAATGAAGGATTATGGTGACATCAACAGTGTCTCCGGTGATGTTTATGACTTCACCCAAGGTGTCACGTAGCACTTATACCACAGCAGACATGATGTAACACGCCATCCGTATGGCGTCACTCCATGATGATGTCGTCATGTACGTCACACAATCGCCACATCACGTCACCTGATCATGACATCATCCACTGTGCTACAGTCAAGGCTTATGACGTCATTTGCCAAGTCACAGGTTAGAATGATGGCATCACCCATTAGGTCACATCAGATATATGATCTCGTCCATTATGTCACATGTGAGTCTTATGACGGCACCCACTATGTAATACATCAGATGTATGATGTCCCTCAAACATGACATCATCCACTTTACAAAGTATAGGCTTAGGACGACAACCATTCCTTCCTGTTACCCATAGGACGTGAACCAATTATGATGTCATCAACTATGCGACACGTTAGCCTTATGATGAAGACCAAATAGGACGTCAACTGTGTCACATCATGGGTATACGTCTTGGCCCATTGTGCACATACTAGTAATAATCCATTGGACATCACCCAATGCTGACATCATCTACTATGACAAATTAAGACTTATGCCTTCCCCGATCACAGTATACGTAAGATGCCACCCAGTTAATAGGTCACCAAGCATGTCACATATCAGCCACAGGACGTCACCCAATTATGACGTCATCAACTGTCACAGATACATCAGATGACATCAGTCATTATGCCCCTGTTGAGACCTATGTCGTCACCCTTTGTGCCTTTTAGCCATAGGA
>NW_022110755.1:0-1143 GCF_000313985.2 Echinops telfairi | reverse complement strand
CACAACAAACTTGCAATCCTGCTAGTCAGGGAGAGGTTTCCTGGGTGTTGAAAACTTCCGTATTTGGAAAGTGCCTCAAAGGAAACAAAAGGAGGTACCACAGGTGTATGCAATCTGGCTATGCCACCCGCCTCCTGTTCAATCACCAGGGATGACTTGGTGACTCTTGGAACAGCTGCTAAGGACATTCACCTAACTGGCAACCTTCACATTGCCATTTCAGTCGTAGTTATTTGAGAATTTGTAATCCTTAATGGATCCCCTGACACTGACCTACCTCAGTCTTAGAGTGTAAATTCTGAAGACCCTATTTGCAGGAGGCTGTGGATGGCAGTGAAAACCCACATTTACTTGCAGGGTCCCCACATGGATTAAACTCCACGGAATCCCTTCTGACCAGTAACTAGGGGAAACATCTTGCCTTCAGACAAAGTGCATTGGAAAGTATGTTACTTCTACCCCTCTCCAGCCAGCCCGGGAGGGACAGTCTCCCTTAGGGGCTTGCTTGGGTGTGTCCTTGATGGACAATATTGGGTCTGCATAGTCCTGAGTTGTGCTCTGCCAATTGTGCTTGACGGCACAATTGTGCTTGGCTAGGTGGAGAACCTCTGCCTAACTTGCTATCCTGGAATATGTAGGTGAGCCAGAGCAGGTGCACATGGTTCTTAGTCTTACTGCAAAAGGCTTAAAAGGGTGCACATGGAGTAAGTGAAGGGGATTATGATGAAGAGTGTGCTGCTTGTAGGGGTTGGTTCGATATTTCAAGTGGGGCAAATTTACAGGACAAAGGGCAAGGAGGAGTTGTCCCTAGGTCAGCAGTGACCTGGGAACTGCCTGTATAAATGTATAGTTGTGAGATGCCACATAAGCTGTTTTCATGAACCTGAGGGTTCACGTTTTATTTTCAGTGACGGACAAGAAGGTACAGACGCCATGTGGAGAGAACCACCCCAAACCCGTTGCTGTCCAGGTGACTCAGACTCATAGGGACCCCAGGTAGGTCCGAGTAGGACTGTGCTCCATAATGTTTTCAGTGACTGATGTGTTGGAAGTAGATGGCCAGGTCTTCTGTGGGGTCTTTGAGTGGACTTGAACCCCTAGCCTTTTGGTTAGCAGCCAAGTCCATTCATGGTCCCCACCTCT
>NW_022110754.1:0-1107 GCF_000313985.2 Echinops telfairi | reverse complement strand
GCTCTGGTCAGATATATCCTTCTCCCGAAGCTGCAGATTCAGTGCCATCCTTTGAGATAAATTCTTCTCGGGGGAGGGGCAGGCATCCACTTAGTAAGAATTCTACCATCATCTTCAGTCTCAAATGGATCAAACATATAATCTAAATACATTGATAATTGTTGGTGATTGAAATGCAAAAGTTGGACATGAAGAGGAAGGAACAGTAGTTGGGATATAGTCTTGGTGAAAGCAAATAAGCTGGTGGTTGTATTATAGAATTCTACAATATTACTTTGAGAAAACAGACTTTGAGTAAAGGTATATTATAAGAAGCAAAGATTGGCATTTTATAATAATTAAAAGGTCAATTCAGCAAGAAGATATAATAATAAGAAGTATTTATACACCCAATAATAGGTCTCCAAAACACCTAAAACAAATATTAACCGGATTATAAAGATAAATAGCTATTTCTACAGTAACAGTAGATTTTAACACACCAATTTTGATGATGGACATAATAAGAAAGAAATTCAATGAAGATTCAGAATCGAAATACCATCATGTGTCAACTTGACCTGATAAACATATGCAGAACACAGTTGCAGGACAGTACATGTTCTTCTAAAAAACACATGAATCATTCTTCTGAATAGACTATGCCTCAAGGCATAAAATAAGCCTCAATGAATTAAAACATATTAAAAAATACAAAATATAATTTTGACCATAATCCTCTGAAATAATAAATAAATATCAGCAAACTAAAGCAAAAAGAAGAAAGCCTTGGAAACATAATAAACTTTCATTTTCTGGATGAATTAAAATGGCATTTGAAGATTATTAGAATCAAACAAGAATATAACACAACATATTAAATCCCTTGGGCCAAAGCAAAAGATTGCTCAAAGGAAAATTTAAAGCAATAAATACATACATTAAAAAAGAAGAAAAGTCCAGAATCAATAACTTGAAATAACAACTCGAACAAATAAAAAAAGCAGACTATAAAAGAAGGCCACAGCAGAAGAAAGGAAATGATAACGATTAGAGCAGAAATAAATGAAATTGAAAACAAAAACAATAGAATAAGCAAGTTCTTTGAGTAGATAAATAAAATGTACA
>NW_022110753.1:0-1134 GCF_000313985.2 Echinops telfairi | reverse complement strand
CCCTAATTCTAACCCTAAACCTAGGTCTAACCCACACCCTAATCCTAACCCGAACCCAAACTGTAACACTAGATCTAACTCTAACCCTTTGTCTAACTCTAAACCGAACACTAACCCTAACCCTAAGCCTAATCCTACGCCTAACCCTAAACCTAACCCTATCCATAGGCCTAACCCTAAGCTTAACCCTAACCCTAAACTTTGGTCTAACACTAATCTGAACTCTAACCCTAACCCTAACCCTAAGCTTAACCCTCACGCAAAAACTAACCCTAAACATAATTCTAAACCTGGGTCTAGCCAAAAACCTAACACTACCCCTAAATCTAACCCTAATCTTAACCCTAACTCTAACCCTACCCATCGACTATCCCCAAACCTAATCCGAACCCTAACTCTAACCCTAAATGTAAACCTAACCCTATCGCTAACTCTGACCCTAACGCAAACACTAGGGCTATCCCTAACCATAACCCTAAACCTAACCCTAGGGCTAACCCTAAGCCTAACCCTAAACCAAATCCTAGGCCTAAACCTAATCCTAACCCTAACCCTAACCATCAGACTAACCCTAACCCTAACCGTAGGCCTAACCCAACCTTAACCCTAACTCTAAATGTATTCCTAGACCTAAACCGAACGCTAACCCTAAACCTAACCCTGGACCTAACCTTAAACCTAACCGAAAACCAAACCCTAAACCTAACTATAGCTTAGGTCTAACCTTAAACCTCAACCTAAACGTAATGCTAACCCTAAACCTAATCCTAATTCTAAACCTAACCCTAATCCCAACCCTAATCCTAAACCTAATGCTAGGCCTAACGCTAACCCTAACACCAACCCTAATCCTAACCCTAACCATAACCCTCACCATAACCTTAGAACTAACCCTAATCCTAGCCTTAATCCTAAACTTAATTCTAACACTAACCCTAAACCTATCCCTAACCCTGAACCTATACTCAAGGCATAAACCTAATTCTAACCCTTACACTAGGCCTAACCCTGTCCCTAATTTTAATGCTAACCCTAACCCTAACCCTAGACTTAACCCTCACCCTAACTCAAACTCCAACCCCAATCCTAATCCTAAACCTAGCCCTAGGCCTAATACTAACCCTAACCTTAACA
>NW_022110752.1:0-1087 GCF_000313985.2 Echinops telfairi | reverse complement strand
GCTACCCCACCTAAGCAAATGTAGTCACCAAATGTGAGGCCAAATGGCTGAGGGCACAGCTGTTATCTTCCCTAATAAACCGTGTCACCATGAGCGCTGTCTGTGAGTTGTGGGGCCACTGCAGTGAATTACTGAATCCAGTCTCCGAGGCGGAGGGCTACAGGAGAGATGGTTGGTGTCAGAACTGGGTAAAAGGGAGTGAGGGAGGCCTGTCTGACCTGAGCCTCACAGAAACCAGGTGATGCTGATGTAAAGTTTGTTTTTCCTCCCAGCTTGTGAAGCCAGAGCAGGTCAGACATCACCTGATTTCTGCTCACAGCCCTGTCGCCACACCACAGTCCTTAGCCGGATAAAATCCTCGAGTTCTGACGGCTGAAACTGCACTCTGCGTACGTACGCTCAGTTAGCTGCTGTCTGGCAGCGTCTGTCCACGGCTTTCCCTTTCAACTGCAGCTGAAGGTCGCCGAGGCAGGGTCGGGCTTACCGCCTGTCCCATTTCAGGACCACAGAGCTTGCCCATGCCTAAAGTCTACGGCCCAGGGAACGGCCGTGTCTGACTGTCACCCAGTGACTATGAAGGAGCGATGATGCACCGAAAAATTAAACAACAAAGCCAAAAACGCTTCTAAGACTCCCCATGATCTCTGGCGCAAAAGAAAAGCCCATGTCCATATGGACTCTCACTCAGCTTGCAAACGTGAGCACTGTCGGGGAGCCCTCCCGTGTCCTCACTGCACTCTAGGAAATCGCCAGAGCTCCGTGCACCAGTTCCTGCAATGGCGAGGGTTCCGCTAGCGGGACTATGTCATTTTCAGGTGCTCACAGGATCCGGTTTTGGAGGGTGGGCACAAGTCCCCTGATGTCTCTCACTCACCTGGTGCAGGTGGAGGTACACACACGGGGCAGCAAGGCTCGTTCCTTGAGCCCTTGCTTGCACGCGCTGCACTGATGGGTGAGCACAGTACTAAACCTGAGTGGGAGTGTGCCGGGTAGAAGCAGGAACGAGCGGGCTTTACAAAGTCTCTGTAGGCCTCGGGACTCCTTTTCATGAACAAAAATCTTGACTCCTAAGGTGAGAGGTCCCCCG
>NW_022110751.1:0-1146 GCF_000313985.2 Echinops telfairi | reverse complement strand
GTGGATTTCATTTCTTCTTCCACTGTTCTTTAGGAGAGCACAATGCTCAAGGCAGACATTCTTTACTAATTAAGCTAAGCTATTGGTGTGTAGAGGTTAGGCACTGGGCTGAAATCTGTGTGGTCAGCAGTTCGAAACCACCAGCAGCTCCACGGGAGAAAGACAGGGCTTTCTGCTCCTGTAAACAGTTAGTCTCGGAAACCCACAGGGGGTCACAATGAGTCAGCACTGACTCCATGGTTTTGTTGTTCCGTTCCACTTGTCTGTCTGTTTGTCACCCTGTACTGACTTGTGTGTTGCTGGAGGCTGTTCATTTCATGTTGTTGTGTATGAGGCTTTGTTGTTTCCCCCCCAGAATCTTGAGAGGAAAGCGGTACCTTTCTTAGCACATCGTAAGTGGGCGTTGATTGTTGCGTTAGGGATTATATTTTTTCTTCCTTTTATTTCCCGTGTTGCATGTACTACGGTCGTTGCCGTAAGGATCGCATACTGGAAAATGGTATGAGCGGAACGGAACTGTTGTCAGAGTCCAGCCAGGAGCACCTGGGGGGAAAGGCCTAGTGTTCTGCTTCCAAAGAGCCTGCTCCTGAAAACCCCAGGGAGCATAGTTCTGCTATGCAGGCGTGGACGCCATGGTAATGAGCTTAGGGTTTGGGTTATAACATCATTTTTTGCATTCAACAAATTAAACAACTTATCCAGCCTCTGGTCTCTTATGATCTTGAACTCTGTCCCACATTTTTCTCCCACTCTCATCAGGACTCTGTGAAATGGGTAGTAACCGCCAGCCACCAACCGGTTCTGCTCTTGGACCAAAGGAGGCTGAGTTTCACAGGGTGCATAGTCCACTCTCCGTAGGATTTTCAGGAGCTGATGTTTGGGGGGGTGGGGGGGAAAAGAGGCAACCCTTTCTTCTGAGGTGCCTCTGGGTAGACTTGAACTTCCAACCTTTCCATCAGACGTGGAACACATTTTTTAAAAAAAAAAAGGAAACCCACTGCTATTGAGTCAATTCCGACCTACAGAAGTCCTATATAGGGTTCCTGATGCTGTAAATCCTTATGGAAGTTGACAGCCTTATCTTGTTCCTGGGGTGTAGCTGTTGAGTTTGGACCCCTAACCTTGCAGTTAAACACCCCAACATCT
>NW_022110750.1:0-1124 GCF_000313985.2 Echinops telfairi | reverse complement strand
AGTTCCCAGAAGTCTCATGAAAAGAACACACCCACACAGAGGCATCATTGGCTATGACCTGACTGATAGGCTAAACTCCACCTCTTCACTCATAATACCCAGAAGTTTACAAGAGGTTATGAAAATACCACACTATAGTAGTTCAGTTGTCTCGTGTACATATGAAAGTTGGGCATAGGATAAGAACATCTAAGAAGATTCAATGTATTTGAATTAAGGCTCTGATGGAGAATTTTGACAGTACCATGGACTACAAAAATGAAAAACCCAGACTGCACGAAGCAGCACAAAACAACAGAGGCTGTGTGTATTAGGTAAATACAGAGGGTAAAAAGGAAAATATGATCATAAAACAACTATTGTCAATACTTCTAAAAAACAAACAAAAAAAGAAAAGGTAGTGTAATAGGTGCAGAATTAAAGGAATTTTCAATTGCACTTTTATTTCCCAATTTTCTGTAAAGCTAAAACTGTTTTTAAAATCTACATAAAAATAAAAAACAAAGCTAACAACACCAAAAATGAAGACAAAAAAAAAAAAGAAAAAGAAAAACCAATATGTTTTGGAAGAAGTTCAGCCAGAATGCTCCTTTAAGGCAAGGATGGCAAGCCTTTGTCTTACATATTTTGGACAGGTTGTCAGGAGAGACCAATCCCTGGAGCACGACGGACATCATGCTTGGTGAAGTATTAGAACAGTGAAAATGAGTAAGACCTTCAACAAGATGGATCGACACACTGGCTGCACTGATGGGCTCAACCACAGGGAGAATGAAAAGGAGGGCACTTGACCAGACAGTGTTTCATTCTGCTGTACAAGAGGTCCCTAAGTCAGAACTACTGACTAGATGGCCCGTAACAACAGCACCAAGTTCAGAAGGTTATGAAAACAAGTTCAGAAGAGTCCAAATAAAACCTTACTCTATTCCACATGAATTTAGAGAACATCTCAAGAAGTTTTGATGCATTAAACACTAATGACTGAAGGTCCAATGAGCTAGGGATTGACCTTAAGAAGACCTTAGATGAAGAAAGAAAAGGTCACACGAAAAAGACAAGAAAGAAAGATTAAAATGGATGCCATAAGAGACTCTAAAGCATGTCTTTAATCAGAGAATAATTAA
>NW_022110749.1:0-1128 GCF_000313985.2 Echinops telfairi | reverse complement strand
ATGGTAGAGAAAACGTTCAACTATAATTAATTATCCCACTCACTACCTACTGCCGTTGAATCGCTTCTGACTCATAGCAACCCTATTCAACAAGGTGGATTAGGTCTAGAGTTCCTGAAGCTATGAATCTTTATGGAAGATGTCTGCCTCATCTTCTCCCATGGAGTGGATGGAGAATTTAAACCAAAACTTTTTAATTAGCAGTTTGATGCTTTATTCACTTTGCCTCCAGGACTATGCAAAATATAATCGCAGAAAGGGCTCAAGTAGAAAGTAAATGTTTTTGAGAATGATGAGGGCAACAAATGTACAAATGTGCTTGACACAGAATGGATGGATGGATGGATTGTTAAGAGTTGTATGAGCCCCAATAAAATGATTAATATATATATAAAACAGAAAACCTAACTGTCATAGAGTGACCAAGGGGCACGTCTTCTACAAGACCCCATTACTCTTTCTGCAGTCAAGGATGGAGTTGTCTAGTGGCCCCACCCCCACCCTAATACACCTTGATACTTCCAGTGAGCCTCCCTTGTGAATATGCCCCAGCCAATTCAGATGAAGTACCAAGCGCTGCCCCCTGAGTCAGAAGTCTATTTTGGGGATTCCTCAAGGACTTTGTGGTTTTGCTCCCATTCTTGGTCAGTTGTACTCCCTCTCCTCTTGGTTTGCCCCTTAGGTGGGCGGGTCAGACCATTCGCTCTCCCTGGACTGTATCTTCAGCGCTGTCTTCTGCAGCACTGGCATCTAGGGAAGGGACATCATAATATCCAGAGCTGGGGCCTGTCCTAAAGTCCTCTCTGTTAATGCGCTGTTCTGTGCAGGAACATCAGCCTCAAAGATTGGTGCACCAGCATGAGGTCTGCTTTCTCTCTCCCTTTTCTGTGGAGAGAGAAGCAATACCCTCCCCATGGGTGGATTAGTGCCTTGATCCCCCATTGCCATCTTTTTCTTCCCTCCTCCCTTTGTGGGCCTGAAGGGCATGAGAGAGGAGAGGAAAAAATAACTTTCAACACCGATTCTATCTGCATCTTTTAAATTTCTTCTTTTAATTTTTTTGGTGCCACATGAATCCTTGGTTTTGTTCTGACTCCTGCTACAGTACCTGGTTCTTTGACTGGGAAC
>NW_022110748.1:0-1146 GCF_000313985.2 Echinops telfairi | reverse complement strand
GGGGGGGTTCATAATTTAAGCTCTGATACCACTCCCTTCTTTGGAGTAATTGATTAGCAAGGTTAACTCCACATGGGTAGTTGTGTTTGCCATGTAAGGAACATAAAAGGTAAAGTCAGAAATTATTACTACTAGGGTTCCAGTTTATATATATACAAATTTATTCTAAACATAACATCTTTAAACATGTCTGTGATCAATGGATAATTGCATGTGGTTGAGTCTTGTTATGGGGCATTCAACCCCCCTCCCCACCCCCCCAAAAAAGGTCCAAGCAAAACAGTGCCTTCCAAAGGGGTTTGTTGGGCCAATGAAAGTCAAGGTAGAAATTCTAGCTCAGAAAATGATGGTGAATTCAAAAAGGGAATTTTGGTAGATTTTATCGAAAAATATAGGACAATAGGAGATTTTTATGAAGAAGTGTTAAAATTTTGAAAATTGGACAGGTGAAATTAAGACCAGGAGAGCTGTGACTGGCTCTTTTTCCATCTTGACAATGCACCTGCTCATTCCTCAAGGGTAGCAAGTACTGCCCTGGGAGAATTTGGGAAATTTTCATCATCCACCTTGCAGTCCTGATCTTGCCCCTTTAGATTTTGTTTTGTTTCCTAAACTCAAAAGACACTTACAGAGAGTCTGAGCTGATGTTCCCATGGATTGTCAAACTGCCATGTAGACCTGATAGAAATCTAGGAGCGTGGAATTTTCTAGGGAAGGGTTTACAGAAATGTTTCCATTGTTGTACTGGGTCACTCTGAGTCAGAACTGGTTTGACACCACATAACCACAATGAATCTCAGTTTTACTTTCTTTCTTTTTTTCATTTCCCCCCTCCTTTTAATATTTTGGGTACCTAACTTATGATGTATTTTTAAGTATGAGGCTTCTTGCTCAAAAAAGAATGATATTTTCTAATGGTTTTCCGAAAAGCACTCAACCCAAATGGTCACCATTGATAGAATGTAACATCATTTTCACATCTTACCAACCTAGAGACACAATTCTTTGAAACATTGCCAACTTTAAAGTCATGACTATGTTTTAAATATGGTGTAGATAATTTCCTTCTCTTTAATTTTTTAAAATTGGATTATGTGAATAGAGACAAGAGTAGATGGGATATATATATATATATATATATATATA
>NW_022110747.1:0-1097 GCF_000313985.2 Echinops telfairi | reverse complement strand
AGCGCTTCCTGCAGTTAGCTGCTTCTTCTGAATTACATTGCTTCTGAGATTCATGGGTCTAAGGAAACCTTGATTCGTGTACGTTTCAAAGTACATTTCTGCTGAATGGTGCTGCCATCAATTCCATGTCGCTGTTCCTCACAACCTTCTGGAGATTCATGAGTATGGAAAACTGTAAATGGTGCAAGTTCACCCTTCTAGCGCCCGAGGGCAACTCCAGCTGCAAAAGAGTTCTGTTCTGCGTTCATTCCTCAGGCAGTTTCTTTTCCCTCAGAACAATATTGCTAAGCTACTGGCCAAATGTGCTCCTTGAAGTTGCTCTTAGCAAGCACAACAGAGCTTTCACTTAGCTGCTTCTCCAGAATTACCTTGCTTCTGAGATTCATAGAGCTAAGGAAAACTTTGATTCATGCAGGTTTGAAAGTACATCTTTGCTGAACGGTGCTGCTAGCCATTCCATGTGGCTGTTCATCTTAGCCCTCTGGAGCTTTATGAGTCTATGGAAAACGGAGAGTAGCTCATGTTCACTCTTCTGTGAATTTAGAACTCTTATCCCTCTGCTGAATGGTGCTGCCAGGGTCTAAGGAAAGGTGCTTTTTGCCGGTTTGAAAGTACATCAGCGCCTCCTGCAGAAGTTTCCTAAAGAGAGGCAACTTTATTCCCTGACTTCTAAATTTCCAGAAGCGTGGACCTGCACCGTTCACCGTTTTCCATAGACGCATGAATCTCTAGTGGGTTAAGAGGAACAGCGATATGGAACTGCTGGCAGCACCATTCAGCAGAGATGTACTTGGAAACGTACACGAATCAAGGTTTCTAGACCTATGAATCTCAGAAGCAATATAATTCTGAAGAAGCAGCTAACTGCAGGAAGCGCTCTTGTGCTTGCAGAGAGCAACTTCACGGAGCACATTAGGCCCTGAGCTGAGCAATGTTATGAGAGAAAAGAAACTGCCTGAGGGATGCTTTCTGAACAGAACCCTCTTGCAGCTGGAATGAGCTGCCCTCAAGCGCTAAAAGTGTCAGGACTCCACATTTTAAGTAATCTTTGGCAAAATCCCTGAAGTGGTTTTCTTGGGTTTAGTTCATCTCCTTAA
>NW_022110746.1:0-1044 GCF_000313985.2 Echinops telfairi | reverse complement strand
TTCTTCACCACATTTGCTTATGTACCCATTTTGTCTTCAGCGGTTGTGCCAGGAGGGTGAGCATCACAGAATCCCATATTGTTAGAACAAAGTGTTCTTGCATTGAGGGAAGGCATGAGCAGAGGTCTGAAATCTGTCCACAACCTCTGTGTATTGCCATATAAATATATGTACATGGGCCAATACTTCTATTTTTATGAATTAATATATTTACATAAGTGCACACATATGTTTACACCTCTATCCATAGCTTTGATTCCTGAATCTTTCCTGTTTCCTTTTACCTTCCTCTTGCCCCACCACCTCAAGACCAGATTCGACCCATTAAACACTAATGACTGAGGACCTGATGAAATAGGAGATGGCATTAAGAACAGTTTACAGAAAGAAAGCAGATAGTCACTAAAGAGACAGGAAAGAAAGAAAAGAATAAAGTGAGTGTGTCAGAAGAGACTCTGAAATTTGTCCTTGATTGTACAACAGCTAAAGCAAATGCAAGCAATTAATGACTAAAATAACTGAAAAGAAAATATCAAAGGGAGGCCTCAGAATACAAAGATGAATATTTTGAAGAAATGTGCAAAGATGTTGAGTTAGAGAGCCATCAAAGAGGTACATGCTCAGGATATCTCAAGTTGAAAGAACAAAGAAAAAAAATTCAAGATCCAAGTTGAAATATTGAAAGATTTCAGGGGCAAAATATTGAAAAATGTAGGAAGCAGACAAAGACAATGGAACTAATATCCAAGTACTGTATCAAAAAGAATTGCTGGAAATTCGAACCAATGGCATTAAAGGAAGTCCAAGTTTCACTGAAAGCATTAGTCAAAAAAAAAAACAACCCACCAGAAACTTATGGAATAATAAATAAAATGCTTCAACAAGATGTTGAACACTCACTTCTATATGTCAAGAAATCTGGAAGACAATTACCTGGCCTACCTGCTGGAAGAGACCCATATTTGTTTTGATTCCAAAGAAAGGTGACCCAGAAGAATTTGGAAATTACCCAGGGACACGGGAACAACAAGTGATCCAAATCGG
>NW_022110745.1:0-1141 GCF_000313985.2 Echinops telfairi | reverse complement strand
AAGGGCACTATATTCATTGTCAAGAAGGATATTTCAAGGTCTACCTTGAAGTACAATGCTGTCTGTGACAGGAAAGCGTCTACCCCAATACAAGGAACTCAATGCAACTACTATTCAAATGTTTGCACCGACCCCTAAAACTAAAGATGAATCAGTTGAAGCACTCTACTAAGCCTTCCATCTGAAATGGATCAAACATGCAATTAAGGTGCATTGGTAATTCTTGGCAATTGGAGTGCAAAAATTGGATATAAAGAGGAAGGAACAGTAGTTGGAAAATATGGCTTTGGTGAATGAAGCTGGAGATCGCATGATAGCATTTTGAAAGGCCAATGACTTCTTCATTACAAATACCTTTTTTCAACCACACAAAAGTGACTCTGCACATGGACTTCTCCAGATGGAACACACAGGAATCAAATAGACTACATCTGTGGGAAGAGATGATGAAGAAGTTCAATGTCAGCAGCTAAATCCAGGTCAGGGGCTGACTGTGGAACAGACCATCAAATTACTCAGATGTAAGTTCAGTTTGAAGTTGAAGAATATTTAAACAGGTCCATTTGAGGCAAAATCTGACCTTGACTGTATCTCACCTGAATTTCTCAAGAATAGATTTGATGCATTAAACACTAATGACAGGCCCTGATGAGCTGTGGGAGGATATCAAGAACATCATACATGAAGAAAGGAAAAGGTCGAGACAGGAGAGAAAGAAAGGAGCAAAGTGGATGTCAGAAGAGACGGAAATTCCCTCTTAATCATCAGGAACATGGAAGAAACAATGATGTGAAAGAACTGAGCAGAAAATGTCAAAGAGCAGCTTGAGAAGATAAAGTCAACTCTTATAAAGCAAAGACCTAGATGTGCAAAACCCAGACAACACGGTCTGTGTGTCTCAAATGGAAAGAAGTAAAGAGCAGAACCGTCAAGCCTCAGGTTCCAATATGGAACGATTGTACCCGCAAACTATTGACTGAAGCAGGGAGCTTCCAATATGGAACGATTGTACCCGCAAACTATTGACTGAAGCAGGGAGTGCCAAAGGAAGATGGACGAGTACACAGAGTCCCGGTACCAAAAAGAACTAGTTAACACTCCACCATTGCAGAAAGCAGCCTATGTGCACGAATCCATGGTG
>NW_022110744.1:0-1148 GCF_000313985.2 Echinops telfairi | reverse complement strand
AATTCTAATGTGCCTTTTGGAATTATGAGCATAAAAATTGTATAATTATACCAATGAAACCATCTCAATATTTTGAAATATTTGTTTCCCCAAAAGAGAACTACATTTATTCTTTTCATTTACGTGAATCTTTGTGTGTGTGTAGTGAAAATCAAAAAATGCTTAATGTTTTAAAACGGGAAAAGCCCAAACAGAAGAAAAAGGACAATAACATTTGACTGTATTAAAGACATAGTTTAGATAATAACAATCTCACTGCCAGTGAATTAATTCCAGATCATAGCAACCCTATCGACCAAAGCAGAACTGCTTTTCTCAGATTTTGAGTCTGTTCTTCTTTATAGGAGTAAGTAAGCCTCATCTTTCCTCCATGGAATGACTAGTGGTTTCAAGCTGCTGGACTTGATTAGCATCCCAACCCATAAATGACTATGCCACCAACAGACTAGCAGAAGTGAAATTCCTCAAGTGTAGGTGACACTGGTTCCTCAAAAAAAAAAAAAGAAAAGAAAAGAAAATGCTAATTTCAGCTATATAAAGAATGTCCTGGGACTCAAATGAATGTAAGTAGCAGTTAACTGGACTTTCTATTACATTGCAATGGAAGGCTTAAACCTATGATATCACTAGTGGGAATATGTGAACTATCATTATCTATGTTAATAGAGAAAGTTCAATGTTTTATAATCACAGAGAGTAGAGTAGAAGACATGCTTCAGTTGGAGTAAAAGTTGATTATCAGGACAAAAGCATGATTTATTCTACAAATGAGGTGGTAAAAATCTCTTTTATTCAAGCTAAAATTCAACCTAAATTTCTTGGCAGATAGCCTGGAAGGGAACCAGTTTCATAGAAAAAGCTGCATTCATTTGGCATTTGAATGAAAATTGTTCCCTACACTCATGAATTTTTCCACATGTGGGAGTAATAGACATATTTTCTAGAACATAATGTTATATATCCTCTGTTAATATTTATTTTCTTGCCTAATTAACAATGGCAACATATTATTCTACATTGAAATAAATAGATTTTTTCTATATCTGGTTGAATGGATGAAAATACTAAAACTGAATTGTATTTAGATATATAGTTAATCTCCAGTATATAAAATTTTGGTAATGTTCCTCAGGTGTTTTTTTTGGGGG
>NW_022110743.1:0-1072 GCF_000313985.2 Echinops telfairi | reverse complement strand
TGCTGGGAGAAGCTGGGCCAAACCTCGCTTCCCAGCTTGACCGGGAATATCTTCCATGGCCTGAATGGAGATGGCAAAGTTTTCTCGCTTCCACAACCTGCTGGGAAGTCCATTGGCTGGACTTTGTGAGACACCAAGGTAAAGCTAGCTTTCCATTCTGACCTGACGTCTTTTAGCTGGCTGGCTTTGAATGAGACTCAGAGTGAAGCATAATTGCCTCAGCTTTACCGGAAATCCCTTGGTCGGCTGGCAGAGAAACGCCTTGCAGAGACTAGCTTTCCCAGCAGTTCATGTAGTTCATTTCCTGACTTCTTTGGTGACTGAAGGTGAAGGCCCATTTCCCCTGCCTGCCAGTCAATCTTTTACCTGGCCTACGGTTAGACAAGGGACAGAGCGTCCCTTTTCCAGCAAACCAGGTAGTTGCTTGGCACGCTGGTGGGGAGACGCCAAGGACAGTCGCAGTTGCCCACAGGGCTCAAAATCACATGCAGGGCTAAATGTGAAATACCGAGGTAAGCCTAGCTCCGCAGCATCCAGGCAGTCTCTTTCCTGGCTTGCAGGCTTACCACGCCTTGTATCTCCCAGCCATTCAATTAACCCCACCTTTGTTTGCAGGCCAATTAGGGATGATAAGCTAACAAGCACAATGAGGTAACCTTGCTGTGAAGCACAGGAATTTACAGAAAGCTCCAGTGTTTATTTCAATTAGGACCCACAGGTCTCTTCGGATTAAAGGCAGCAAATATCCTAATGAATATGGGACACTGTAATGCTTGTTGACCGCAGTAATATTCAGTCCTGGGAGGACTCTTGAAATGACAAACAAAACCACAGGTGAGACAAATAAGAACGGCGGCTCAGGAAATCCAGCCTTCCCTGAAGTTCAATTACTATCTTGCCGGGAGACGCTGGGCTAAGCCTCACTTCCCAGTTTGACCAGGAATATCTTCAATGGCCTGAAAGGAGATGCCAAAGTTTTCTCGCTTCCACAACCTGCTGGGAAGTCCATTGCCTGGACATTAGGAGACACAAAGGTAAACCTAGCTTTCCATTCTGACCTGAAGTCTTTTAC
>NW_022110742.1:0-1094 GCF_000313985.2 Echinops telfairi | reverse complement strand
GCCCACATGGAAGAAGCACATGAGCCGGTATGATCATGAGGTGTCATCGGGACAGGGTAACAGGAATCAGAATACCCATAACAAACAAACAAACAAACAACAACAAAAACATATTGTTGAGAACGAGGGGAGATGGAGCAGAGACCCAAAGCCCATCTGTAGACAATGGGACATCCCCTCACAGAGGGGTCACAAGGAAGGGATGAGCCAATCAGGGTGCAGTAAAGCACCGATGAAACACAATACTCCTCTGGTTCCTGAGGCATCCCACCACCCACTATCATGACCCCAGTGCTGCCTTTCCCTCTGGGTCAGACCGGAGCATGTGCACAGGTACAGATTAGAGATAAGAGCTCACAACACACAGAGTCCAGGGACAGGAATGGGAGTAGTGATACCAGAAGGATAGGGGAGAGGTGGGGAGGGGATCGACACATAACCACCCCCAGCTCCCGAGGGGACGAACAACAGAAACCATGGGGGAAGAGAGACCGTGGTCAATGTAAGCTATGAAAATAATAATAATTTATAATTTATCAAGGGGTCATGAGGTTGGGGAGGGGAGGGAGGGGGGAAAAAAGGGAGCCGATACCAAGGACTCAATAGAAAGTAAATGTGTAGAAAAGGACAATGGTAACATATGATCTCCAAATATGCTTGATATAATTAATATAATTAATGTATGGATTGTCATAAGAGTTGTAAGAGCCCCCAATAAAATGATCTTTTAATTAAAACAAAAATAATAAAATAAAATTGGGGGGGGGGAGTCTCAGAAACTCACAGGAGCAGTTCTACCCTGCCCTACGGGGTTATGAGTCACAATCGACTCAGTAGCAATGAATTGGGCTGGGTTTTTTTTGGCCCAACTTTCAGAGGCCATTTGCATGCCTCCACCTTCCAAGCCAGCAGTATTGCCCTTCTCTGACCAGTCATGCCACCCGGCCCCCAGCAGCTGGAAAGCTGCTCTGCCTTTAAGAATCCATGTGATTCCCATGGCATCCACTTGGATAACCCAGGGTAATCATTCCATCTTAACATCTGCAGAGTCCTTCTACCACATAAAATGCCATGCTCACGGGTTCTGAAGATCC
>NW_022110741.1:0-1148 GCF_000313985.2 Echinops telfairi | reverse complement strand
ACCCTGTGCGTTTCCCAGGCTGTCACTCTCTATGGGTGGGCAGAGAAGGCCCATCTCTCCCCCACAGAGTGGCTGGTGGTGCTGATCAGGGGACCCAGCAGATCGAAGCCCATTGCCACTTTGCTGTCAGGGGCGTTCATCAGAACGCTGTGGTGGAGGGAAGTTTCCCCGATCATCCGCGGAGGGGCCAGGATGCGTGAGAACCGTTGGATTGGCTGACATTTGCTTCTCCGCACAGTTAGCACTCAGCCTTGGCTTGCATCCAATGTTCAGAAACCTCCAGCGACAGCTGCCGGGAAGACAGTGTCCCAGCTAGGGGCGGGGAGCAACCAGAGAAAGGCGGGAAACCAAAGGGCTCCTGTCCGCCTGCCGGGTGGGTTCCTGCCACTACGCCTCGGTGCGGGATGCGTGAGAACCGTTGGATTGGCTGACATGTGTAGCATCACGCCCTCGCACACCAAAGCCTTAACCAGCATTTTGCTGATGGTCAAGGTCCAGTCATTCGGTGGCTTGTTCTATTCTCAGACACCGACGGCCAGCCTCCTGACTGCTCTTCCTGGGAACCTGCTGCGAGAGGAGAGACGGAGGGAGGGAGGCTTCCTGAGGTGGGTTGCTAGCTGACGTGGGAGCGTCAGCTCGGAATAAAGCCATAAACAAAAAGAAAGAGGCAGAGAGAGAGAAAGAAAAAAGAAAAGAAAGCCTGGCCTGTATCTCTGGCAGGAACGCCTCATGCCACCTTGTTCTTTTAGCCCCTCACAGGGCCATTTCCACCCCCAAACACGCCTCTGTTGGTTCTACTCTAAGAAGTCTCCTTGATGTTGCTCTCTGACACCCCGGAGGCTGAAGGGCCTTTGGTGCCTCTTCTGCCCCTGAAACGCACAGGGAAGGGAGTAAGGAGCCACAGCGGGGGCCACGGGGCTGCGAGGGGCCCCCATCTGGGAGCTCTGTGGGAGGTGCAAGTGGGGACAGAGTGCTCTTGGATGGAGCACCAAGGAGGCCTCGACCACACTGTGCCGAGTCGGTGAGAGTCCTTGCAATGGCTCCAGACGCAGGGGAGGATGTGCCTTTGTAGGAGAAAGGGGCTTTGGAGGTGAAGATTTGGATGACAGGATCGATCGGTACTTGGAATTCCTGAAGGACTCTGTGGT
>NW_022110740.1:0-1148 GCF_000313985.2 Echinops telfairi | reverse complement strand
GCTGCTATCAGCGTGGCTCCATGTGGTTTGTTACCAGAATGTGGAGCAGAGAGAAAGAGTGAGTGTCCCACTTCTTCAGAATTAGGAGACAGAATTTCCCAGAATCCTGATGAGAAGGCCACACCCACAGGAGGGATCAATCAGGCTGTGACCTGATTGATAGGCTAGACTCCACCCCTTAATTCTTTTATCAAGTTGACATGCAGTGGTGTTCGTGCCACAGTGTCTTTCTAATGATAACCCGCTTCTTTGGAGTGGCTCGTGGCTCCTGGCAAGTGCGTCCATGTGTGTCCGAGGAGAATTATACTCCATAGCATTTTCAACAGATGAGGTTTCTTTTGTTTGTTTGTTTGTTTGTTTTTGAGAAGAGAGCCAGGACTTTCCCCCAAGACATCTCTGTGCAAACTCAAATTGCCAACCTTCCCATTAGCAGCTGAGCACATGAGTCATTTGTACCACCCAGGGGTCCCATGTCCCCCAGACATTGAGTCTCTGGCCTGCTCCTTTGATGACAATGCCTTGTCACTTTCTTGGCAATTTTCTTGTTCTTGTGCTTTGGTGGAGGAGCCCTGTAACCTTTGAATTTGCTTGAAATATGATCTTTTTATTATAATAACTTGCTCTTCTCCTCATGAAAAACATTATGTCTCGCTGGGGTGGAGTTGTGACATTCCATGTACTTTATGGTGCTTTGTTCAGCCCTCATTCTGTCTGCGCAGCCTCCTTCTCCGCACTGGAGCCTCAAAACAGTCAGAGAAGCGCCAACCTTCGGCCTCTGGAGACCAGACCCTGGACCCCACGACCGGTGACTTGACTCATGAAATTCCGAATTGGTTTCGGGGACAGCCTGATTGAGTTTAGGATTTCCTAGCACCTGGTCCCACGGAGCTGATGGGATGCCCCAGCCTTCCCTGTCTGAGTCCAGCTGAGCAGTTTGGCCTCAGGACCATGGCGGCCACACCCCAACCCTCAGATCTCGGTGGCCTTTCTAGGGCTCCGTTGAATGAGCCCTCTCTTCAGCTGGAAGCGCCATGTGTTCCATCTTGTGATGTTGAACAGCAAGGAAGAGCTTGTTGACATCCAGGCTGTGCGGAGGCCAGTCCTGGAGTCAAGAGCAGATTCGCATGCCACAGTTGTTTTCTTGCTTC
>NW_022110739.1:0-1088 GCF_000313985.2 Echinops telfairi | reverse complement strand
TCTGGGGGGGAAAGGAAGTGGGTGTTAACAAACCCAGGGACAAGGGAATAGCAAGTGATCTAAAATTGATGGCCAGGAGGGCACAAGATACCTGGTAGGGCTTGATCAAGGGCCATTTCACCGAGAGAAATTACTGAAAACCAAATGAAGGCCAAAAATGATAGTGGGACAAGAGTAAAGTAAAAGGAAATAGAGGAAATAATTAGGAGGCAAAGGGCTCTTATAGAGGTCCAAATGCAGGCATGTACATATGCAAATAGATTTATAAATGGCAATAGGGAAATATATAGCTGTATATATATTTATATGTTAAGTATAAGGGTAGCCTCCACTACGGACATTGGGCCTCCACTCAAGCACTTCCTCAATGCAAGAACACTTTGTTCTAATAACCTGGCATTCTGTGATGCTCACCTTCCCGACAACGATCACTGAAGACAAAATGGGTGCATAAGGAAATGTGGTGAAGAAAGCTGATGGTGCCGGCTATCAAAAGATATAGTGTCTGGGGTCTTCAAGGTTTGAAGATAAACAAGTGGCTATCTAGCTGAGAAGCTTCAAAGTCCACATGGAAGAAGCACATGAGCCTGTGTGATCATAAGATGTCGAGACTCAGAGCAAAAAATGATATCATTGTGAATGAGAGGGAGTATGGAGTGGAGACCCAAAGCCCATTTGTAGACAATTGGACATACCCTTACAGGAGGATCACAAGGAAGAGATGACCCAGTCAGTGTGCAGTATAGCACCAATGAAACATACAATTTTCTTCTAGTTCTTTAATGCTTCCTCCCTCCCACTATCATGACTCCAATTCTACCTTACAAATCTGGCTAAACCAGAGCATATACATGGGTACAGATAAGAGCTGGAAATACAGGGAATCCAGGACAGATAAACCCCTCAAGACCAATAATGAGAGTAGCAATACCAGGAGGGAAAGGGGAAGGTGGGGGAGAAAGGGGGAACCGATCACAATGATCTACATGTAACCCCCTCCCTGGGGGACAGACCTCAGAAAAGTGGGTGAAGGGAGACATCGGACAGTGTAAGACATGACAAAATAATAATAATTTATAAATCATCAA
>NW_022110738.1:0-1087 GCF_000313985.2 Echinops telfairi | reverse complement strand
TAATTGCCTAGGTCAGTCCAGAAGTCCCTTAGCCGGCCTGCAGAGAAAGGCCTGGCAGAGCCTAGCTTTCCCGGCAGTCCCAGAAGATCACTTCCTGGCTTCTATGGTGACTGAAGGCAAAGGCGCAATTCCCCAACCTGCCAGTCAGTCTTTTGCCTGGCCTACGGGTAGACAACGGGCTTAGCCTCACTTTTCCAGGCATCTAGATAGTTGCTTGCCACGCTGACGGGGAGTCGCCAAGGAGAGCCGCTATTGACCACAGGTCCCAGAATCACATTCAGGGCTAATTATGAGACACAGATGGAAAGCTACCTCACCATCTTCCAGGGAGTCTCTTTCCTGCCTTGAAGGCTGACCAAGCCTTGTATCCCTACGCCTTTCATTTAACCCCACCTGTGTTTGCCGGCCAATTAGGGATGATAAGTTAACAGGCTAATGAGGAAACGTTGCTGTGAAGCACAGGAAGTTACATAAAGCTCCATTCTTTATTGTAATTAAGACCCAGAGGTCCCCTGGGTTTAACGGCTTCCCATGTCCTAATGAATATGGGACATTGTAATGCGTGTTGACCACAGAAATATTTAGTTCTTCGAGGACTCGTGAAATGACAAACATAACCACAGGTGAGGCAACTAAGAAGGCAGCCCAGGAAAGCCAGCCTTCCCGGAAGTTCAATGCCTGTCTTTCTGGGAAACGCTGGGCCTAGCCTAGCTTCCTAGCTTGACGGGGAATATCTTCCATGGCCTGAATGGACACGCCAAATTTTTTTCGCTTCCACAACCTGCTGAGAAGTCCATTGGCGAGACTTTGGGAGACACAAGGCAAAACCTAGCTTTCCATTATCACATCAAGTCTTTTACCTAGCTTTGAATGAGACTCAGAGTGAGGAGTAGTTGCCTCAGCCTGAGCGGAAGTCCCTTGGCCGACCTGCAGAGAAATGCCTGGCAGAGCCTAGCTTTTCCAGCAGTCCTCGAAGTTCATTTCCTGGCTTCTGTGGTGAGTGAAGGCGAAGGCCCATTTCCCCAGCCTGCCAGTCAGTCTTTTGCCTGGCCTACGGGTAGCCAACGGGCAGAGCCTCACTTTTCCA
>NW_022110737.1:0-1148 GCF_000313985.2 Echinops telfairi | reverse complement strand
GGTAGCTATTCCAGTGCCCTCTAGCCAGTCACACAGGATAGGAAGGAGTGTGTGTGTGTGTGTGTGTGTGTGTGTGTGTGTGTGTGTGTGTGTGAAATCCTCACAAAGAGAGGCTGGGAAGTCCTAGGACCTGCAGCTCTGGGGCACTGCCTCCTCAGTCAGTGTTTGGGGGCTCACGGAGATGCAGCTACTACTGCCACTGCTTCTGGAAAAGTCGCTGCCCCTCCAGCTCCTTTTAGTAGACCTTCACTTGGGTGCTACCTTCTCCCCTCTCAGGTCTCCCCTGATGTCATTTTCTCAGAAGGGCAAGCCCTCCCTCCCCCCACCCTCTCACGCATCCCTCCCTTGTGTGTGGATTTCCCCTTCAGCGCACCGTCTCATCTCGGAAATGGATCTTCCTTGGGTGTGCCCTAAGCTAGCGCCCCGCCCGCCCACTAGAAGCTGAGCTCCAGGCAACTCCATTTGTCTGATGGAAACAGAGCTGACACAAGAGGCAGGTGGACGGGAGGTCCACAACTCCTGTCCACAGAAGGGGTTGGGCTCACGGCTGCCTCACCCAGTTCTCTGGCTCGGATTTGACTTTGCTACCCTCTGGCCCTGACAGGACGCTGTGTCTTTTTGTGAGCCGGGTCATCTTAGGTGTGTCACCTGGAGAGCACTGGGGGACACAGGGGGCAGTCGAGAGCCGAGGCCAAGCCTGGATGCTTGTAGAACAAGGCCTGCAAGTGAACACAGTGAATTCTACCTGCAAGGGATCCTGGCCACATCATAGCCTCCCCCTGGGCTCTGGCTTCTCCTGTGAAACAGAATAGCCTGCATCTTCCGACGTGACTCATCTTTACTCAGATGTGGGCTCCCCCCAACTCCTCTGCTCTCAGAGCCTCTCCTCTCCCCTGGTGGCCATCCTTCAATACACCACCACCACCACCACCCACCCCTCTCCTTCCACCAGCTCTGCCTGCAACGCGCCCTCTGTTTGCTCAGAGCACTCGTCACTCTCTAACGTCGCCTCATTGGTTCAGGAAAGTCCACCTCTCTCAAGACAATGTCAGCTCTCTGAGGCCAAGCACGTTGTCCTGTTCGCCTGGACTTCTCCTGTGCTCAGAACACAGTAGAGGGCCCGAAATGTACCAAATGAATGAATTAAT
>NW_022110736.1:0-1031 GCF_000313985.2 Echinops telfairi | reverse complement strand
CATTAGGACCTCATGTCTTTTCCCTAGCTTTGAATGAGACTCAGAGTGAAGCGTAACTGCCTCAGCCTGACCGGAAGTCCCTTGGCCAACCAGCAAATTAACCCCTGGCAGAGCCTAGCTTTCCCATTAGTCCCGGAAGTTCATTACCGGGCTTCTTTAGTGACTGAAGGCGAAGGCCAATTTTCCCAGCCTGCTAGTCCGTCTTTTGCCTAGCCTATGGGTAGACAACGGGCAGAGCCCCACTTTTCCAGCAAACAAGGTAGTTGCTTGCGACACTAGCGGGGTGACGCCAAGGAAAGCCGCTATTGCCCACAAGTCCCAAAATCACATGCTGGGCTCAATGTGAGACTCCGAGGGAAGCCTCCATGCCCAGCTTCCAGGGATTCTCTTTCCAGGCTTGCAGGCTAACCAAGCCTTGTATTGCTCTGCCCTTGAATTACCCACACGTGTGTTTGCTGGCTAATTAGTGATGATAAGTGAACAAGCTCATAGAGATAACCTTGCTGTGAAGCACAGGAATTACACAAAGCTCCATTTTTTTATTGTAATTAGAACCCACAAGTCCCCTGGGATTAACGGCAGCAAATATCCTAATGAATATGGGACATTAAAATGCTTGTTGATTACAGTGATATTCAGTCCTCGGAGGACACTTGAAATGAGCCAAATAACAACAGGTTAGGCAAATAAGAGGGGAAGCCCATGCAGTTCAATGCTTATCTTGCTGGGAGACACTGGGCCAAGACTCACTTCCCAGCTTGACCGGGAATATCTTCCATGGCTTATATGGAGATGCCTAAGTTTTCTCGCTTCCACAATGTGCTGGGAAGTCTGTTGGTTGGACTTTGGGAGACAAAAATCAAAAGCTAGCTTTCTATTATGACCGCAGGTCTTTTCCCTACCTTTGAATGAGACTCAGAGTAAGGCGTAATTGCCTCAGACTTACCGGAAGTCCCATGGCAGGCCTTCAGAGAAACACCTGGCAAAGCCTAACTTTCCCAGCAGTCCCGGAAGTTCATTTCCGGGATTCT
>NW_022110735.1:0-1149 GCF_000313985.2 Echinops telfairi | reverse complement strand
GGTGGTTTCCAACTTGGGGCCATTGTAATTAGAGGAGTTCTGAGCATTTGTGTGCAAGTCATATGCTTTCATTGCTCGGGAACAAATATGTAAGACTGGAGTGGTTGAGTCACATAGTAGTTATTCGTCTAACTTTTTTTTAATCCCCTCAAAACTTCCAAACTGTCTTTCAAAGTCATTGTACAAGTTCACATTCCCACCCATGGTCTCTCAGAACATCAGTTGCTTTATCTCCTTCCCAACGCACAGTTGAATGGTAGCCATGCTGACAGATGTGCAGCAGTAGCTCCTTGTGGCTTTAATTTGCATCTCTATGGTGGCTGATGTGATGAGAGCCCTACCCCCAGGTGCTGGCCTCACTGACGTCCATGAAAACTCCATTTTGGAGAAAACTGCAATGTGGCCGGTAGTCTTTTGTTCCTGCTCTTTGCAAGAAAATTGAGCCTCTCGAAAAAGTATAACTGTAGTAATTCAAGAGGAAGCCAGGGTCAGATTTAGATTATACTTTGATTGTTTGTGGGGTTTTATTGGGGTGGGGTTGGTTGTTGGTTTTGGGGGGGGGGGTGCCTTCCCCTTCCCTCAAGTGAACATGTGTCTAACCCCTAGTTAGTGATGTCTCCTCCTGTCCCCACCACCCCAGGGAGGCATCAAAGATTACTGGTGTTACTGTGAAAACCTTTTCTAGACTTTTGACTTCAGTGGCCTCCTACAATTACTTGTCTTTGGGTGATGGACGTAGTTCACGTGGCATAACGTCCCCCAGGTTTAGCCGCGTTACGTGGTACTCCACAGACCCATCGCTGTTCTTGAACGTTGCATCCCATTCCCCTGCGTTTATGTACTGCAGGTGCTTTATACGCTTTCATTGATGGACACTTTGGTCGCTTCCATCTCTTTGCTAGTGTGATTAGTGCTGTGATGAACATGGGCGTATACATATCCATTTGCTAAGTTCCTGGATTGAGGTACCTCGATACTTGCTTTGCGGCACTGGAAGAATTCACGCGGCAGAAGCACGTCTGTCATCCAAGCAGATTTTATGGGAAAAGGGAAATGGCAGGTTTTACAGTCTCAAAAGCACACGCTGTTTTAGGAAAACATACCAGGCTGCGTAGAAAGCACTGTGCAGGGCTTCACCACAGGAAAACC
>NW_022110734.1:0-1134 GCF_000313985.2 Echinops telfairi | reverse complement strand
CCTTTATTCATTGTGTCAAACACAATAGTACATAAGTTGCTATCATCAATTTCAAAACATTTTCTTTCTACTTGAGCCCTTGGTATCAGCTCCTCTTTGTTAAAATTTCCCCTCCCTCCCCTACCCACTCTCCCTCATGAACTCTTGGTAATTTAAAAATTATTGTGTGTTTTTTTGTGTATGTGTTTTCTTTTTTATGTCTTATGCCAACCGCTGTCTCCCTTCACCTACTTTTCTGTTGTCTGTCCCACGGGGGTTATATGTCAATCATTGCTATTGTTTCCCCCTTACTCCCCCCACCCCCCTGCTTCCTTTACCCTCCTGGTATGGCTACTCTCATTATTAGTCCTTAGGGGTTTATCTGTCTTGTATTCCCTGTGTTTCCAGCTCTTATCTGTACCAGTGTGCATGCTCTGGTCTAGCCGGATTTGTAAGGCAGACTTGGGGTCATGATAGTTAGGGGTGGGGGAGAAAGCATTACAGAACTAGAGGAAAGTTGTATGTTTCATCAGTGCTGTACTGCACCCTGACTGGCTCATCTCTTCCTGTGACCCTTCTGGTAAGGGATGTCCAACTGACTGGTTTTCTTCCCAACAGGAAAACGTGTGGAGAAGGCCAATCAAAAATCTCTTTGCTGATCTTATGAGGAGAAAGGGCTTTCTCTTCTCTGAAGTATGACCTAACCAAGTTGTTGACAGCAGCCTGCCTCTATGAGATCCTCACGATGGCCTCTGAAGCAACTTGGCCTGTTTCCGCTCTTGGAGAAGAAAGGGACGGGACAGAGTTAGTCCGAAAACTTGGGTCTCCCTCAATTGTGGTCTCCATCCACCGTCTGGGGGGTCTCCCTGTATCATGATCTCCATCCATCATCTAGTGGGGCTCCCTGTATCGTGGTCTCTATCCGCCATCTAGTGGGTGCAAACATCCAGTGGGAGCCCCACGGACAGCAGAACAAGATGAGGCCAGGTCCTGCATGACCTTCACACTGGTCCGTGTGCTTGAACCCAATGTCTCTGCCTATTGTGAGTGCTTTCCAACCTGGGGGCTTCATCTTCCAGCATTCTAGAGGAGCGTGTTCTTTCATAACCCTTGGGTTTCCAGGACGACCCACAGCAGTAGACGGTCAGGCCTCTC
>NW_022110733.1:0-1149 GCF_000313985.2 Echinops telfairi | reverse complement strand
TGGTGGAAACCTTGTATTTCATGTTGAGAACTGAGTTTCTCAAGCCCAGCACAATTGACGCCGGGTCTCTGTCCTGAGCGCTGGCTGCTATGTACAGTGTAGGATGTTTCCCAACATTTCTGACCTCCGTGTACCAGGAGCCCTGATGTTCAATGCTTAAGTGTTCAGCTACTTTCCGAAAGGTTATGGGTTCAAACCCAGCCACCCACCGTCTCTCTGGTAGGAAGAACTTGTGGTCTGTTCCTATCAAGATTTCAGCCTGGGAGATGCCGTGGGGAAGTTCTCTGTCATGTGAGGTCACTGGGGATCAAAGTTGTCTTGATGTCGCCTAACAACAACCCACTAGAATCCAGCAGCACTGTCCCCCAACCCTCTACCTGTTGCCCCCCCCTCACTCCACCCCACCAAGTCATGAAAATTTTAAAAATGTCTCTAGATATGGTTGAATATCCCTGGGGAAGGGATGGGGGAGGAAGGGGTGTAAAATCATCCTAGTTAAGAATCACCGACCTAATGAAAAAAAACAAACAAACCCCAAAACCTATTGTCTTGGAGTTGATACCAACTCATAGCAACCCACAGGCCTGAGTTGGGACACTCCACCCAGTAGTGTGCCCAAGGCTATCAATTTTTATGGGAGCAGACTCCCTCCTACATCTTTCTCTGCAGAGCAGCTGGTAGGCTCACATTCATTCTTCTGGGACAAAATAAGACTACAGAGGGGAGAAGACGAATGATTAACATTTACTATGTACTTCCTGTGAACCAGGCACTGTTCAAAGCTTTTACATGCAAGAACTTAGTTAAAATTCAAGTCAAGCATGTAAAATAGATAAAAATGATCATTTCCATTTTAAAGAAGAGGAAGCAGAGGTGGTCGAGGACGTGCACTAGCAATAGTGTCTCCAGAATTCTAACCCAGGCAGCCTGGCTGCAGCCTAGCACTTGACTGTCAGGCCTGCTGCTTGCATGTTACCTCATGGGCTGGTTGTGAGGAAGTGCTTCATCAGGGAACCTTGAAGTGCCTGATTGTCGTTGCAATAATAATAATAATAATTGCTATTTGACTAGTCTTTGATTGGACCTCTTAGGAGCCCTCTCTAGGTAGGACTTACCAATGCACTGTCCAGTTTTACAGAGGAACGAGCC
>NW_022110732.1:0-1149 GCF_000313985.2 Echinops telfairi | reverse complement strand
CCTCTATTTTATCAGCGTGATGACCTCCTCTAGATACTTGTCTCTCCTGATGTGAGAGGGGTCCAGTCATCCTGTTCCAAGACAAGAAGGGAATTTATATAGGAGCAGCTGATGGTCTGCTTCACACTCAGCCCCTGGCCAGTTTTAGCTGCTGCTAGCGAGCTTCTCCATCATGTCTTCTCACAGATGTATTCAATTTGACTTCTGTATATTCCATCTGGGGAAGTCCGTGTATAGAGTCCCATTTTGTGTTGTTGAAAAAAAGTATTGATTTGCTTTGAATAAGTAGTTGGTTGTACAAAAATTCTCTCATGTGGTCTCCAGCTTCATTTCTAGCATCAAGACCATATTTTTCAACTACTGTTCCGTCCTCTTTGTTTCCAACTTCTGCGTTCAATTTGCTAATAATTATGAATGCATTTTGATTGCATGTTTGATCGATTTCTGACTAGAGGTGTTGGTAGAATTCTTCAATTTCTTCATCATTAGCTTTCGTGGTTGGTACATAAATGTGGACAGTAGTTGTGTTGATTGGAGTTCCTTAAGGTAGATAGATGATCCTCTCACAGGCAGCATTGGAGTTCATGGTGGATTTTGTAATGTCCTTTGTGACAATGAGTGCCACACCATTCCTTCTGATGATGTTATTCCCGGCATAGCAAATCATATGTTTTTTTTTTCTGATTCAAAATGGCCAATATCAGTCATTCCAGTTCAGTAATGCCTAGGATATTGATCTGCATGTGTTTCATTTCATTTTTGATGAGGTCCAGCTTTCCTAGATTCATACTTCGCACCTTCCATGTTCTGATCATTAGCAGATTTTTACACCTATTTCTCCCTACCTTGAGTTTTGTCCCATCGACAAAGGCAGATCCCAAAGGCTTCATTCCCGCAGGCTGTACCAACCTCACATCACCATGCTTGACTCTATTCTGAGAAAATAGCTCCTCCTGAGTCACAAACTCAAGTGCTGTCTTCCTTCATAGTTCTTCTATGTATTGAAACAGAAATATTGCTGTTATTGTTGTTGTTGCTTTTTAATGAAATTTGAACATTCTAGACCTCAGTAAATTATTTCATCTTCATACACCTTTCTATTTAGCCAGAAGCATAAGTTCCATGCTGAGTCCTGAGGGGCAAATTGGA
>NW_022110731.1:0-1110 GCF_000313985.2 Echinops telfairi | reverse complement strand
TGGATTTCATGAGGCTTTGAAATTCTGTTTTGCATTTTCCCCCATTTTGATCAGGATTCTTTTACAGAATCTTTGATGAAAGCATTCAGTCATGGTAGCCCAGAATTGTTTATTTTCAAGGAAGAATTGTTGATTTCATGAGATTGCATGAGGAATTTTAAAGAACACATTTAGTCCATGTTAAACATTCTACTTGTGCTGGTTAAGTGAGGAAAAATGAGCTTCCAGGACCATCTGGCAATTAATTCCAACCTTCAGAATGATCTGGCTCCGGTTGTCCACATCTCCTGCTTTCCAGCAACACCCCCACCCCACCCCCTGCCATTCCCCACCTGTGGGAACCCCCAGGGTCATTTTTTGCCAGGTCTGTCAGGGAATTTCTGAAACCCAGCCTGACACTTTGCTTTATTTTGAAAAATGATACAATGTAGTTTCAGCTGCTGTGAAGGAGGGCCAGGCAGTTTTGTGTGCGAGCCAGAGGAATGGTGGAGGGTTGAGCAATTTTACAGAAGATGTTGGGGCCACCTGCCCAGTCATGTGAGCCCAAGAGACTGAGTCCCCCAGGGCACCAGCCTGTGGGGTCCTGAGGAAGGGGCAGGTAAATTGTTAACAGCCACTAGTGCTCTGGGCTTGTGATGGAGAGAAGTGATTGTACAATTCAGTGGACAACTGCTTTCAGATGTTAACATCCTTATGCGCTATACAAGTATCCCCGTTTCCCCAAAGTCCACACCATGACACTCCACTTTCACAAACAAAGCTACACAAGTCCTCTTTTCATTAACTAAGATCCGAAGAGGATTTTCGCTTTTATGAAAGATGATAAGAATCGACACCCGTGTTGAGCACTGGTTTTGCCGCAAGGGAAGTAGGTTACCCTGTGGGGATTGCAATTGGGAGATGAAACAAAATGCGTATGACTTTTAAAAGACAGTTTTATTGGCACAGAATTCACATATCGTACAATCCAATAGGTTAAGCTTATCTTAAAGAGTTGTACAGTCATCACTGCAATCCATTTTAGAATGATTTTCCTTTTGTGTATCATTGTTTTTAGCTCTACATTTCCTCCAACATTGCCTGCCACACTCCCAAGAAATCATTCATCCA
>NW_022110730.1:0-1095 GCF_000313985.2 Echinops telfairi | reverse complement strand
ACCCACAACCAGGAGTGGGAAGTACACACACCACCCACAACCAGGAGTGGGAAGTACACACACCACCCACAACGAGGAGCGGGAAGTAATCAATGTTGTTTTGTGTTCTTTATTTCCCTTGCATTTTGGCATGAACTGATCTCTAAAGTAGGCAGTGAACCAATCACATGATTACAACCTCTTCAGGATGGGAAGACTGTAAATCTTATTTTTAAGGGCTTTGTGGGCAACACCAGCTCTGTTATTGATGGTGGGTTTGTACTCATTTCCTGATTTTTCAGTTGCTAGAAAATACCACTAGAAACTGCATTCCTAGGAACAATGGAATCCCTTGTGAAGTGTTCCATCCCAGAAGAATAGTAAAATGTCAAAGAGACAAAAGTAGGAAAAATTATGTCTCCAGACAGCTGCATTGCCCATGTAACTTCAGAGTGCACCATCTTGTACTATATACAAAGTCTGCTGGTATCAATTATTCGATAAAAATACAGTTTTGATCAGGAAAAACATATTTGTGATTCATATTCCAGAATAATTAATAATAATAGTGAAATATCTGTTGATTTTGAGCACCTGTAAAACAAACCCTTTACATGCATAGCTACTATTTCGTCTTATTCTTATTACCATTTTAGATTTAAAAAACAAAACAAAACAAAAAGAGACTCGTGATTTTTTTTCTCATAAAGCTCACAAATAGTAAATGAAAAGAAGAAAAAAAGCTCTGAATTTAAACCTAGTTTTATCCCAGGCCAGCACAGTTTTTTTTTTCTTTCTTTACTCTGGTCAGCTGCCTTGGCAAGTAGAGCACGTAATTCCAGTGGTGCTCCCTTGTTTACCTATACCTTTCCACAAGTGCTGAGGTGATGCCCAATAGCACACAACTGTCTCTCTATGCCCAGGAGAGTCCTGTGTGTGTGTGTGTGTATTACTCACACGCACATACTGCATCGACATTGGACCTGTGTCTTAATGTCTCCCTGGAGAAAGCATCTTCACTCTTGAGCAGATTGCCTGAAACAAATAAATGGGAAGAGGTGAGTCCAACAAGCGATTGCTCTTAACCCTGTTTCTTATCAGATCCTCATGGCTTTG
>NW_022110729.1:0-1097 GCF_000313985.2 Echinops telfairi | reverse complement strand
TTGCAATTTAAGTTCAGTACAGCAACCCATGAATACAGCAAAATCAAGAATGCCAGTGTCCACTAATCCACCCAAAAGGAGGGTATTGTTTATATCTCCACAGAAGAGGGAGAGAGAGACCAGGCTTCAATCTGATGCGCCAAGATGTGAATACAACATACCAGCATGTACCAGGGAACCAATAGAGAGGTCTGTGGGGCCGCCCCAATCCCAAATATGTCGACAGCCCCCACCCCAGAAGAATGCACCTCAGAGGACAGCACTAGGGCTACAGCTTGGGGAGAGGGGCACATCAGATTAGAGCACATGGGGGAAACAAAAAGGGATGGAAAGGGAGGACACGACATCCTGGCCCACCAAGCCCCGAGGAAGATATTCCTGCTCAGAGCAGACAATGCACAGAGAGGACCCTAGGGCCAAGCCCACCACGAGACACAAAGTCCTTCACTAAACATTAGTGCTGTGGGGGACAACAATGGAGACACAGTGTGGGAATAGTGCACAATCTGACCCCATCACACTGGGGCGAGACACTAAGGATATGCAACAAAGCAGCAAGGGGAGCAAAGTGAGGAAATCCCCGGGGAATACCAAAAATAGATTTTGGAGGCAGAGTGTGGAAAACATTCGTAAAGGCCAACAAACAGACCTTGAACTATTTATAGGCTTTTCCATTTTTGTCAGTGGCTTTCCTTTTGTTAATGTTATTTTGGGTTTGTTGTTGTTGTTATTGTTTTGTTGGTTTTGACTTCCTTTGTTGTTTTATTTGGCTTTGCCTGTTTTTTGTACTTAGTAATGTATCTGCATGTCTATTCAGATAAGATAGGCGGGATAAATAATTTGGAGATGAAAAGAACAAGACCAATGATTCTGTGGGGGATACGGGAGAAGGGGAGGAAGGAGAAAGAAAGGGGAGGGGGACCAACCCAGGGACAAGGGAATAACAAGTGAACTAAAATCAATGGAAAGAAGGGCATAGGATGCCTAGTGGTGTTTAATCAAGGGCAATATAACAGTGAGGAAATGCTAAACCCGAATGAGGGCCGAACATGATGGTGGGACAAGAGGAAAGTAAAAGGAAATAGAGGAAAGAACCA
>NW_022110728.1:0-1137 GCF_000313985.2 Echinops telfairi | reverse complement strand
CAAAACACATTGATAAGAAAGGGAGGTAGGAAAACATCTAACATCACAGAGTCCACAGATAGAGATAACAACCATGATTATCAATGGACTGAACTCAGGCATTAAAGGACGAGGCTAGAAGACTCGCTTAGAAAACAAAATTCATCAATTTGCTGCCTACAGGAGACACATCTCAAGACTACAGACAAGAATATCCTGAGAATCAAAGGCTGGAGAAAAAACATACCAAGTAAACAGCAATTTAAAAAAAAACAGGCATTGCAATCTTAATCTCAGGTAAAACTGACCTTCCCTGACAAGATCGCTGAAGACAAAATGGATGCATAAACAAATGTGGTGAAGAAAGCTGATGGTGCCTGGCTATCAAAAGATATAGCGTCTCAGTTTTTAAAAGCTTGAAGATAAACAAGCATCTGTCTAGCTGAGAAGCAACCAACCCCACATGGAAGAAGCACACCAGCCTGTGTGATCATGAGGTGTCGATGGGATCAGGCATCAGGCATCAAAGACACAAAACAAAAAACCATATTGATGTGAATGAGGGGGACGGTGGAGTGGAGACCCAAAGCCCATTTGCAGACAACTGCGCATCCCCTTACATAATGGTCACAAAGAAGAGATGAGCCAGTCAGGGTGCAGTATAGCACTGACAAAGCACACAACTTTCCTCTAGTTTTATAATGCTTCCTTACCACCCTCCCCTCAACTATTATTACCCCAATTCTACCTTACAAATTCAGCTAGACCAGAGCATGTACATTGGTACAGATAAGAGTTTGAAACACAGGGAATCCAGGACAGATAAACAAACCCTCAGGACCAATAATACTAGTAGTAATACCAGGAGGATAAAGGAAAAAGGTGGGAGGGGGGAGGGGAACCAATCACAATGATCGGCATATAACCCCCTCTCAGGGGGACAGACAATAGAAAAGTGGGTGAAAGGAGACAGTGGTTGGTATAAGACTTGAAAAAAAAAAGATAAATTCAAGGAAAATCAAGGGTTCACGAGGGAGGAAAGGTGGGTGAGGGAGGGATGAGCTGATATAAAGGGCCCAAGTAGAAAGAAAATGTTTTGAAAATGATGATGACAACATATATACAAATGTGCTTGACACAATGGATGTATGTATGGAT
>NW_022110727.1:0-1150 GCF_000313985.2 Echinops telfairi | reverse complement strand
GTGGCATTGGGAAGGTTGAGAATCCCTGCCCTAGAGTCTGCAAGTCCCCATTCTCTTCAAGGGTTCTGTTCTATGGAAGAACCCTTGTTAGATTCCCCCCACTCTTACCAAGGAAAACCCATGGCCACTTTTATAACGGTTAACTGCCATCTGAGCAAACATTATCTTGTACATCATAGAGAAAGATATTATAGGAGAAAGCGAAGGGCATTCCAGCATGCTGTTTCTGCAGAAATACACTCCCTGGTCAGGCGACCTGTCTTTCCCTTTAAAAAACTTTGAAAGCTTCCTAAATCATCTTCAATGGCCATGATTTAATGCTATAAGAAAAAAATAAACAGACTTTCCAAAAGAACAATCCCCACCCCGACGTTCCCCCCAAGGCGACAGCAAGTGGAAATCTATTCAGCTAGGAATAGGAAGAACAAACACTTCTATCAGGGAATAAAATAGGCCACCTAACTAAATATTTGATATAAACTAAGTTTATTCTATTACATTTCTAATTTCATTTTTAAAGTTTCTGGTAGAAATCTCTCAAATACAAATTTTGACCCACCCACTCCAAAGAAGTGGGACTTTCTCAAATGCCTAAAATTTTGATGCAGTACAAGTCTGCCACTACTTCACGACTTTGAAGACATTATTTCATCCTGTCTACACAGTTCCCTTGAGAACTCTAAATTTAACATCTTCTTGATAATATAAACATCACCATGATTAGTTTCATCCATTATACCGGGCTGTCTAATACGAACATCACAAACTTCTGAAATAAGTAGAAACGTGTTGACACTTTATTCAATGTCCAGCTTTCAAACACACTAGGCAACGGAAAAATGGCCTGGGTCAAGCACACCTTGCACCTCAAAGTGACATCCTTGCTCGTCAACACTTCAAAGAGTCCTTCTGTATCAAATTTGACCAACGCAATACATTGTTTGATTTCTTGACTGGTGCTTCCATGAACACTGATTGTGGATCCAAGCAAAATAAAATGCTTTTCTGTTTATCGCGATGCTGTTTATAGGTCCCATTGTGAGGTCTTTGGCGTTCTTTACAGTGAGTTGTAATCCACACAGAAGACTGCACGAGTCCTTAATCTTCATCTAGCAGCACTTCAAGTCCTCACACTTTCAACACAGCGCAC
>NW_022110726.1:0-1103 GCF_000313985.2 Echinops telfairi | reverse complement strand
CACAATCCATACATACATCCATTGTGTCAAGCACATTTGTACATTTGTTGCCGTCATCATTCTCAAAACATTTTCTTACGACTTGAGCTCTTGGTATCAGCTCCTCATTTCCCCCCTCCCTTCCCCTCCCTCCCTCATGAACCCTTGATAATTTATAAATTATTTTTTTCCATGTCTTGCACTATCTTATGTCTCCCTTTATCCCCTTATCTGTTGTCCATCTCTCTGGGAGGGGGTTATAGATAGATCATTGTGATCAGTTCCCCCTTTCTCCCCCCACCTTTCCCTTACCCTCCTGGTTTGGTTACTCTCAATATTGGTCCCAAGGATTTTGTCTGTCCTGGATTCCCTGTTTCCAGCTTTTATCCGTATCCATGTATATGCTCTGGTTTAGCCAGATTTATAAGGTAGTATTAGGGTCATGATAGTGGTGGAAGGAAGCATTAAGGAACCAGAGGAAAGCTGTATGTTTCATCGGTGCTATACTGCATCCTGACTGGCCCGTCTTCTCCCTACTACCCTTCTGTAAGGGGATGTCCAATTGCCTACAGATTGCCTTTGGGCCTCCACTCCGCACTCCTCCCCCCATTCACATTGACATGACTTTTTGTTCTGGTTTTTTAATGCCTGATCCTTGACACCTCATGATCACACAGGCTGGTGTGCTTCTTCCATGCAGGCTTTGTTGCTTCTCAGCTAGATGGCTGCTTGTTTATCTTCAAGTCTTAAAGACCCCAATGCTATATCTTTTGCTAGCCAGGTTGGAGTTATTGTTTTATTTTCTATTGTTGCTTTGTTTTGCTTGGTCTTGTGTTTGTGCATATTATTATCTCTGCATGTCTATCTAGATAAAATAGGTGGGATAAACAAGCCAGAGGAGAAAATAAAGGGACGACAGTTCCGGGGGGACATGGGAGAGGGTGAGGCAGGGGAAAGGAAGTGGGTGTTAACAAACCCAGGGACACGGGAACAACAAATGACTGAAAATCGATGTCGAGGAGGGTGTAGGAGGTCTGGTAGGGCTTGATCAAGGGCAATGTAACAGAGAGGAATTACTGAAACCCAGATGAAGGCTGAACATGAAAGAGGGACAAGAGGAAAGT
>NW_022110725.1:0-1069 GCF_000313985.2 Echinops telfairi | reverse complement strand
GTTTGTCATGAGTCATCACCGAGTCCACAGCCATGAGTTAGATTTGATTGTGGTGTCTGATATAACTGACTACTGCTTTTGTAACTGCTACTCTAACCTTTAAGAAGCCCCGGTGCAATAATGGCTACCCTTGGGCTTTTAATCACAAGTTCAGCAGTTAGAAACTTATACCAGCTGCTGCGAGGAAGAAAGACAAGCGTTCTACTCCTGTAAAGATCTACAGTCTTGGAAACACACAGGTCTTGATGAATCAGAATCAGCTCAGTGGCAGTGAGTGAGTTTGGGGAGTTCATTCCAGTCTCCTGGGCGCTGTTGGGGAAGGTTTGCACTGCTAACTGCAAGGCCGGCAGTTCAGCCCATCCTACAACTCAGGTGGACAGAGGTGGGGCTCTCCGCCCCTGGAGAGCCTTACAACACTTCAGGAACCCTGTATAAGGTTGCCGTGAGTTGGAATTGGCTCAGTGGTAGTCCTGGGGTGGCGTATTCCTTTCTGTCCTTTGCTCACTGTGGTCAAACGAAGAGGCACACTGTGCATAAAACAGCAGAGTCGATTCTAGTTCATGGCAGCCCCATGAGTGTTAGAATGACACTGTGCTCCTTAGGAAGGTCAATGGCTGGTTTTTCCCGAGAAGAGCCTCAAGATGTTCTTTTGGGGTAACTGGGTAGATGTGAACCTCCAGCTTTTGGTTAGTAACCATGGGCATTAACTGTGTATCACACAGGGACTTTGTATGTTTCACAGTCACTCTAAATCAGGGGTGCTCACACTTTTTCAGCTACTTATAAAGTGATCAAGTCAAAATGATCTATCAGCTACAAAAATGCAAAACATTTATTTATTACATTTATTCATAAATGCATTGAGAATTCTTTATATATACAGTGTATGTTTATGTACCTTGTATAACCGCATGAGTCCATATTGCACAACACAGTTAACTCTGTACATTTTTTGTCATGACCTGAGTTTACTCCGATGACTTGCACTGAATGGCATGAGCCAGGGATGCATAGTCTGGACAGTAGCTGCTGACAGCCAGCCTCAAGCACACTTCCAAATGATCATCAG
>NW_022110724.1:0-1030 GCF_000313985.2 Echinops telfairi | reverse complement strand
AACCCTAATCATAACCTAACCCTAGGCCTAACCCTAGTACTAACCATAACCCTAAACGTAAACCTAACCCTGAAAACAAGCCCAGTCCAAACCCTAACCATACACCTAGGCCTAACCCTCATCTTAACCCAACCCTAACCCTAAACTTAGCACTAGGTCTAAACCTTAGCACAACCCTAAACCTAAGCCTAACCCTAACCCTAGGGCCTAACCTTTGGCCTAATCCTATTCTTAACAATAATTATAACCATACCCATAAACAAAAACATGATCATAATGATAACCTTAAATCTAATCTTAAGAGTAAACAAAAAACCCTAATCCCAAACCTAAACCTAGGGGTAACCCTAACCATAATGCTAGGACTAACCCTAACCCTAACCCTAGGTTTAACGCTAAAACTAGGTCTAACCCTAAGCCTAAATTTAAACCTAACCTTAATCCTAATCCTAACCCTAAAACTTGGCCTAATCCTAACCCTAACCCTAGGCCTAAAACAAAGCCTAGGCCTAACCCTAACCCTAATTCTAACCCTATCCCTAATACTTATCCTAACCCTAGGCCTAAACCTAACATAACCCTAAACCTAAACCTAACCATAACCCTAAACCTAACCCTAATGCTAACCCTAGGACCATCCCTAACACTAACGCTAACTCTAACCCTAACCCTAACACTAACCCAAGGCCTAACCCTAACCCTAGGCTTACCCCTAAATGTAACCCTAAACCTAAACCTAACAATATCCCTAAGTCTAACTCTAACGGTAACCTTAAATCTAACACTAAATTTCACTCTAGGCCTAACCCTAAACCGAACACTAAACTTAACCCTAACCCTAACTCAAGGCCTAAAACTAAGCCTAACCCTAACTCTAACCCTAAACCAAACCTAACTTTAAGCCTAATGCTGACCCTAATCCTAATGCTAGGACTAACCCGAAACCTAGGCCTAACCCTAACTCTAATCTTAATTCTAACCCTAAAACTAACCCTATACCTAACCCTAAGCCTAGGCCTAGCCCTAAACC
>NW_022110723.1:0-1092 GCF_000313985.2 Echinops telfairi | reverse complement strand
AGGAAGGAAGGAAAGAAAAGAACAAATTGGCAAAATGATAGAAACCAGTAGAACAATATGGAAAACTCTTAAGTAAATCAAGCTACCTGTGGACAGCTGATGGTGCTGAGGGTTAGGCATTGAGGTGCTAACCTGCCAGATCATCAATTTGAACTCCCAAGCTGTTTCACATGGGAAGATGACACTGTCTCTTCCTGTAAAGATCTAGAGTCTGGAAAACCATCTATAGAGTTCGTATGAGTCAAAATAGATGTGATAGCAGTGGCCGTGGGTTTTGCTCAGGTCAAACTGTCCGATCTTTGACACAGTATTGAGACGCATTCAATGGATTTGATGGCTGAATTATTTGAAAAGATAGTCTTGGTAACCAATGGTGCTGGGAAAAAAATATCCATGTGTGGAGAGATGAGATAGACTTCATACTTCTTACAGAATATAAAACCTAACTCAGGATGAATCAAATGCCTAAATATGAAACCACACCGTCATTAAGGAAAACATAGGGACAAACTTCAAGGCCCAAATCCTTTTCATAAATATACTATTAAACATAAATGCACAAACAACAGAGGGCAAACTAAACAATGGGAAATTCATTAAAAAAATTAGACATTTATGTGAACCAAAAGACTAAGCTTTCTACTCTCATAAACAGTCACAGTCTCAGAAACGCACAGGGGTTGTTATGAGTCAGCCTAGACTCGGTGACACTGAGTGCGGGCACCAAAGGCTGCAGCACAAGGGTGCAAGGAGAGCCTATAGATGGGCAAAAACAATGTAAAATAAGGCAACAATCTATCAAAAAGGGCCTAGTAAAAGTACAGAGACGTCAACATCTCAACAACAGAACTATAAATCTCATGTAAAAATGGACAGAGAACACGCACAGATACTTCATCAAAGAAGACACACAGCAAGCCAACAGACAATATGTACTGTGATGATTAGTTATTAAAGAGGCACATATGAGATAAAGAGTTGTTTTCAGTGAAATGAAAAGTCATTGAATACTTTAAGAAAGGAATAGAGGTATGTTTTAAATTACACTTTGATAATTTAGTGCATATCCATATATATACCTAGTACTTTTGG
>NW_022110722.1:0-1151 GCF_000313985.2 Echinops telfairi | reverse complement strand
TATGCTAAGTAACGTGTAACTATGGTCTCACAGATTATGATAATAACACTGTGAACTGAATATTTTTAAATTCAGGAACAGAAGTTCATAGGGGCTTGATAACTTGCCTACAGTCAACAACAGGTAAGCAAATAGGTACACATGATCACTTAAATAAAAGCCTTTTGGACTGACTTCCAATTCAACATTTTCAACTAAAATGTGTCCAAAAAAATAACAGCTATTAACAGAAGTTTCTCTTTAGAATAGCACTTCCTTACTTCTTGGTAACTTTCTTCAAGGAACCTTGTCAATTAATACACTTTTTCAAAGTATATTTTGGCATATTCGATCAATCTATGTTGGGGGGGGAGGAAACCAGAATTTCAACCATTTTCTTGCTTTATGACTTTAGCAATTAATTAGACTTCAAGCTTTTCATTTTGTTTTCATCTTTTGTTGTTGTTTTGTTTTCATCTTTATATAGACAATACTGCCTCTATCTTACGGGACTGTGAGGAACTAGATTATGTCCAGAAGGCAGCCTGGGCTTGGCTCTCCAGAATAACCTACTCTGTTGAGTCAATTTCAACTCATAATGACACTATACACAGTAAAAAGCAAACCCACAGCCATTGAGTTTTTCCCACTCAGTGGAACCCTACAGGACAAGCAGAACTGACCAGATTCCCAAGGCTCTAAGTCTTCACAGAAGCACATTGCCTCATCCTTCTCCCATAGAGGAGATGGTGAGTTTGAAGCAATTATCTTTGAGTTAGCAGCTAGTGCTTTTAGCCACTGCACCACCAGGGCTCGTTTTTATACATAAAAACACTCAATATAGGATAGCTCAACTGTTACTATACTGATCAACAGTATCTACTAATACTACTTTGTAGGGGGAAAGCTTCTGTTGAAAATCCATTAACTGTCAAAGTCAAACTCACTGCCATTGGGCTAATTCCCACTCATAGTGCCCCTATAGGACAAAGCAGGTTTGCAGACTTTAACTCCATAGAAGTAGAAAGTCTCTGCGTTCTCCGTGGCGCTGCTACCCAACACCAACCCACTCTGCCACCAGGGCTCCCTCCGCTAACCACTACAAATCTGCTGATGGAACAAAAGAAACAGCACGCAGAGGACTGCACCAAAACTCTACATAAAAACTGCAC
>NW_022110721.1:0-1141 GCF_000313985.2 Echinops telfairi | reverse complement strand
GCTTTACACAATTGATGTGTGTATGGATTGTGATAAGAGTTATATGAGCCCCTAATAAAATGATTTAAAAAAAAAACATGCACTGAAACAGTTGAAATGCTGCCCCTGCCATGCACTGTCTGGGACCTTTTGGTCATGTGACTCAGTGGCTCCCTTTCTTTTTCTGTAAAAGCCAAAACCTGACTGTGAGGAAGGCAAGACTAGTAACTAATTCATGAGGTTGATCATTTGTGTCTGTAATATACTCTTCACAAGGCCCGCCACCTTGTAGGCATTGTTTTATGTTAAATAAAAACTCAGGGCCTATTTGTTAGCAATTGTGGTTCTTTAAAAGAACATAAAAATAAATTACATTGTTTCTTAATTGGAAGGACCTTTGAAAACGTCAGTACCCAGTTTGAGAGGCCCAGGCTATGCCTGCAGAGGAGCATGATTGGCACCCAGGACGCTTCACAGAAAAGCTAGGAGAGCAATTCCAATAAGACTGATGACATTTGAGCCATGTAGACATTCCCCCAGTAGAATCCCCAACAGAAAACTGTAAGGGATTGTCAGAGAAACTAATCTCTCCACTTGGTTTCTTTTGGCTATTTCTTTTTGAAAAAAACGAATAGAGTATCATGAGCAGTAGATCTGAAATAAACGCCACATTTTTCTCATTTATGTTTGCATTCCTTTCTTTGCTGCCTGGCCCAGGCTACATAACTAGGGATGAGCTCACATTTTACTCTAATAAAAATGTATCATGCTATGCAGACTTGAAATGCTAATACTACCAACAGGAATATATGCAACGTACACATAGATGGTAAAGGAAACAGCGAAAGTCAAGGTATGTCCTACTGTCCAAGCATAATGTACTATGCTGTGCCCCATTAAGTGCCAAGTCACTGGGGCAGCTTCCTCACTTCTCTGAGACACAGTTTACTCATCACTGTAATGGCAAGAACACTGTCTTATATGGGACTGCTAGGCCGTGAGGGAGGGTTATTGAGACTTGGATGACATAAGAGAACATGTTATTAGTTTATTAGGACTGTTAGAAGACATACCCAAAACCGGGTGATTTATTTACTTCATTTTTTATAAATCATTTTATTGGGGGCTCGAACAACTCTTATCACAATCTATCCATCCATCC
>NW_022110720.1:0-1151 GCF_000313985.2 Echinops telfairi | reverse complement strand
GAAGCCTCCTGCCAGGAGCTCATGATTCCTACAGTGACCGTTCTAACAAAGCTGCCCCTGGAGTGACATTTCTCGGGACACTCAGCTCTCCTCCACCAAGAGGCTGGGAGCGGGCAGTTACACAGCCCCTCCTCGGTCAGCTTTGTGCTAAGCTTCCGACGAGCCCTCTCCACTTGTTTATTCAGAACACCGCTGTCTCTCAAGATGTTCACAAGTGCTCTGTGAAGACAGGGTCTCATGGTCAAATGCATTTGGAAAACACTGGATTAGATGGAAAGGGCACGGGCGCATGTACTGCGGGCCTTTTCAGCACCTTTAAGAATATGCTCTTGTGCACTCTAAGAGGGAGCAAGGACACAGCTTCCTTATTTGGCACGGGGCTCTTCCTGTTTGGCACACTGACGACACCTGATGGCCCATGGCGTGGCCGATGCTGGTTTTGTTCCCACCGGAGCGGCTCTCCTCAGAGTCCCTTCTGACTCCTGGTGGCCCTGCAGGACAGGGTAGCACTGCCCCTGTGGGTTTCTGAGACGGTCACTCTGTCTGGCAGTAGAGAGCCTCATCTTTCTCCCTGGGGGTGGCTGGTGGTTTTGAACTGCTGACCTTACGGATGCCACCCCAATGTGTAACCACTATGCCACCAGGGATCCTGCTGATAGAACTTGGGGGGAATGAAATAGGAGAAGTCTCGTAAACCCGAGGTGAGGAGATACACTTGGTTCTGAAGTCAGGTTCAGTGTTTTATCCATCAGTGTAGCGTCAAACATATTCTCCAATCCAGTCATGTCCCTGACATTCCTGGGGAGCTCGCCATAGATAGGAGGGTTGGTCAGAAAATAGTGCTACTGCCGTTCTGGTTCATACGTGCATGGGTTTATTTCCAACAACACGTGTTTAAACACGTCTCTGTGATCAGTGGATGGCTGTAGACAAGTTCTGTCCGTAATCCACTTGTTGAAGACTTGTTAGGGTGCCTTCCCCCAAAAGCCAGAATGTGTCTGAATTGTTGAATGTAAAATGACGGTCTTCGCTGGTCCTCCACCTAATTCACAATAAAAAAAATTTTTTTTAAAAATCAACTGACCATAAAAAAGACCCACTCACCACAGTGGCCTCCCTAGGGGTCTGGGGCACCAGTTCAAGTCAAGGCA
>NW_022110719.1:0-1100 GCF_000313985.2 Echinops telfairi | reverse complement strand
AATGTTCAATTGCTCTTGTGTATACAGCTCTTTCCTACACACATAAGTGTCTATGATTTTGTTTCTCTAGTCTCCCAGACTATCACAGCCTGGATCTGATGTGAAGGGGGCTCCCTGGAGTGTGGACGGCAGAGAGAGAAGGCAGCAGAGAGCTCAGGAGACCTACTACCATCAAGAAAGAATAGGCCTGGTCCCTGAGCTGAGCATCTCCTAGTCCCAGGGAAAGACAGATCCCGAGACACAGTGATGCCAGGTCCATAGGTGCCAAAGGGAGACAAGGACCTTCCCTCAGAGCCGACAGAGAGAGGGGACTTCCCCTAGACCTGGCACCCTTAATTCTGACTTCTAGCCTCCTCACATGTGAGAGAATAAATTTCTGTTTGTGAAAGCCACCCCCTTTGTAGTGTTTCTAGAGAACAAAGATACTCAGCCAAGCCAAGCCTCTTGAAACGAGGCGTGCCTATAATTATGAACTAATAATAGCACCATGTAGCAGGGAGCCGCCATCCCTGTGCTGAAGCCTCCAGGACAGGGTCCCTGTGGAGGCTCACAGAGACGCTAGGAGGTGGGCACTCTGACCTTCCTGAAGGTGACAGCGGAGAGTGGCCAGTGTTGGGGAGGCTAAGCTTGCTGTCTTTCTCTCTACCATGCTCCCCGTCTCCTTCACTGCACCCCCACCTTGGGCGTTAGAACATTCCAGCAGAAGCACGCTGGCGGCACAGCAGCAGTAGTTAAACACTCAGCTGCTGACTGAAAGGCCGGCAGTTCGAAGCCACCAGCCGGTCAGTCCATGGAGGAAGACATGAGAGTTGCATCCATAAAAATCTATCGCTCTGTGGACCCCTCAGAGCAGTGCTACGCTGTCCTATAAGGTCACTGGGAGTCAGAAGGAACTCTGTAATGGATTTAAGGATCCAGGACCCCCAGCATCCATGGGTTCAAATGCTTTTTTAAAAATTATTATTAAATACTTTTATTGGGGCCTCTTATATCCCTTATCACAATCCATACATTCCTCCAATGTGTCAAGCACCTGTGCACATATGCTGCCATTGCCATTTTCAAAGCATTCTCTTCCCACTTAAGCCCCTGATATCAGC
>NW_022110718.1:0-1151 GCF_000313985.2 Echinops telfairi | reverse complement strand
CCTAAAATTTGGAGACTGTGACGGATTGATGGCTTATGAGTTGTTAGCAGTTCCTTGTGGTGGTTCAACAACCTCCAAATCACCGATTACTACAGCTACAACTCGAAGTGGCAACAGTTCAAATTTACTCCTAAGTACACATACACACACACACACACACACACACACACTCCATATGCGTATTGTTTCAACAACAGACACACACACACTCCATATGCGTATTGTTTCTACAACAAAGTAGAGACCTAAAATTGCAGGGCAGGGAAGGTGGAGCTTGCCAGAGAAGACAATGATCAGTTAATGAGTGGTACTTCAGAACTTTGCTTCCTAATACCTACCCCCTCCCTCCCCCCCACCCCACCTCCCAAATGTCAGTCCATTTGTTTTGGCTTTAAAAGGGAAAAGAAGCCCCCACCTTTCAGTTAATCCTAAGAAAACAGTGAGGACATTTTATGGCTGGTCCTTGCTCCTGGGAGGACACTTTCAAGACCAGGATTGCATTAGAAGGCAGGCTCATTTGCTGGTCAGCAAACAAGACTGGCCAGCAGCTCTGCGACTGGAGACCCAAATCTTGAGAGGCCCCCTAAGCCCAAGAAAGGTCAACTAGGGTTTCCTTTGCAATCTACTTCTCCATGTCAAAGATCCAAACGGTGGAATACATGGTGGACACGTGGAATAGTTTGTGACTTTGACAGGAGGGGCCTGACACACAAAACAGCTTTTAAAACTCATCCTACAAGCGGCAAGATGTTTTGGGGGGGAGTCCCACCAGGTTGCAAGGTGGTCGGTCTTCGCAGGTCCATGCATTTAGAGATCTAGTCTAAAACAGCTTAAGTACCTATAACACATGAATGTCATTAAAAGAAAGGGGAGGGGGAGGGGAGAGAGTTGGGGTTGTTTTTAAAATTTGTGCTCTCTAATAGCTCCACAATAAAATCTCTATTCAATCCGATGAAGCACAGAGAATCATATTGCATCTTTTAACGGGTTTTCCATTACTGGATAGAAATGTTACTATGTGGAGGGCCCTAATGCAGTAAATTCCGTGTCCTTTTCATCTGCCACCATTATAAAAGTTGGAACTGGGAAAGGATAAGTGCCCTGTGGTGATTAAAATTTCTTTTTATCCAGCCAGCAATAAATCACCAGGC
>NW_022110717.1:0-1039 GCF_000313985.2 Echinops telfairi | reverse complement strand
CAGCAAACCAGGTAGTCGCTTGCCACGCAGGCGGGGAGACGCCAAGGAAAGCCGCTATTGCCCACAAGTCCCAAAATCACATACAGGGATAATTACAAACACAGGTGACAAACACAAATGACAAACACAGGTGAGGCAAATAAGAAGGGCAGCCTAGAAAATCCTTCCTTCCCAGAAGTTCAATGTGTTTCTTGCTGGGAGACGCTGGGCCAAGCCTCGCTTCCCAGTCTGACCAGGAATATCTTCCATGGCCTGAATGGATATGCCAAAGTTTTCTCGCTTCCGCAACATGCTGGGAAGTCCATTGGCTGGACTTTGGGAGACACAAGGCAAAAGCTTGCTTTGCATTATGACCTGAAGCGTAATTGCCTCAGCCTGACCGGCATGCAGAGAAATGCCTCGCTGAGCCTAGCTTTCCCAGCACTCCCGGAAGTTTATTTCCTGGATTCTTTTGTGTCTGAAGGCGAAGGCCCATTTCCCCAGCCTGCTAGTAAGTCTTTTGCCTGGACCACGGGTAGACAACGGGCAGAGCTCCACTTTTCCAGCAAACAAGGTAGTTGCTTGTCAAGCAGGGGGGGAGACGCCAAGGAAAGTCGCTGTTGCCCATAAGTCCCAAAATCAAATGCAGAGATAATTTTGAGACACCGAGGAAGCCTCCCTCCCCAGCTTCTAGGGATTCTCCTTCCTGGCTTGCAGGCTGACCAAGCCTTGTATCCCTCTGCCCTTCAATTAAGACCACCTGTGTTTGCCGGCCAATTAGGTATGGTAAGCTAACAAGCTCAATGAGTTAACTTTGCTGTGAAGCACAGGAAGTTACAGAGATTATCTTGCTGGGAGACGCTGGGCTAAGCCTCGCTTTCCAGCTTGACCGGGAATATCTTCCATGGCCTGAATGGAGATGCCAAAGTTTTCTCGCTTCCACAACCTGCTGGGAAGTACAGTGGCTGGATTTTGGAGACAAAAAGGTGGCTGGATTTTGGAGACAAAAAGTAAAATTTAGCTTTCAATTCTTACCTGAACTCTTTAACCTAGCTTTGAA
>NW_022110716.1:0-1151 GCF_000313985.2 Echinops telfairi | reverse complement strand
TTTGTAAAATTCATCAAGTAACAAGAAAAGTGAAATCCTATTTAGCAATATGTATTTCATACAGCTCAGAACTATTTCCAATTGAAATTATCTCAAAAGAAAAAAGCCAGTCTTCTGAATCCACCAAGATAGAATAGTCTCATTTTCCCCCAGGTCTTCTCTCTTACAACTGCAACACCAACGGAGCACAACAAACAAGCATGAACATATACTCAAAGTTGTACAGAAGACTGACCAAGGAGGTAGAGCGTGAAGAACAGCATGGCAGTGAGACACCTTGTGTTTCCTCCTTACTTCTTGTATAACCCAGTGAGGGAGTGTCAGAAACCCCCACACTGAGCCAGTAGTGAGCAGACGCCAAAACTAAGAAGCTCAAAGAAACTGCGTTTTCACCTCATTCAATGCCCTTTTCTTCTTTTTCCCCTAGAAAAATATATTTTATGATGAGTCAAGCTTCAAGCATTTAAGAGGGGTCAGTATCACATTGAACGTTCAGTTGATTACTCCAGTGGGAGTTACTGGATGCTCTCTTATGCCTTGAATTCTGTTCCCCTAAAATATGTCATCAAATGCATTTAACTTTTTCCCCTAAAATATGTCATCAACCCTGTGCCTGTGTGATTTGGGAATGAGTTGTCATTGTTATACTAATGAGGTAGGATTAGTATGCCCTCTTATTCTGCCTTGCATTTATGATAGCTCCCTGTTGATGTGCTATTACAAAGGTAAATGAGTTGCCTTTAGCAACACATTGCTTATAAATGATATTAATGATAAAGTTTGATAATTTTCATATTCTGTGGGATCATTTCTATTTGGAATGGACACCTGTATAGGTCTCTTCCAGTAGTATTGCCAGATAACTCTCTTCCAAATGTGTAGGAATACATAGGAGTGAGCGCTTCCAATGCTCCCTTTGATGGACAATCTCAGTTGGTGCTGCCCCTAGAGGTGCAGCTTTCTCTTTATCCATCAATACTTGATCATATGCTTCTCCTAAAGTGGCTGAATGTTCACTTCTTAATTTTTTTTTATTTTCTTAAAGGTGTTTTGTACGTGAATCTGTGTATTCCTTCTATTTTTTTTGGTGATGCTTTCTGCTTCTTTCAATATTTGCCACCAGAATCCCTTAATATGACAACTCAGGGCTT
>NW_022110715.1:0-1152 GCF_000313985.2 Echinops telfairi | reverse complement strand
GACCAGCACCGCTCTCAGCTCTCCTGAGAATCAGGTGGCAGGAGGCATATGGGGAGAACGATAAGGCTGGGAAGATGCAGCTAAGCCATCCCAGAGGTCAGGGCAGAGGAGAGGGGGAGCCTCCCAGAGGAGGTGCTGTCTGAACAAAGGCTGGAAGAACAGAGAGGGAGGCAAAGCAGTCCCTGCAGAAAGCACTCTGTGAGCGTTCATGGCGATGAAAATGAAGGTAACCTGGGGCCACCTGGAGAGGGCACAAGGTGTCAGGTGAAAGGTGGATTGGAAGTACTAGGGAGCTATGATGGGTATTGACTGGCACAATTGAGTTTGAATTTTAAAATCACGTTGGCAAATTGGATGGAAAGTGAATTGGGGAAGACTGCATACAGTCCAGCAGAGAGAGGGCCAGGCCTGGACTAGGGCCCCATGAAGGTCTTCTTCAAGGCCCAGGACTGAGAGCTAACCTGCATGGACTACTTGGGAATTCTTGGAAACACTAAAGACAAAGAAGTAGACCGACCTTTGCTGGGTGTCAACCGTGATCTTTGTTTGTCTGATTAGATTGTAAGACACTTTGTTTTGACTGATTATTTTTATTGTGCTAAATGCATGTGCAGCAAAACACACCCAACGTCAACATTCCCCATGTTCACCACTTACTGGCACTAACAGTGACCATGTTGGCCAAACATCACCTCTATCCATTCCCCAATTTCCTATCAGCCTATCAGCTCATGGTCTAGCAAACGGTGAGCCCCCGCTTTCCCCTCCCTCTTGCCCGCGTGTAATCAAGTTTGGCCTCTGGGCACTAAGGTCCGTAGGTGATCCTGAGGGGGAACTGCTCACCTAGAGGTTGGCGGTTCAAACTTAGCCAGCATTGCCCAAAAGAAAAGGCCTGGCACTCTGGTTCTGTGAAGGGCACAGCCAAGGAGAGCCTGGAGACAGTTCTGCTCGGGAACACGCCGTCACCACGAGTTGAAGCAACTCAATGGCAACCCTGGCTCTACAACATCTCCCTGGCTCCCCTCTGCAAGGGTACGTGCCGACCATGGAGTATCATTCAGTCCGGAGGAGAACTGGAGCGCTGGCACGCTACAACGTGGACGCACCTTGAAAACAGTATCCTGGAAGAAAGCAATGAGCTACAAAAGAGCA
>NW_022110714.1:0-1140 GCF_000313985.2 Echinops telfairi | reverse complement strand
AGGTCTTTGGTTATGTCTAAGACCTGTTCCTAACTTTGTGCCTAAAGAATCCATTTGACAGACTTTCTCAAAGGACGCAGGACCCTCCCAGAAGCTTAGGAGGAGGGCTGCAGACAATCACACGCGGCACGGTTGAGGAAAAGGTCCGTCAAGAGTGTCCCAGGAAAATGCTGCCACGAAATGCACTTCCTCATTCTTGAAGAGGAGCTGGGGCTGTTCTACAAGAATTCCGTTGGGAACCCCTCCTCCCTCTAGCCCTGATCCTGCCCTTCAAACTTCCTTGTGTTGCCTCAAGGATCTTTCCCCAGAGATTTTTGTTCCTTAAAGCCACCACTACGATATGTTTGCAACAGTGAAACCGGGAGACCAGGATTCTGACACGCTACCTTTTCATTGTCAAAACCAGGAATTTTGTTTCCCCTCAAACTGTGATTCATCGAAGTCGTTTGGGAGTGGTCATCAGAATTAACTGTGGGAAATCTATGTTCAGGCGTTGCTGCCCCTACTTAGCTCACCCCCTGAAAGAAGGGACCATACCCCACCCCCCACTACCTTGTATTTTCTTTTCCCATGACACTTTGCAGGATGACACCTTTCATTCAGAAGGCTTTAGAAACCTTCCCCTGGCTGCCGTTTCCGTGAACCATTTGTACTTCAAGTTGGTTTTATCATTGTAAGGGCCTTTTAGCCATGGGGAATTCTGAAGAATTATGTTATGTGGGCTCAAAATATATAGTCCTTTACTGGTTAGCAACTGGTGCAAGAAACATAGAGTCTCCCCACCCCAACCTTCAACGTTACAGCCTGTCAGAGGAGCCTTAATGGGCACTGTCAGGAGTCTAAAGGCCCAAAGCATAGCTGGTGGTCACCTGACTCTAAGGTATCAGGCAGTGCCACACAAACCCAGGAGCCTTGACCATCTCTATTCCTCGTGTCCTGTAGCAGCTGGTGGAGGGTCAACATTTACAAGCTGAACTCAGGGCTTGGCAGAGTCTTACGTTCAACCATGTGCCAGCCCGAAAACTGGACTGTTGATAAAGATCAGACTAGTGCCTGGTGTCTATCTAGTCTCTTGAAAGAATTGTCTAGAAGCTCACTGCTTACTGGTAGAGTATTGCCAACAGTGTGCAGTCTCTGTTG
>NW_022110713.1:0-1152 GCF_000313985.2 Echinops telfairi | reverse complement strand
AAAAAAACTTGAGGCTGGTGAGTATAATTTATTTGTTTTGTAACTAGGGGAAACTTAAATTAAAAATTCGTTTAGAAAGACTGATGATCTACTTATTCGTTCATATGACAATTTGGAAATAATTTAAAAAGCTACATAGGCATCTGTAGAAGTATTGGAGCATTCACTGCATAAAATATTAAATATAGCTGAGTGAGAAATTAATGATAAAATAGTACTGAAAGCTCTTGCTTTCCCATGCTCCCTAAGATGTCATCAGAGCATCGTGTAGTGGTGGATGGAGCTGCTCGTGCAGGCTCACCAGACTGAATTACATAGATCTCTTCTCAAGCTCACGTGCAGTGACATCAAAGCAGTAGTTTGAAATTGGCCCTCGGTGGGAAGATTTACAACAACGACAGAAGCAAATTCCACCGATCAGTGTGGGGGTGCTCGTTTCCCCTCCAGTTTTGTGGGAGCGACATGTCACTGGATCTGTTTGAGGGAAACCACACCAAACCAAACCAAAATGAGGGAAACCACACCAAACCAAAAATGAGTGCTTAAAATGAAAGGAATGTTAGCTCATTCACTTATGGAATGTCCTGCCACCGTCGTAAATCCTGGCTCTTGAGACAGGACAGAAACGGAGACTCTGACAACTTCCCATGGAAGACTAAGTGAAAAGATGATAGTGTGTTCTCTCAATAATTCAGCATGCCAGATGGCAAACCCTTAAGGTCCACAGTTTGAACATTAATGTGGAAAAGCTAGAAAAATCTAGGGCACTGATTCTCAACCTTTCTAATGCCGCGACCCTTTCATACAGTTCCTCGTGTTGTGGTGATCCCCAACCATAAAATTATTTTCGTTGCTACTTCATCACTGTCATTTTGCTACTGTTATGAATCAGGCGAGCCCTGCAAAAGGGTCGTTCAACCCCCAAAGGTGTCTCGACCCACAGGTTGAGAACCACTGGTCTAGAGGGAAGGGAGCCTAAATATATAATTTGTATTTAGGAATAAGCCTAAAGGTATATTTTAGGATCCTTCAGAAAACATACAAAAAGCTCTTCCCCCTGGGATTCTGAGTTTGATCCCATGTCCTCAGTAACTCAGAGTCATGAAACCGTTTCAAACAGGGCCAGAAGAAACAGTAAGAAAGAATGAGGGG
>NW_022110712.1:0-1092 GCF_000313985.2 Echinops telfairi | reverse complement strand
ACACAGGGAATCCAGGATAGATCAACCTCTCGGGGTCAACAATGAGAGTAGAGATAACAGGAGGATTAGGGGAGGGTGGAGGAAGAAAGGTGGACTCAATCACAAGGATCAACTTAGAACCCCCTCCCAGGGGGACGAATAAGGAAAAAGTGGGTGAGGGGCAATGGAGGATGATGTAAGATATGAAAATAATAATCTAAAACTTATCAAGGGAGGGTGGGCAGGGGAAGGAAGAGGAAGAAATGGGGAGCTGATATCAGGGGCTCAAGTGGGGAAAGAATGCTTTGAAAATGGTGATGGTGGCATATGTGCAAATGTGCTTAACACTCTGGATGAATGTATGGATTGTGATAAGAGATTAAGAGCCCCCAATAAAAGTATTTTTAAAAAATATATTATAATGAAATATGCAACGAACGACCTAGAGTTAAATTGAAACGGAACACACTCAACATATCTTCAACTGAAAGATTGAAGATCTTCAACCTCAAGCCCCAAGTTGCAATATGAAAAGATTCTACAGGCACATTTTTTAATGCAGGAAGCATCAAAAGATGATGGAAAGAACACACAGAGTCACTGTACCAAAAAGAACTCATTGGCATTCTCCATTTCAGGAAGCAGCATCAGATGAAGAAGAACCAATGGTGCTAAAGGAAACCCAAGCTGCACTGAAAGCATTAGCCAAAAACGAGACTCAAGGAATCGATGGAATACCAATTCAAAGGCTCCAACAAGCCGACGAAGCAGTGGGCACACTCACTTGTCTATGCCAGGAAGTTTGGGGACAGCTGTTTGTCAACTGATTTGAAGAGATACGTATTTATACCCATTCGGAAGAAAGGTGACCCAACAGAATTCTCAAACTGTAGAACAATCCATGCCAGTAAATTACTTGCCAATAAAATTTTGCTTAAGATCATCCAACAATGGTCGCAGTAGCACACTGACGGGGCGGCTGCCAGAAGTTCGGGCTGGATTCAGGAGAGGACGTGGGACAAGAGATATCATTGCTGATGTCAGATGGATCTTGGCTGAAAGAATAGGACACCAGAACGATGCCAGGTTGTATCCTCTCACCATACCCGTTCA
>NW_022110711.1:0-1152 GCF_000313985.2 Echinops telfairi | reverse complement strand
TAACTAGGGGGCTTGCATGTCCCAAGAATTTGTAAGGTGATGTGAGAATACAATCTCTCTCTCTACTCCGACCTGGTTCCTGAAGCCATGGTGGAGGTGAGCACCCCAAAACTTTGTCTGTCTCATCATTTCTTCCCGTCAAATACACAATGATCCCGTAGGACCCGTCCAGATGTGAGGCTGGATCTCACCGAGAAGGACAACCTGTTAAGAATGCTCCTTGAAACTTTCATCTCATTACTTTGAACATGTCATCAGGAAGGACAAGTCCCTAGAAAAGGACACTGTGGGATACAAAGGCCTTTTCCCCAGCTTTGTCTCCTCCAAGGATATGCCAAACACTAGAGGCTGTTTGCCAGCACATGGTGGGAGGTCAGATGCTTAGAGATATTCTCCCTGAAGGCATCCAGACATCAGCCTGGTCCACTGTCCATGAGGCTCACACCCTACTGATAATGGTTTCCATGGAGATCCAGAGAAAAGGTCAAACCTGCTCAGTGACATCCAAGATTAGGCTGTCATGTGAATCTGGGATCCCCCCATCTTGTCACATGTGTGCCCCCAATCCCCCCCTTCCTATTGCGTGTATACCCCTAGACTGCCCCCCTCCCATTACTGTATTACCTATAGCACAACCCTTTCCTGTGACGTATGTCTTCACGTGTAATTAGGGGGCTTGCATGTCCCAAGAATTTGTAAGGTGATGTGAGAATACAATCTCTCTCTCTACTCCGACCTGGTTCCTGAAGCCATGGTGGAAGTGAGCACCCCAAAACATTGTCTGTCTCTTCATTTCTCCCCTTCAAGTAAACAACTATCCCTTAGGACCCGTCCAGATGTGAGGCTGGATCTCACCGAGAAGGACAACCTGTTAAGAATGCTCCTTGAAACTTTCATCTCATTCCTTTGGACATGTCATCAGGAAGGACAAGTCCCTAGAAAAGGACACTGTGGGATACAAAGGCCTTTCCCCCAGCTTTGTCTCCTCCAAGGATATGCCAAACACTAGAGGCTGTTTGCCAGCACATGATGGGAGGTCAGATGCTTAGAGATATTCTCCCTGAAGGCATCCAGACATCAGTATGGTCCACTGTCCATGAGGCTCACACCCTACTGATAATGGTTTCCATGGAGATCCAGAGAAAAGGTCAA
>NW_022110710.1:0-1069 GCF_000313985.2 Echinops telfairi | reverse complement strand
GGTTATGGTTAGGGATAGCCCTAGTGTTTGCGTTAGGGTCAGCATTAGCGTTAGGGTTAGGTTTACATTTACGGTTAGAGTTAGGGTTCGGGTTAGGTTTGGGGATAGCCGATGGTTAGGGTTAGAGTTAGGGTTAGGATGGGGGTTTTGTTTAGGGTTAGTGTTAGGTTTTGGGCTAGGCCCAGGTTTAGAATTATGTTTAGGGTTAGTTTTCAGATGAGGGTTAAGGTTAGTGTTAGGATTAGAGTTCAGATTAGTGTTAGACCAAAGTTTAGGGTTAGGATTAAGCTTAGGGTTAGGCCTATGGATAGGGTTAGGTTTAGGGTTAGGCCTAGGATTAAGCTTTGTGTTAGGGTTAGTGTTCGGTTTAGAGTTAGACAAAGGGTTAAAGTTAGATCTAGTGTTACAGTTTGGGTTAGGACTAGGATTAGAATTAGGGTGTGGGTTTGGGTTAGGATTAGGATTGGGATTGGGTTGTGGGTTAGACCTAGCTTTAGGGTTAGAATTAGGGTCAAGTCAAGGGTTAGGGTTAGTGTTATACTTAGATTTAGGTTTACAGTTAGGGTTAGGGTTATTGTTAGGATAAGGTTATGGTTAGACCTATTGTTAAGGTTAGGGTTAGTATTATGCCTAGGGCTACGTTTAGGATTAGGGTTGGGGTTGGGGTTTGAGTTAGGGTGAGGGTTAGGTCTAGGGTTAGGGTTAGGGTAAGCATTAGAATTAGGGACAGGGTTAGGCCTAGTGCAAGGGTAAAAGTTAGGGTTAGGCCTTGAGTTAGGGTTTTCTGGGGGGATAGTTTCAAGTTTGGGTTAGGCTTAGCGTTAGGGTTAGCAATATTGTTAGGGTGGGCGTTAAGGTTAGGGTTAGGGTTAGGCCTAGGGTTGGTTTACGCCTATCGTTAGTGTTAACGTTAGGGTTGGAGTTAAGGTTAGATTTAGGGTTAGTTTTAGGGGTAGGCCTAGGGTTAGGGTTAGGGTGAGGTTTAAAGTTATGTTTTGTTTTGGCCTTGGGTTAGGATAAGTATTAGTGTTAGGGATAGGGTTAGGTTTAATGATAGGGTTAGAATTAG
>NW_022110709.1:0-1152 GCF_000313985.2 Echinops telfairi | reverse complement strand
CTGGTTGGTTGATAACAGGTTACACACACGGGGAGAATCAGTCTATTTTCATTTTGTGGTACTTTAAAGAAATGATCTTTATTTTTAATTGTTCATCTAGGCATGCCAACGAATAGTTAGGCCACATTTTGAGCGAAAGTCACAAGGTGTCCCCCCCCCCAAACCTCACATGTGTACAGAAAAAAAACACAAATTTAAGGGTTTGCTTAAAAGAACAGAACATGAGAAATACAGTGATATACAAGCGCATAACCAGATCTGATTCAACAGGAGAACGATGATTGAAAACCAGGTTGTGTTTTGTAGGGTGCACTGTCCGAAGGGAAGGTTGCAGGACGCTCTGGAAGTCCCTTTGTGGGAAGCCTTAAGCAGGTAGAGACAGCTTAGCCTAGCGGGAGTACTGGGTAAGTTAAGGTTTCACAAGTCAGGTTCTGACATTGACTGCTACTGTTTAAAATGAAAAGTCAGCATTGCCTCTTAGGCCTGGCAGTGATAATATATTCTCTCTCTCTCTCTTAATTTAATTTTAACTTTAGCTTTCACTTGCCCCGCCTCCCCCCTCTACACCACCCTGGAAAAAAGCCCTTGATTCCTTCCTTCTCTAGCAATAAAATAATTAAACTTGTTAAACCAGTGATTAATGGTCCATGGTCTAGGAGACGAAAATGGAAAAGATAAAAACCAGAGATCATCCAATAACTATATTTTAACTAGTAAGTTCCCTCCTTTTGCCTAAATCTAAATAGTGCATGAGAGCCAACCCTCATGAGGGGAAAACATTTTTTTTAACAATCTTTTCTCTCTTTTGCCAAGAGTCTGCAGAGGACTGAGTGAAGGAGGAGGCAGCACGTTAATCCCTGCCCCGTGTCTCATTTCGCTTCAGAGATTTATTGCACTGGTAGCTACTACTTCACACACTGACCATGGGTATTTGGTCCTTTTCTTTGTGGGCCCTTCCCCAAGACCTAAGCGTAACATAAACACTCTGGCCCTGTCCATTTGGGACAGCTAACAACATTCTCAATCTTCCTTATTTAAATTAAAACAGAGCCGTTTCCACAACTCAGGTAGAGGCCCCATTGGTAAGTGAGCATCTCTGCCACCACGCTATCATTCGGAGGGACAGCGTCCCTTGATTGGATCACGGACGTT
>NW_022110708.1:0-1037 GCF_000313985.2 Echinops telfairi | reverse complement strand
CATCATCTTTTTTTAAAGCAGATGTTCTCAACCTGTGGATCATAACCCCCATGGGGGTCAAACAACCCTTTCATAGGGGTTGCCTAAAACCATCAGAAAACACACTGCTCCTCTCCCCATCTCCAGATGGGTCCGTCCACATGCAGACATGCCCACATATGAGTACCTGGTGTGAAGACGGCTACCCATGCTACACCATGCTTCAAGAAAAATTTCATTGTTTGTAATTAGAAATAAATATTTTACAACATATAATTACATATCATTTTTGTGATTAATCACCAACCTTTAATTATGTTCAATTTGTAACAATGAAAATACATCCTGCATATCAGATATTTACTTTATGATTCATAACAGTAGCAAAATCACAGTTATGAAGTATCAATGAAAATTATTTTGTGGTTGGGGGTCACCACAACATGAGGAACTGTACTAAAGGGTAGTGGCATTAGGAAGGTTGAGAACTCCTGCTTTCAAGAATTGGAAAAACTAATTATCAACTTCTTATGGAGAGGGAAGAATCCCAGAATTAGCAGAGAACACTTCAAGAAGAAGGACAAAGTTAGAGGGCTCCCTTTACCTGAAATTAGCACCTATTATACAGCCTCAGTGGTCAAAGCAGTGTGGTACTGGTATAATGACAGATACTTACACCCAAGGAAAAGAACCGAAACCCCGGAAATAAAATCATTAGCATACAGACAACTCATCTTTGATAAGGGCCCAAAAAATATCAAATGGGAAGCGGATGCCCTCTTCAGCAAGTGCTGCTATGGAAAATGGAGGGCATGGGATGCCTGGTGGGGCTTGATCAAATGCAATGTAGCCCAGAGGAATTAATGAAAACCAAATGAAGGTTTTACATGATATGGCACAAGAAGAAAGTTAAAGTAAATAGAAGAAAGGACGAGGTAGCAAAGGACATTTCAAGAGGTCTAAATACAGGCATGAACATTTGTAAATATATTTATATATAACAAAAGGGAACTAGATCTATGTACATATATTTATATGTTAAGTATTAAGGTAGCAGA
>NW_022110707.1:0-1031 GCF_000313985.2 Echinops telfairi | reverse complement strand
TCTCCACTCTATGCCCCCACCACCACCCAATTCATGAGCGTAGTCACCCACCAAACCACAGAGTTCTTTTATAAACACAGTTTCCTGGGGTGTAGGTTACATGTCATGCTTCTCATCCAGGTAAGGTCCACAAGCCAACGCTTTTTAATACATTCACAGACCCCAGCAACTCTCACCACAGTCCAATTACAGAACCCAGAAAGAAACCTTAGACCCATCGGCAATCTTTCTCATTTCTCCAAGCCTCAGCCCTAGACCAGCACAGATCTATTTTTTGTCTCTATAGATTTGCCTATCTATCTTAGGCCCTTCATATAAACGCAATCATATACCATGTAACCTACCTATGAGAGCCAGACATGGACAAGACCAGTATGTTTCCTGGTCTTGCAACATTTCGTCCTTGGCAGCGTATGCAGCCTTCGTGCTTTTTAAAATCACTACTACAAAATACCTTCATTTTCCTTCTCTGACAAATTTCTGCCTTATACAGATCCCAGCATAATGAGGTTTTAATGTATTATGTCTTTTGTGATCAGCTACTTTCACTTATAATATTTTCAAAACTCATGTTGTATATCAAGTATCATTCTTTTAAAAATTCTTTTTATTTTAATAAATCATTTTATTGAGGCTCTTACAGATCTTAGAACATACCATACATCAACTGAATCAAGCCCATTTGTACATATGTTACCATTAACATTTCCAAAACATTTTTTTCTGGCCCTTGGTATCAGCTCCTCTTTCTCCCCCTCCCTCTCCCACCCTCTCACCCTTGTGAACCCTTAATAATTTGTTATTTTAATTTTCATATTTTACACTGTCCGCTGCCTCCCCTCACCCACATTGCTGTTGTTCGTCCCCCTGGAGGATCAATTGCAATTGATCATTGCAATTGGTTCCCCCTTTCTCCACCTTCTCCCCCCCACCTTTCCCCTACCTTCAGGGTATCACTACTCTCATTTCTGGTCCTGAGGTGTTTATCTGTCTTGGATACTGTGTGTCGAGAGCTCTTATCTGTACCAGTG
>NW_022110706.1:0-1137 GCF_000313985.2 Echinops telfairi | reverse complement strand
CTGTGGTGGTGACATTGTTGAGTAGGTATTTGATAGTACTTCAGCGTGGTCATTGACTAGAAGTGCGTGGCTAACTCCTCACTTTCAAAGGTTGTCTGCTAGAGTACACATTGTTGCTGTTAGGCACCGTCCAGTGGGTTCTGCCCCACCGCAACCCTGTGCATAACAGCAAAACACGGCACCAGCTTCACCACTGTCTCTATGCTCGTGCCCATTGTTGCAGCCATGGTATCAGTGCACCTCCATGAGGGCCTTGCCCTCTCACTGCCCTCCTACCCCTCCAAATATGATGTCCAGAGACTGGCCTGGAGGGATTACTGGGATTCAGTTGTGGACATCTTGAGTTTGGCTACATGTGGACTGCCTCTCAGAGAGGATGGTCCAGCCAGCAGGTCATTTCTGAGCGTTGCTGCATAAGCTGCAGACATTCCTAACTAGCCTCCTTACCAGATCCAGGGTAGCAAGCGTGGTTTGAGTGAAGGGTATGTGCTCATTAGAGAAGTAAGTCTAAGTATGCCAGAGCTGCAGTTGGAAGTCGTCTGTGTGGGTGTGGATGCTGAGGCCCCAGGAGCTTGGCGATTCCTGTGGGGTGACCAGTGTCCTTTCTTTTTCTAATAGGTTCATTATTATGAAGATGGTAATGTTCAGCTAGTGAGTCATAAAGATATACAAGACTCTCTAACAGTGTCCGTAAGTACTTAATTCCAAAGGAAAATGTAAGCTATTGTATTTTAAGTGATATTTCTGCTTTGGATACAAGTCTTTTCTGAGAGATTAAAGATGGGAAGTAATTGGAAATTGTACCTAACCTTTTGTTTTTAACATTTTTGTTTTTGTGTGTCATTGCGTCAATTCCAATACATAGTTCTCCTGTGGGTCCGAGAAGAATTGCCCCCTATACTGACCTTTTTATTAGCAGCTGAGTGCAATAAATTGACTGTTTTTAATTGTCCGCAAATCTGTAACATTACTTGCCATCGCGTCCCTTTTCTCAGTGCCCCTGCCTCTCCCTTTCTCTGATCAGTGGGAATGTCTACGCATTGTGGGACTAGAGCAGTAATGCGCATGCTCACCCCACACTAGTGCTTTGTACGGATACCCACTTGGAAAACAGTTTTCCATTTTAGAGTCTTGAAA
>NW_022110705.1:0-1153 GCF_000313985.2 Echinops telfairi | reverse complement strand
GAGAAAGGTGGTGAGAGATGAGATCAAGGATGCACTGGGGGCCGGGAACACGGAACGCCCTCCACAGGGCTGGAGTCAGCCCTGGAAGAGCCTGGACACTGGGAATCTGTGGGGCCTCCTCGCCCTGCTTAGTCACACATGCGAGCCAATAGGTGTGTTTGTGTATTAGCTATCCATAATGCAACTTCTTTGGAACTGTCACTGTCATATTAGTGATTGGACATACATGTAGGGAGGCCATGCTAGCAAAAGACAATTAACTGGGTTACAACATTTTCAGTAGCTGTGGGGTACTGAAATTTTTACCTTTTCGACAAAAGGAATATCCCTCATATTCTCCAACCAAGAAAGTGTTTCAGCCATCTGTTGTTCTCCTGCAAGAAAAAAATGAACTTTCACTAATTTTTTTTTCAGTGGCTCCTACTCCAAGGTTGATCTTTCTTTGTAATATATGCTATAATTATAAGGGGAAAGATGTCATAAAACAATTTAACTGATAAGTTTCCCCCCCCCACTATCATGATCCCAATTCTACCTTACAAATCCAGCTAGACCAGGGTACGTACACTAGTACAGATAAGAGCTAGAAACACGGATTCCAGGACAGATAACCCCCTCAGGAGCAATATTGAGAGTAGCCATACCAGGAGGGGAAGAGGAAGGTGGGGGGAGAAAGGGGAAACCGATCACAATGATTTATCAATGGCCCCCTCCCAGGGGGATGGACAACAGAAAAGTGGATGAAGGGAGACATTCGATTAGTGTAACACATGAAAAACGAATGATTTATAAATTATCAGGGGTTCATGAGGGAGGGAGGGAGGGGAAAATGAGCTGATACCAAGTAGAAAGCAAATGTTTGGGAATGATGATGGCAACAAATGTACAAGTGTGCTTGACACAATGGATGCATGTATGGATTGTGAACAGAGCTGTATGAGCCCCCAATTAAATGATTTTTTTAAAAAACAGAATTTACTGATCGGAAGACTAAGCTACCAAACAATGTCTACTGGTATCAATCATGAGGGTAATGCAGTGAGTCTTTCTGGAATCGCGGTTGATTGCTGAGCGCTTTTGCAAGGAGCTCTGGGCATGCTGTGGGTTGGAGGTTGGATGCTGCTGGGAGCAAGGTTGGTGGTCTGAACTCGCC
>NW_022110704.1:0-1153 GCF_000313985.2 Echinops telfairi | reverse complement strand
CTGTGTTACTGAACAGGAGAATGTGCGCCAATCCCCAGCCTGTGGCAGGGAGAAGTCAGAGCTGCTGGCTGGGCGCTGCACAGGCTGAGCACTCGTGGCTGGGGGTTCGAGTCCACTCAGGGGTGCCCCAAAAGAAAGGCCTGGAAGATCCCCTTGTGAAAATCCAGCATCCGGGGACCCTCTTTGTCTGACACGCCGGGAGTCACTGCAGAGGGGCTTCGAAAAGTGGCAGAAAATCTTCACTCTCTTTTTTTTCTTCAAAACCATTTTATTGGGAGCCAATATCGATAGCCTATCACTCTACAGTTCTAGCACATCGAGCAGGATTGTACAATTGCTACCACAAGCAGTTTCAAACATTCTCTCCTTATACTCCTGGATAGTAGCTCCCCTTCCCCTCCAACCCCCTCTTCCCATTCCATTTTCCCACCCATTTGCTGAGGCCCCTCCTGTTAGGTAGCTAGATTTAGGGACAGGGGGGGGGTTGTCCATCCCATTCCTGCAAAGGCCTCCGTAGAGGAGGTTGGAATAGAAATCAGGCAACCATTAGACTACCCATGAAAACCCCAAACTGAGCATGCTCACACTCAAGCCCCTGAGTCAGGTGGGAGGTACACCTGGGCCTTCCAAACTAGGCCCAGGCTCATGACATCACGCAGGTGGGCTCAACCCAGCGAATGGGGTCAGTCAATACTTTCAACCCCGCCTTCCCCCAGCCAGGGGGGCGGGGCTAGCACAAATGCGGGAGCATGCTCTGGCACATGCTCTGGCACATGCTCTCTTGGCCCTGTTCCTGGTCAGAGGTAGGTTGCTCTTGTGCACCCCCCTCCGCTCTCTGGCCCTCTCCCTCTCTGGCCTCCAGGATGCCCCCCAGCTCCCCACATGCAGATGCGCTTTTCCACAAGGTTGCTCGTGCCCAGTTGTGAACCCTTTTGAGACTAAATCTGAAAAGCGGGCTGTCCTTCATGAAAACCCACTTGGGTTACAAAACGGGCTTGGGCGAGAATTCTTTCATCGAGCCAAGCCAAGAACCGAGGTCTGACCCACTCCAGAAACCTTACACTCCTCTGGGTTGGGGGTCTACCTAAAGGCCCCTGTTGTTTTTTTTGCTTGTTGTAATCCTTAGTGTTCCCCCACCTTGTTTTTCTCCCCT
>NW_022110703.1:0-1153 GCF_000313985.2 Echinops telfairi | reverse complement strand
ACATTAGGTCCTCATTTTTCCCCTCCCTCCCCGCTCCCCGCTCCCTCATGAGCCCTTGATAGTTTATAAATTGTTATTTTGTCATATCTTGCCCTGTCCAACGTCTCCCCTCACCCACTTTTGAAATATGACTCCTAGTATGAGTCAATTATGTTCAAATTATAGAACAATATTATTGATATCACATGCAAGTTAAATTTTGCTGAAGATCATCCAACAACAGTTGCAACAATACAGGGAGCCGCGAGAGGTTCAGGACAGATTCAGAAGAGGACTTGGAACAAGGGCTATCACTGATGAAGTCAAATGGATCATGGCTGAAAGCAGAGCACACCAGAAAGATGTTTGCTTGTGTTTCACTGACTGTGCAAAGGCATTCGACTGTGTGGATCATCACAAACGATGGAGAGTCTTGAGAAGAATGAGAATTCCAGAACAATTCATGGCGCTCATGTGAAACCTGTACCTTGATCAAGAGGCAGTTGTGCAAATGGAAATGCTGCTTGGTTTAAAGGTACAGGGAAGGTACATCAGAGTTGGTCTTCTCACCATACTTATTCAATCTGTGCTGAGTAAATCCTCAGGGACACTGGATTCTATGGAGAAGAACGTGGCACCAGAATTGAAAGACTACTGACAACCTATGACATGCAGATGACACAACCCTGTTTGCTGGGAGTGAGGAGGACTTGAAGCACTTGCTGAAGATCAAGCATCGCAGCCTTTGGTGTGGATTACCGCTCAATGTAAAGAAGGCCCAAATCCTCACACCTGGACCAACGATAAGCAGAGGAAAGCCTGAAGTTGTCAAGGATTTCATCTTGCTTGGATGCACAATCAATTCTAATAGAGGCAGCAGTCTAAATATCAGATAAACTATTTGCATGAAGTAAATCTGCTGTACACGACCTCTGTAGAGTGTGGAAAACAGGGAGGTTACTTTGAGAACTAAGGTGCGCCTGTCCCAAGCCATGGTCTTTTCCATTGCCTCCTTTGCACGTGAAAGTTGGTCACTGAACAAGGAAGACCAACGAAAGAATTGAACTATGGTGTTGGAGAAGAATACTGAAAGTAAGACGTACAGCCAGAATCCTCCTTCAAGACAAGGGTGGCACTTGTCAGGAGAGCCCAGCCTCTGGAGAAGGACGTCAAG
>NW_022110702.1:0-1153 GCF_000313985.2 Echinops telfairi | reverse complement strand
CCCTGGACGTTCCTTGTCCCTGCACATGGCCTCTGCCTTCCGGTGTGCCCTGCTCTTGATGTAAGAGGACTCAGAGTGATTAGGGTTAGGATCCACCCTAGACTGGTCTGATCTCAACTGATTGTGTTGTGGAAAGAGTCCATTATGTTAGCTCACACCCTCAGGGACAGGGATATTGGAGCACACATTTTGTGGGGACACAATTCAATGCATCGCCCCTCACTGGAACTCCTGTACCAGGGAGGGCCGTTGGTCAGCCTTCACCCTTCGTCTTTGCAAGCTGTCACTGGGCTGGAGGGCACGCTTATCCTTAGAAAGGGCGATCTCCCTGGATGGGAGCCGGACATTGTCTGGCCGCGCCAGCCTCCTCGGGTGTTTGGCTGTGGGGACCTCCGCCTAATCTTCTTTCTCTCTTTAAGGAGCTTCTGCAACCAGGCGGCAAACCACACACGAGCACTGCGCAGACACAGGCCCTCCCTGCAGACCCTTGTGGAGATAGAACAGTCTACCCCAAAGGAAGGGGGGCTCCAGGCCTGTGGGTGGGTGTGTCAGTCGTGGTGCCGCATCAAGCCAAGTCCTAAGAACATGCAATGCTTGCTGCTGTTGGGTCCCGACCAGTCGTTTCTCACTGACCCTGCGTGCGGCCAAACAGAGTATTGCCCAGTTCGGTGCGGTCCTCACCAACGTTAGGGTTAAGCCATTGTTGCGACCACTGCTGGGGCTCTTCCTCTTTTCCGATGACCCTCCACCTTACGGAGCATGCTGTTCCTCTCTAGGGACTGCCTCTCCTGATGCCATGTCCAAAGTCTGGGAAGGCCACGTTCACGTCTGAGGGCATTCTGGCTGTACTTCTTCCATGCCAGCTCTGCTTGTCTTTCCTCTTCACCAGCACCAGCACCAACTCATCCGTTCTTCTTCTGTCTTCCTCATTCCTCCCCGAACGGCCTTCACGGCCTTCACGCCCGGGAGCGATTGACTTGGACTCCTGCCTCACTGTGGCATTTTTGCTCTTTTGCACTTCCGAGAGCTTTTCACATGATTTCTGATCCATGATTAGCTCTGCTTAACTGATCACTTTAAGAAATTGGGACAGAAATTGCATGGGGGCAGTTCTCGGACTAGAGTTCTGTCAGTGGCACTACCGAGTGGTTGT
>NW_022110701.1:0-1154 GCF_000313985.2 Echinops telfairi | reverse complement strand
GAGAATGATGAGGGAAACAAATGTACAAAAGTGCTTCACACAAGGATGTGTGGATTGTGATAAGAGTTGTACAAGCCCCAAATAAAATGATTTTTTAAAAAATAAAGAATAATAATGGGTCTGGGAAACATCTCAGTGTGGGTGAATCTGGAGGACATCATGCTGAGTGAAAACAATCAGCCACAAAAGCACAAATATTGTCTGAGGCTAAACAAACAAATAACAAACTCACTGCCATGATGTCCAGGCGGACTCCTAGGGACCCTGTAGGACAGGGGAGAACTCTGCCTCTGCGCGGTTTCGAGACTGCAGCTCTTCGCGGGGTGGGGGTGGGGGGTAGTAAACCTCGTCTTCCTCCCTCGGAGCGCCTGGGAGACATTGACAAGTGTGCAAGCATCAAAGGAAACAAGGGCCCATAGGCTTCCTGACGCGGTCCTTCCTCAGTCACCAACAATAATGGACCACCGATTGTTAAGTGAATCGGCACAGCCACGGGCATCTAAGAGGGGACTTCACAAACTTCCGGGGACAATCTCGTTAGCTTGTCATTCCATTTTCCCGCGACCTTTTTGCAGCCTTCTTGAACCAGGTAGGAGTCCTGGGGGGTATAGTGGTGGCCCTTTGAAAAGGAAAACCCAGCCGTAATAACGCAGGCGTTCTTTCATTCAACAATTAACCTGGTGATGGCTTGCTTTGTGCCAGGAAATCACCTTCACGCAGACATGAAGATGAAACAAAGAAAAATGGAAAGAGCAGGCTGGAACGCGGGAACGCGAGGGCCCCGCTGCAAACGGCCCAGAAGGCGGCATTGAGTTGGAGAAGGGAGCGTTTCCTTATTTCTGGAAAACCTACTGCCTGGCTTTTGCGGGCACCAGAGATTTTGCCCTTGCGTCTCAGTCGCCTATAAGAGGCTACTTTGCACCCCTGGTTGTTGGCGGGCTCGCTGGAGCGGAGCCTCTGCCGCTTGAATTTGGGCAGGAAAACAACCCCGCCCCCCGCCCCCCGCCCCCTATCTTGGACCGCAGCATCCATGAGCTACGCGACTGAGAGCTGTGTGTGGGTGTGTGTAGGTGTGTAGGGGTTACACGCTGCGCTGCTAACGGCAAAGTCAGCAGTTTGAAACTACTCGTCACCCCACGGGAGAAAAACGGGGC
>NW_022110700.1:0-1154 GCF_000313985.2 Echinops telfairi | reverse complement strand
TTTTTCTGTATAGCCGAATAAGAGCCTATTTTACAAGGGGGCTTCAAAACCTTGTGGGAAAAGTCATTTTCTTTTCATTCTATCTTTCCACAAAAGCTTTGAAGCTCCCTTGCATGTATATTGAATACCGTTCTATGCTTAGCCATCCATCAAGTGACAGACATGTGGGCCATTTTCATGGTTTGCTATAGGGAATAATAGGGCAAGGAACACCGATGCAAACATAGCTATTTGAATTCGTACTTTCAATTCTTCAGTGTATACACTGGAAGTGAAATTTCTGGAATAAACAATAATCTTACATTTAATTATTTTGAGGAACAGGCAAGCTGTTTCCCACTGTGTCTGCATGACTTTAAAATCCCACCAGCCATGGCTCTTGTTTCTCTATGCATCACTAACTGTTGTTTTTGTTTATCATTTTAATTTCATGCAGAGGAAAACAATGAGCAGATGACTAGAAATTACTTGGGGTGGGGAGGGAATTCCTTTGCCTCAAACATCCTGTCTGAGGCTCACACTCCATTTCCTGTCGCTGAGTTGATACTGATTCATAGTTCTCCAAGGCTGGTCCATCTTGATGGTAGCAGACAGATTCATGGTTCTCCTGAGAAACAGCTGGTACATTTGAATCTTTCATTTAGTCATCCAACAATTACCTCTCAGAACTTCCAGGGCTCCTGTAGACTCACACTGATAACCCTTGTTTCTATGCTCTTTTGATTTTAATGGGAGAAAGATGGGATTTTCTACTCCCACGCAGAGTCTCAGAACCATTTTTACCCTGTCCTATAGGGTTGTTATGAGTCGGCTTTGACTCGATTGCAGTGTGTTTAGTTTTAGGTTATAAAAGAAGCAGGAGGCTGAGCAAAAATTTTGCCCTTGGTTTGAGGTAGGCCCAATTGTCTAAAATACAGTTTTCCTTTTTCTTTTTCATCTTAGTTTTACCCAGGCCCACACTCCGATCTCCTAGTCTTTTTATTCCTACTTATTTCACATGCCCCTCCCATCCCCTGTATCTACTGTTCTTTTTGTTTGTTTGTTTGTTTGTTTGTTTTTTAACATTTTATTAGGGGCTCATACAACTGTTATCCCAATCCATACACACATCAATTGTGTAAAGCGAATTTGTACATCGTTTCTCAAAACATTTT
>NW_022110699.1:0-1154 GCF_000313985.2 Echinops telfairi | reverse complement strand
TTTAATTTCAGGTGGTTGCTTTGAAAATTAATATGTATCCTATAGATGTATAATTATTTATAGATAAGCATATTCATATTTCATTATAATATTCATTTTAACAATGTGCTTGATGTTTTATTGTGCTTGAAAATTGCACAGTGGATGCTCTAACTTTGAAAAAGTTAAAATTTTTTTTAGCATCAATTTTGCTAATTACTCTATTAATGTTGTCTTTTCTTCAAAGCAATTGTGTAGTTCCATAGCAAGCTGCTATATATATTGGGAAGCTGAGATTTTTGTCTATTTTTTTCACTCTTTTATTCTTAATTCTCAAAGCAGTGCCTACCCTGTAGTTAATGTTCACGGATTATTTTAAAATAAATTAGTTGATCTTTCTTGCATTGTCATTCAATAACACCTTCTTTGGACATATGTTACACTTTACTGGCTGTTATGATCATGTACTTCCGGCACACCTCAACTTAGCTAATGAAAAGAACAAAGCAAGGTGTAAAGATGTCTGTCACTGATTTTCCTCACACGCTGCTGGAAAACAGGGAGCACAGGCCCATTGTGGAATTTCTGCGTCAAAAGACTGCTATTGAAAGCACCTAGGACAGTGTGGGTTCATGCTGTGAGAGGAAAGACTGACCAGAAGGTAGATTTCCCCAAATGGAGAAATCATATGATACCTTGGCAAACTCACAGAATTTACCTCATTTCGTTCTAAAGCAAAGTAAGTTGCCACATTAAAGACACTTTGGAAGAGCCATGTCTGGCTGGTTTGTTTTTTGAGCTGTCAAAGAAAATGACAAATGCTATCCATTGTAGAAGTCCTAATACAGTTTTTGTTTGTTTAAAGCAAGGCTTGCATGAAATAGCAGTTAGGCTATTTGCATTCTGCATGCAACTGGCAAAGATATAGATGTTCCTCCGAGAAGACAGCTCCTAATTCTCGTCTAGTGTGTACACACTGCTGCCATCGAAGAAGAATGTCTGTTTTATGAGCCTATTTGGAGCTTGGAAAGGATGTCAACGTCTTCAAAATGGTGAGAATTTTCTTTGCCAGGGAAAGCTTTCATTAGAAGACAAATCTAGGTGTTCTGTGCACAGGTGGCGCACCTGCGATGCTTGGCAACACATCTGGCTTGGCTGCGTTCTTGAAGAAAGGC
>NW_022110698.1:0-1146 GCF_000313985.2 Echinops telfairi | reverse complement strand
CAACTTTTATAAGAATAGCATGTTCAAAGAAGCATCCTAAAATGTGTCTTAGGTAGCACTGAGAAAGTAGTCAAGGGAAGCTAAGCATTAAAGTAGATGTTAGCACTGAGAAAGTAGTCAAGGGAAGCTAAGCATTAAAGTAGATGTAGGCATCATTAGTTATAAATGGGTTTGAAGAAGCCCAGAAGTAGGAACAGCATGGGCAAGAACAGAGATGAGGGAAATTGCATCATAGATTTGGGTAACTGGTTATCTTCTTGGGTACCATGTGTGGGTATTTGAGTACTGGGAGAAGATGGGAGGATGTAGTAAGTGTCAAGCGATGTGACTGGATTCATTCAAAGGGTGAATCATGCACAGCTACCAGAATATTCTTCCCAATAGAAAATTTTGATCAAGATTTTTTGCCTATTAAAAAGCCTCCAGCATTTTCCCCTTTCACTATATTATTGTAATGATCAGACTACATTTCTCACTTCACGTTATCAGTTTTCTAACGAAGATCTCAAGATGAGAATTGGGGATGGGAATGGAGAATTACGGGGAGGTAAAGGACTGCACCTACACTAACACCTTTGTGTGATCATCTGAAATCGACACACCTTTCCCAATTGATGAGAAGTGCTACAACTCTTACTAAGTTGGTTTTTCTTAGTTTCTTAGTCTATGTTTCACTTTGTGTTTCATTCTGTATAGTTTCTGGTATCATGCCTTCGAAGTCATCAATCTTTTCTTCAGTTACCTCTGTTGTGCTCTGTTTCCATCCAAACCAGTAGTCAAAATAAGGAACGGTGTACCTCAGGGAGGTATCTTTCATCATACTTATTTTTGTTGAGCAAATAATCCCAGAAGCTGGGCTGTAGGAAGAAGAGCACAGCATCAGGCTTGTAGAAAGGCTTCTGATCAACCTGTGATAGACAGATGATACAGCCTTGTTTGCTAAAAGCCAGGAGGACTTAAATCATCCACTGATGAAGCTCAAAGACTACATATAGCCTTTGGTATGGATTGTAACACAGTGTGTAGAAAATAAAATTGTGACAGCGGGATCAATGGATAACATCATGATAAACAAAGAAAATATTAAAATACTCAAGGATTTCATTTTACTTGGACCCACCATCAGAACACACAGAAGCAGCAATC
>NW_022110697.1:0-1047 GCF_000313985.2 Echinops telfairi | reverse complement strand
CATTGAATTTCCGGGAACGCTGGATTTCCTGGGCTGCCCTTCTTATTTGCCTCACCTATAGTTTTGTTTGTCATTTCTAGAGTCCTCCCAGGACTGAATATTACTGTGGTCAACAAGCATTATAATGTCCCATATTCATGAGGATATTTGCTGCCTTTAATCCCAGGGGACTTGTGTGTCTTTATTACAATAAAGACTGGAGCTTTCTGTAACTTCCTGTGCTTCACAGCAAGGTTACCTCATTGAGCTAGTTAGCTTATCATCCCTAATTGGCCGGCAAACAAAAGTGGGGTTAATTGAAGGGCGGAGGGATACAAGGCTTGGTCATCCTGAAGCAAAGAAAGAGACTCCATGGAAGCTGGGGAGGGAGGCTTCCCTCGGTGTCTCACATTCAACCCTGCATTTGATTTTGAGACTTGTGGGCAATAGCAGCTGTCCTTGGCGTGTCCTCGCCAGTGGGGCACGCAACTACTTGGTTTGTTGGAAAAGTGAGGCTCTACCCATTTACTACCCGTATGCCAGGCAAAAGACTGACTGGCAGGCTGGGGAAATGGGTCTTCACCTTCAGTCACCAAACAAGCCAGGAAATGAACTTCAGGGACTGCTGGGAAAGCTAGAATCGACCAGGAGTTTCTCTGCAGGCCGGCCAAGGGACTTCCGGTTAGGCTGAGGCAATTGCGCTTCACTCTGAGTCTCATTCAAAGCTAGGGAAAAGACCTCAGGTCATAATTGAAAGCTAGCTTTTGCCTTGTGTCTCCCAAAATCCAGCCAATGGACTTCCCAGCAGGTTGTGGAAGCGAGAAAACTTTGGCATCTCGATTCAGGCCATGGAAGATATTCCCGGTCAACCTGGGAAGCGAGACTTGGCCCAGCATCTCCCAGCAAGATAGACATTGAACTTCCGGCAACGCTGGATTTCCTGGTTAGGTTTAGTGTTAGGCCTAGGGTTAGGTTTAGGACTAGGTTAGGGATAGGGGTAGGGGTAGGGTTACGGTTGGAGTTAGTGTTTGGCCTAGGTTTAGGGTTAAGATTATGACTAGGATTAGG
>NW_022110696.1:0-1154 GCF_000313985.2 Echinops telfairi | reverse complement strand
AGGAGGTTATATGTAGATCCTTGTAATCTGTTCCCCCTTTTTCCCTCACCTTCCCTCCACCCTCCCAGTTTCACCACTCTCATCACTGGTCTTGAGGGTTTCATCTGTCCTGGATTTGCTGTGTTTCCAGTTCCTATCTGTACCAGTGTACATCCTCCAGTCCAGTCAGATTTGTAAGGTAGAATTGGGATCATGAGACTGAGGGGGTCGGGGGGAAGCATTCATGAACTAGAGGAAAGTTGTATGTTTCATCATTGCTACCCTGAACCCTGACTGGCTCATCTCCTCCCCACAGCCCTCTGCAAGGGGATGTCCACTTTCCCACAGATGGGCCCTGGGTCCCCACCTCATTCACAATGCTATGATTTTTTTCTATTTAGAGTGCCTAATCGATTTCATAATGGTGTGCAACAATAAAGGCTTGATTTGTGGCAGAATCGGGACTGGTTTTGCCACCACTACAATGCACCTGCTCCCACAGCCATGTCAGTAAGCCAGTTTGGGCAAAAAACAGCATGCCTCTCTTGCCCTGTGAATCTGACTCACCTGACCCTGCTCTGTGTGAGTTCTTTTTGTTTCCATGAATGAAGAAGGACATGAAAAGAGCAATTCGATGACTTAGAAGAGATGAATATGTTTGAAAAAATGTCGGATATGTTTGAAAAAATGTTTCCAATAATGGAATCACAGCTCTACCAACTGTATTAAGTGCAATCTAGAGTACTTTGAAAGTAATAAGGTTGTTCTGTAAAAAAAAAAAATTAAATACATAGCTTTGAAAAAAAATCTGTTATTTTTTTATCCCCTCATTCATTGCAACATTACTGATATAGCTGAAAACTTAAGGCAACAAATATTATTGCACTTAATAAAATCTATCCAGTATGAGTTGATTAATTCTCTTTTCTTGTGATCTCGGTTGTAATTGTTTTTATTATATATGAGATAAATGCCGAGAGCATGGAGACCTTTTGTTCCCCTTCCTTTGCCAAATAGCAGAAATGAAGTAGCGAGTTGAAACTTCTTATTAGGTTTATGTCATACTCTGGAAGTGATTTATGGAGATAAGCACAAAGCCACTAAAGTCACAGTTGTAGAAAACAAGGATTTGTTCTACAGAGTCAAACTACATCACAGTAAGTAATTTCCCTTGC
>NW_022110695.1:0-1154 GCF_000313985.2 Echinops telfairi | reverse complement strand
AAAATGGTTGCTGAGTTTGTACCTTTGCTACCAGTATAAATGTAGAAGGTTTTGTAGCCAAGAAATTATAATCAGTCAAGGGAGTGTGTAAATATAAAGTTTTTAGAAAAATGAAGACTTAAGTTTTTATGTTTTCTCATACAATACGAGGAGAAGAGAAGCAAAAGTAAAGAAACCTGCCAAGAACATTCAGAAAGGAGGAGCAAACCAAGTAAATAGGTTGACATAGAAACAAATGTAAAGGTGCTTATAAATATGACTTGCAAATATGACTAAAATTTAAAGAGTTAAATACTGAGAACTAGCTCCTAGAATTAACAAAAATTGGTAACTAGTTATATGGACAAAGCAGTTGAAGTAAAATAGGTACGTAAATCCTGGTTGGAGATTTGAGGTTTGTGAAAGACAATTTAAATAGCGTGTAGAAGTAACTGTTTTGTCCTTTTGAGAAATTTACACTATTTTAGAAGTTGACAATAATTTGGGAAAACTTTGCACATAGTGAATCAGAACAATTAGGTAGTACAGGAAGGCAATTGCAGGAAGGTGAGATGAAGATTTTTCTGTTTTGTGCATTTGTTGTTGTTTGGCTTTAAGAAGGGAGAAATAATAGCATGTATCTAATGATAGGAGCGATCTAGAGTAAAGTGAGCAGTTGGTGATGTAAAAATAGTTGGGGATGAAATGCGGATGCAATAATAAGCCAAGAGGGACACATTTTATGCCGAAAGAGAGAAATTGTATCTTAGTTCAGAATTTTAATTAAGCATTCACCTGTGGTAAATTACAGAGAGATAGATTATATAATTTTATAAAGACAAGTAAATTTGTTGATAGGAATTTGTGGAATTTCTCTTCGGATTTTAAACATTTTCTTAACGGATTATGAAATGCGAGCTGAGGGTTAGCATGTGTAAGTAGCATTGTGGTTTGGAAGGAAGAGGCACTGGGGACAAACCGTGGGAAAGCAGAATGGAAGCATAAAGGGCCTAGAGCAGGGACTGGAACACTTTTTCCATGATGGAAAAAATACTAAATATTTTTTTTGAAGGGTATATGTTTTCTATCAGAGTCATTGACCTCTACCATTATTGCACAAAAGCAGCTATTGAAAATAATAAAAGAGAAGAGGTCCAAGATGGTTGCATAGTCCC
>NW_022110694.1:0-1154 GCF_000313985.2 Echinops telfairi | reverse complement strand
GGATTGGCTTGTTTTAAACTTAGTGAGATATCAAAACTGACCAATCCTCTACAAGGGTTATATGCATCTTATTTGTCCAGTCCAACCACTGCAAGAGTTCCGTCAAGAGGTGATCCAATCCCTTTGGTGGATCACAAGCACCCTGTTTGCATAGCCCCCTTTTGGAGGGGTTACAAGGCCCTAGCCAGAAGGGAATTATAATAATTCACTGCATTGCACAACCAGCGTGTTGTGCGATGGTAAGAAAATGGTAAGAAAATGACTAAGTCACTCCACACCTGTAATACAGACTATCCCAGCGATTAAAGTAATGTTTTCAGAGAAAAACATAAAATGAGCCATTTTACTTGATAAGGCTCTTATAAGTCTCAAGTTATTATGCTAACTGATCAATTAATCAATAAAAGAGAATTTGATCACAGCATATTTTTTCAGAAGCTTCCGATATCTGCTATTTCAAGTTTTGTAGCAGTTCATTATTAATGAAAAACAAAATGTTTCAGGCTTTCATATACTGTATACTTAGCTCAGAAAATACCCTCGTGGCAAAAATGGTTTTTAGTGTTTTTTCTTTATATTTTTTTGACCGACATGGGAGAAGGAAGAAAAAGACAGGGTTTTCTTAAAAAAAAAAGATGATGGAACAATTAGTATTGTACACGCTGATAACATATGCAATGGTATTTTATGATCACTTGAGAGTGCACACAGGAAATTGCTAAGCTGGCCTGGAGCAAATTAGGAGGCAGAATTCATAGGATTGATCCTTTGATAAAGAGCATTTCAGTAACTTAGAGATACCCTTTTCAATGTTGTATTCCATGATGCCAACTTACAGGAAAAGAAAAACACCTCCCTCGTTTTTCTCCCCTGGGGAGGCTGGTGGTTTTGAACTGCTGAACTTGAAGCCCAATGTGCAGCGCAGTATGCCACCAGCGCCTTCGGCAAAGATAGAGAATGGACATGTGAGAAAGTTGGGGGCACCTAGGGTGGAGGTGGCCTCTCAGAAAGTTAAAGCATTTTGCAGCATTTCTTCTGATGCGAATTCTCCCCTCTTCCATTTTGATCGCATCATGGCAATCTATTATATTGCTCTTAAAATGGAATTTGCGCTCAGCTAATTGGCTTTTTTAGAACCTAATTATTTTTAAACA
>NW_022110693.1:0-1154 GCF_000313985.2 Echinops telfairi | reverse complement strand
GAATGAGCTTGAAGAGGCCCTGGGGAGGAACTGAGGTGCAGGAGAGCCTGTCCCCCGCCTTTAGGAGATGGCAGGTTTCCAGGCTGGAAGGTGAGGGCCCTCTCTGTGCCCCCTCTGGGCATCCTCTCTTCACAGGTGTACGTTATTGGCCATGTGCCCCCGGGCTTCTTTGAGAAGACCCGGAACAAGGCTTGGTTCCGGGAGGCCTTCAACGAGAGGTACCTAGAGGTGGTGCGGAAGCACCATCGGGTCATCGCAGGGCAGTTTTTTGGGCACCACCACACTGATGGCTTCCGGATGTTCTACGATGACCAAGGTACTCACCTGGGGGGAGGCTGCCAGCCCAGCTCCCCGCTTCTCCCCACAGCCTTTCTCAGCCCTGCCGTCTCTCTCCTGGAAGGTGCCCCGCTCAGTGTCATGTTCCTCACTCCGGGGGTCACGCCCTGGAAGACCACGCTGCCCGGAGTGGTCGACGGAGCCAACAACCCAGGCATCCGGGTGATCGAATACGATCGTGCCACACTGCACCTGCAGGTCAGGAGCCCTGGGTCTGGGGGCACACCGCAGGGGCGGGGAGGGGGACCTAAGTACATCACCCCTTTCCTAGCACTGTCCTGCCCAGTGAACCCACCCCCTACGGAGCACGGGACCTTAAGAGGGTCAAGTTACTACAGAAAGGGATTTAAGCTTTCTAAAGCTCTCCTCTCATCCCGTCTCTCTCCTGCTCACAATCCTTCACGGGCTCCCCAGGCCTGCGTCTCCTGAACCTGTTCCTCCAGGTTTCCGACAGTCTCACCTCAGACCCATGCCAACCTCTGCCCTACGCCACCTCTAGCTGGGCTCCAGCTGAGGCAGGCCCCAGGCTCACCAAGCACTCCTTACCTCCTAGGGTGTGTTTGTGATTGTGGGACTTGCAGAGAAACGTTGGCTGGCTCCTTTGTCTCGTTTCATGTATTCAGCCGATAAGAAGCAGCTGCCACGGGCCGGCACTGCACCGCACGGCTGTGAGCTCAGGGGAAAACTAAAGGGATAAACCCTGACAGTGTCGCTGTTCCCTGGGAGCCGACATCCTTTTGAGGGGAACAGACAATACCAAACCAAACCAAATCACTACCCCTGGTGACGCTATAGGACGTGGCAGAACAGCCCTGGGG
>NW_022110692.1:0-1147 GCF_000313985.2 Echinops telfairi | reverse complement strand
GAGGGCTTTCCTGAGGACCCTATTCAAAAGAGCAGCTCCCCCTGCAGTCCCTGTCTTCCTTGTCCTGGGTTCCCTCCATAGCACTCAGCAGCACCTCGCATGCTATCCCACTGCCATCAAGGGAATTCTGACCCATAGAAACCCATAGACCGAGCTAAAAGGAGTGGGGTGGCCTACATTGCCGCTCCGTCCGGTTCTGCCGCTGACCAAGTTGTGATTGAGGCCTGCAACGAACTGGGGATCATCCTGGCTCATACCAGTCTCCGTCTCTTTCATAACTGAGCCGTCTCATGCTGGTCTTCTGTAGTTTGTCTATATGACTGTGAACAATCAGACATTTTCATGTGTTTTTCCCCTCCCCAAAATAAAACATTAAATCTTAAAAAAAGAAAGAAACCCATAGGAGCCCTAGTGGCTTAGTGAATTGTATGCTGGCTGCTAACCACAAGGTCAGTAGTTCAAAACCACTAGCCATTCTGAAGGAGAAAGACGAAGCTTTCTACTTCTACTACAGGGTCGCTATGAGTTGGCACTGAATCAATGGCAGTGCTAATGGCCTCTACCTCAGATTGCCAAGGCTATAAACCTGATGGCAGCAAAACCAAACTCTGCCATTAAATCGACTCCAACGCAAAGCTACTGTGCAGGACAGGGTAGAACTGCCTTGGTGGGTTTCCAAGGCCATAAATCTTTATGGGAGTAGGAAATCTCATCTTTCTCTCAAGGTAAGGCTGGTGGTTGTGAACTGCTGGCCTTATGGTTAGGAGCCCAACGTGTAGCCCACTAGGCCACCAGGGCTACCCTTCATAGGAGAAGTCCATTGTAAAAGTCCTTGGTACTGCCATCAAGTTATATAGACACTACATAGTTACCCAAACTGTAAATCTTTATGGGAGGAGACAGCCTCATCTTTGTGCTGCAGAGCAGCGGTGGGTTTGATTGGTGACCTTGCAATTAGCACTCCAATGCTTACCTGAAAACTCCCCCAGGGCTCACACACTACAGCATTTACTTTAAACTTAATGTGTTTCAGTCTTTTATCAAAAACAAGGTGTCAGCAGGTGCTTGGTTGTATTTCTGAGTTCTCTATTCCAATTCATTGGTCTACATATCTATCAGTGTATCGATACCAAGCTGTTTTGACTAT
>NW_022110691.1:0-1117 GCF_000313985.2 Echinops telfairi | reverse complement strand
CACATAATTTCTCAGGAGAAGAGAATATTCTTGTATCAAAGATGAAGTTTGTGCTAAAAAAGCAGCAACCACTCACCTGAGATAATTAGACTTTGTTTTTGTCTAGGAGTCAAAACAAATTTGTAGTTTATCTTTGAGAAGAGACATGATATAGCAGCAAACCACTCCATATTTTTAAAGAGAATTTCTCAGGCTAACACTCTAACACAGGAGAAGTATTTTGATCCATTAATTTTAATTCTATCGTCTTGTTGCTTCAAATCACATCTGTTTCATAATAACAGCAAACACTTAAATATCTATAATATTTTAATGTTTATAAAACCTCTGCTTTGACTTCCTGTTTTGAGTCTAACGATCATACTGTGGCAACAGGGCGGTTTAGGCTTTTGCTCCCATTTTACAGATGAGGCAACTAAGGGAAGCTGAAAGGTCTATCTAGAAGTATGGTGCTGTCTATAATAGGGTAATAGCTATCTGAATTCAAGGAAATTCAGCCTATACACCTATTATGAAAATGTGTGCATCAATCACTAAAGCTAGTGATGAAAAAAACTGAAGAATTCTACCAATGTCTTCAGTCTGAAATTGATCAAACATTAGATAAAACTGTATTGACAATTATTCACAATTGGAAAGCAGAAGTTAGAAACAAAAAGGGAAGGACAGTAATTAGAAAAAAATAGTCTTGGTGATAGAAACAAAGCTGGAAAGACAATAATAGAATTTTCAAGGCCAATGATTTCTTTATGGCAAATATTTTTTACAATATGTGGACTTTAACAAATGGAATACACTAAAACTAAATTGAATGTATCTGTCGGAAGAAACTATGAAAAAGCACAATTACCAGCAGCTAAATAAGGGAAAGGACTCACTGTGGATCAGACCATCAATTGCTCATATGCAAGTTCCAGTTGAAGCTGAAGAAAATTTTCAAAAGTCCAGAAGAGCCAAAATGCGACCTTGATTACATTCCACCTGAGTTTTGAAAGCATTTCCAGAACAGATCTGATACATTGAACACTACAGAAGACCCGACGAGCTGTGGGCTGGCATCAAGAATGTCATACTTGAAGAAAGCCAAAGGTCATTAAAAAGAAAGGAAAGAAAGAAA
>NW_022110690.1:0-1119 GCF_000313985.2 Echinops telfairi | reverse complement strand
ACATGATAGGAAAAGTTAAGTTGCTGAAGTCTTCATTTAAGAATTGCATAGTCATTAGATAATGTTAAAGATTATGATAACAAGAAAAACCCATAAATTTGATAATTTTGAGAAGACTATCAGACATTGGACAAGAGTGCAAAAGTATGTGATTGTTGCTAGCTGTTGCCAAGTCAGCTCCTATATGCCAACCACGTGCACAACCATGTGGGCTATTTGACCCGTTGGAATTTTTTAAGAAGTAGATCGCCGGGCTCTTCTCCCTAGTCTTTCAGTCTAGAAGCTCTGATGAAACCTATTCAATATCGCAACACACAAGCCTCCATTGATGAATGGGAGGTGACTGGATATGAGGTACATTGGTGAGGAATCAAATCCAGGTCTCCCAAATTAAAGACGAGAAAGATACCACTAAATTATCAATGCCACTTCCTCTTGCTTTCCTCTTTATTAATAAAATACATAACTTCTGTCATAAGGGAAAAACAGAGGATTTATTCAGGATTTGAAAAACATTCCGTTTGTATAGGTGAAAAGATTTTGGAGAGTGGATAACAAGCATTGACAGATATAGGGAAAGGAAGTAGGAGATTACAATAGAAACATCGATCGGTTAGTATTAATTGAATTCACAAAAGGGAGGGCAAAAGAAGTGGGGATAGACTTCCAGTGAATACAAATATCTAAGTCTGTATAGTGGGGCTTCAAATTCACAATCATAATCACAAAATCACACTCATACCCAAAACCTTGCTTTTCAGCGCAGGTTATAAAAATGTCTATGTCGATGTAAAGCAAACCATGGGGCTGGAGCTGGTAATGAGTTAGCACCAACATTCTTTCTTTAAATATTCCTTGCTCAAGTGAAACCTTTTTGGTTACCCCAGAAACTTAGATAAAAGCTGTAGATCCATTTTTTTTTTAAATCAAGGCTGTTTCTATATCTTTATCATGAAATGAATATTTCTTGAGGCCATTTTACACCTATGTGTCTGTGTCAAAACACCATTCCTTGGGGTGTATGCCTTCCATATCTTGGCTTGACTGAAAAGAAAACATTCTCTTAGTTACTTGTAGCTTCTAGCAATTAACATAGCCAGATAACAGGAGCTTCTTAGA
>NW_022110689.1:0-1154 GCF_000313985.2 Echinops telfairi | reverse complement strand
CTGATGACTGGAACTTGAAATAATGTGGATGGATATTAAAAACTTTGTAAGGCAATACATTTCTGAAAAGTAGAAGCTATACACTAAGGAGTATATTAGAAATGATTCTATTTATATGAAAATCTACCCAAAGTAAAACTGCTTATAGTGACAGAAAGATCGGTTTATTTATTTATTTTCCAACAGAGATGGGGGCGATGAACTTCAAAGGAACAAAAAGGAAAGGTTGGCTGTGAAACAAGTGTTCTAAATCACCCTGTGGTGGTGGTTACAGTTATGGATTGAATACGTCTCTCAAAGCGATACGTTGACATACTAATCTGTGTAAGTGTGAATGTGACCTTGCTTGGAGATGTTAGCGTGACGGTTGTTGTCAGGTGCCCTCTAGGACGTTCTGACTCAAGGTGACCCGATGTTCACTAGAAAGAAACACTGCCTGAGCTTGTGCCATCTCAGAACTGTGGGTATGTTGGAGCCCATTGCTGAAGCCACTGTGTTACGCTATGCAGGAGTCAAAGGAGTAAGATAGTGATATCTGTTGACAAAGAACTTGGCCATTACAACGTGATGTCTTATTTATAACATATCCTGAGGAAAAATCCACGTGAAAACTTAGTGTCCAAATTAGCTATACTTGTGTTTTTTAACAATCGGTCCCTTTTTCTCTCAAGAACTAGTTCAAATAAAGTTTTCAGTGTGTTTAAAGCCAGCTTAGTGACACAGGTGAATTCTAATGCTGCATTTTTGGTCTTGTCTCAACCTACCTTTAACTTCAATTTTTCTTTTGCTCTTTTTCTAAAGCTTCCATATTGTATGACATTGTTAGTTGCCTAAACAAAACAGCAGTCTAAACCTGGGGTGAGGATCTTCCAGCCTACAGGCCATATATTGACCCCAGCTGACATCACACCCCTACCCCATAGAAGCAGTTCCAGCCATCACATTAGGGATGAGCGAATTGAGGGCTTGACCTCTATGGCCTGTGGATGATGTTGCACATTTTCAAATGACTCCTGGCAGAAAAATGGTCCCCGACTCCTGAACTAAAGAGTCAAAAAGGGAACTTCCAGTTAATACGGCTGCATATTGTTGTTGTTTGGTGCCATTCAGCTGGTTCCAACCCATAGCGACCTTGTGCACCACAGAACAAAACA
>NW_022110688.1:0-1109 GCF_000313985.2 Echinops telfairi | reverse complement strand
GACACCAACTGTGTAAGTGAGAACACATGTCCACAATGGTATGCTGTAAGATCATAAATGCAGGTGGTAGAAAGCTGCCGGACTGTAATTGATCACTGGAAGCGACATAGCAGGAAACAGTCTCACCAGTGAAAAGTCAGCATTGAGGCAGGTGTTAAACAAACAAGTCCAGGTAGATGCTGTTTCCTAGAGAAAAGCAAAGGCTGAAAGTACACAGATAGGGCAAAATGTTACAGGCTATATCACTCAACCCTAAGCCCAACCCACTGCCATCCCGGTGATCTGAACCACAGCCACCTTACAGGACAGAGTAGAACTGCCTCTGTGGTTTTCCGAAACGGTGAACCTTTATTGTTGGGGGACCTCAAAACCCAAATTCACTGTTCTGCAGTTGATCTCAACTCACAGAGCTCCTGTAGGACAGAGCAGAACTCTGCTTGTGGGTTTCTGAGACGATAAATCTTTACAGAAGCAGAAAGCCTCATTTTTCATCCACACAGTGGCTGGTGGGTTTGAACTACTGACTGTGATTGGCAATACAACAGCAGCAGGGTTCCTTAGAGGAAAACACTAGCCAAGGCAGGATAAACAAGCCAGAAGAGAGAACAACAGGATGACAGTTCTGGGGGAACATGGGAGAAGGGGACGCGGGGGAGAGAAAGTGGGTGTTTACAAACTCAGGGACAAGGGAACAATAAGTGATCCAGTCAGTGGCAAGGAGGGTATAGGAAATCTTCCAGGGCTGGATCAAGGACAATGTAGCTGAGAGGAATTCCTGAAACCCAAATGAACGGTGAACATGATAGTGGGACAAGAGGAAAGTGCAAAGAAATCAAGGAAAGAACTAGGAGGCAAAGGGCATTTATAGAGATCTAAATACAGGTATAAACAAATGTAAGTCTATTTATATACAATGAGGGCGAAATAGAGCTATGTACATATATTTATAGGTTTAGTATTAAGGAAAGAGATGGACAATGGACCTCTACTCAAGTACACCCTCAACACAAGCACACTTTGTTCTAACAATTCGGCAGTCTGATGCTCACCTTCCTGGCACCATTGCTGAAGATAACGGGTGCACAAGCAAATGTGGTGAAGAAAGCTGA
>NW_022110687.1:0-1154 GCF_000313985.2 Echinops telfairi | reverse complement strand
GTACAGTATTTCAAAGCACTTCCTCAATATAAACTGGTATCATTTCCCACCATGCTTCCACATGTTACACATACACTGCACCTGTACGGATCAAGAATTGTTCTCTGAAGGAATCTGTTGATGACACGACAGGGCGGTGAAGGCATACTTTAGGGGTTCCTTTTCCTGTATGAATATGTCACCGGCCGAGGACTAGGTTATATCCTTTTTTTTTAGTTGCCCTTATAGAGGACACAAACGTTTGATGGGTTAGACGGGGGGCGCTTGTCTTTGATTCATTCCTGAACTTTTTGCCTTGAAATAGATGCAAGGAGAGCCAAACCCTAGTGCTTCCCTTATTGACAGAACCATCAAGATGAGGAAAGAAAGAGAGGCCAGGAAAGTGGTTTTAGCCTGGGGACTCCTGAACGTATCCATGGCGGGAATGATCTACACGGAAATGTAAGTTCATTAACCAGCAACCCAAGGTGACCCTTTAAGAAGTCTGTGTTTGATGCCATGAGTTTTTTGTCTTTTGTGATTTTGTTTCTGTTTTTCATAATAAAGTTCTTTCTAATGATTTCAGGACGGGGAAGTTGCTAAGTTCATATTATAACGTGACTTACTGGCCCCTCTGGTATATTGGTAAGTGATCTACTTTCGTCGTATGAAAAATGAGTTTAATTCAGCACAGTATTCATGTCTTCATTCAACAAATGCCGGTGTTCCAAAGATGGGGCCTATCGCAGGAAGGGAACAAGAAGATAAAACCCTGCCTCGTGGAAGGAACATTGCCCTAGAACAGTGGTTCTCACCCTTCTTAATGCTGCCACCCTTTAATAGAGTTCCTCATGTTGTGGTGACCCTCAACCATAAAATTATTTTCGTTGCTACTTCATAACTGTAATTTTGCTACTGTTATGAATTTGGCGACCCTTGTGAAAGGGTCTTTTGACCCCAAAGGGGTCGCGACCCACAGGTTGAGAACCACTGCACTATACCCTCGTTTAAGAATGTATTTAAGCATTTACGTTGGGTCAGAATATTTGATTTCTTTCATTAACCTGGTTGTAAGAAACATCTGATCGTTGCTGATGACTCCGACAGACACGACCACACACTACGTGTCCCACAATTAACCACGCTGCTTAATAAAATCGGCGGGGGGCATAATG
>NW_022110686.1:0-1155 GCF_000313985.2 Echinops telfairi | reverse complement strand
GGGCAAGGGACCTGACCCGCCTGGGCCTTGATGTCCCTTTTGTTAAGAACCACTCACCTCATTGGACCTCAGTAGAGTTCAAAGCAGACGCCGCTGACGCCGAGGCGACTGTCAATCATAGCAAACCCTCTGGGGCAGAGTGAACGGCCTCCTCTTTCTCCCCTGGGCCGCTGGTGGCTTAATCCAGGGCGCCACCAGGAAAGCCCAATCGAAATTACCTTAGCCAGGTAAAGCCCCAGGTGCTTCCAGTTATAAAACTCATTTAACTGGTATTTCCCAAACCCAGAGGAGCCCTGGTGGTATGATGAATGGGTCAGCCGCTGAGGCAGAGAAAGAGGAGTCTTTTGGCTCCTGTAAAGATTTCCATCTTTGGAAACCCAAGAGGGGTTGTTCTCGGTTCTAAAGGATCACTTGAAATTCAGGCTGATTCCATGGCAGTGAGTGGGGTTTTGGGGCTTTTCCAAAAAAAAAACGTCAGCGTGAAAACCGAAAACCCTTGCACCTGTTGCAAACATGTAAGTCGATCACAAACTTGCCCCAACCCCTCAGAAGAACCCACTTCTGCTTCAAGGACAATTTTCCAGAGTGCTTTGGCTGCCACCCCAAAGGTTGGTTTTTGGAGCCCCCAAGAAAGGCCAGGTGGGGCCTATGCCATAAAAATTACAGCCAAGAAAGTCTCGGCATACCTATAACAAAACTATTCTCAGCTTCCCAAAGGAATAGACTGGAAGGTGTCTGGCTGCCCTAGAAGAAGAATCCCAATCGGCAAGTTGGGATGTCACACGCAATGAGACTGTTTTAAAGTCCTGTGGGGCTGTTGTCCTACTCTGTCACGTGGGGTCACTGTTTAGTCAGAAGCAACTCGATGGCACCCAGAAACACTCCTTTATTGCCAACTAAATTGAAGTTAGCATTTGGTCCAGTAATTGCACTTCGAGGTATCTCCCGAAGAGAAGCAAAGTGTATGTCATAGGTTCCCACGTTTATTTGGCTTACCACACGCCTGCCAGAAAACAAAATTACTCCGCTCCCCCTTGGCAATTAAGACCTTTTGTACTGTAGCCCATAATCTAGGATAAAGTGTAGGTATCTGCTTTTACAGCCCCCCCCCTCGATCATTCCAGCATGGGGGGGGTGACATCATTCACTTTAGAA
>NW_022110685.1:0-1038 GCF_000313985.2 Echinops telfairi | reverse complement strand
GCCTGACCGGAAGTTCCTTGGCAGGCCTGCAGAGAAACGCCTGGTAGAGGCTAGCTTTCCTAGCAGTTCGTAGAGTTCATATCCTGGTTTCTTTGGTGACTGAAGGCGATGGCGCATTTCCCCAGCCTGCCAGTCAGTCTTTTGCCTGGCCTACAAGTAGACAATGAGTAGAGCCTCACTTTTCCAGCAAACAAGGTAGTTGCTTGCCAAGCTGGGGGGAGACGCCAAGAAAAGCCGCTATTTCCCACAAGCCTCAAAATCAAATTCAGGGCTAAATGAGAGACACCGAGGGAAGCCTCCCTCCCTAGCTTCCAGGGAGTCTCATACCTGGCTTTCAGGCTGACCAAGCCTTGTATCCCTATGCCCTTCAATTAACAACACCTTTGTTTGCTGGCCGATGAGGGATGATATGCTAACCAGCTCAATGAGGTAACCTTGCTGTGAAGCACAGGAAGTTACTGAAATCTCCAGTCTTTATTGTAATTAGGACCCACAGGTGCCTTGGTATTAAAGGCAGCAAATATCCTAATGAATATGTTACATTGTAATGCTTGTTGACCACAGTAATATTCAGTCCCGGGAGGACTCTTGAAATGACAAAATTAACCACAGGTGAGGCAAATAAGAAGGGCAGCCCAGGAAATCCAGCCTTCCCGGAAATTCAATCTCTATCTTGCTGGGACATGCTGGGCAAACCTCGCTTCCCAGCTTGACCGGGAATATCTTCCATAGCCTGAATGAAGATGCCAAAGTTTTCCCACTTCCAAAACCTGCTGGGAAGTCCATGGGCTGGACTTTGGGAGACACAAGGCAAAAGCTAGCTTTCCATTATGACCTGAAGTCTTTTCCCTAGCTTTGAATGAAACTCAGAGTGAACTGTTATTGCCTCAGCCTGGCCGGAAGTCCCTTGTCCGGCTTGCAGAGAAACGCTTGGCATAGCCTAGGTTTCCGAGCAGTCCCTGAAGTTCATTTCCTGGCTTCTTTGGTGACTGAAGGCGAAGGCCCATTTCCCCAGCCTGTCCTTCAGTCTCTTGCCTG
>NW_022110684.1:0-1155 GCF_000313985.2 Echinops telfairi | reverse complement strand
AATTTTTTTAGCGTTTCCTCTAACTTCTTGTTTCTGCCAGAACACTTGATTAAATGCTTGATTCGGCCTGTTGTGCCGTGGTGCCAGGTCTCAGGTGGCTTTCTTACACTTCCTGCCCAGCTCCAGTAGAGTGCATCTGCTTCCTCCGACTGTCAGACTCCAGCCCCATTTTTCTCTCTTTCTCTCTCTCTCAGTATATAGTCTCCCCTCCCCTTGGTGCTGCTTTCCTTAGGGTCCTACTTGGCAAAGTGCGGAGACAGCGTTGGCTGTCTACTTTTCCGCTTCGGTGGGAGAGACCACTTCTATTTCCTGCAATCAGTTTTATTGCTGAAAATGAGCTGAGCTGCGCTTGCTTTAAAAAGCACTCTGGTCCCAGGCTTTGCCCTTTCCTTTGAAGCCTTTGGAGTCCCTGCACCTCCCCCACCTCCTCCTCTTTTTTTTTTTTGGCAGGGAGTGTTTGATCTGGAAGAGTTCAAGTGCATCTTCTGGATTTCTTGGAAATTCCTGAGGAGATCAGCACATAGGAAGCTCTGTGTGAGGAGCATCCATCAGGCTCATGGTTCCTAAACACACCTTTTCAAATGAAAGCGGGAAATGGCAGCTGTCCCAGATCCAACAAGGTAAATGGCTCTTTAGACACCACATTGTGATAGAAGCAAACAAAACGTGTCAATATGTGAGTCTCTGCGACAGCTTGCAGCGGCCTCCTTTTGACTGGCAGGTACTTCGTACACTTTCAAAATCATTTCAACACTTGTCTGTTATTTAAGCAACATCATCACCCTTCTTGCTGGGATATAAACGTGTGCTGAAAATGTTCACATGTTTTCGTCAGGCAGCCTCTTGGTGTAGTGTTTCCTGATAACCGAAAGTTGGTTGGCAACTATCTAAATTGTTCAAGTAGCTCTCAGAGTGGAGATAAACCCTTGTTCAGCAACTTGTTTTCCATTTGTAAAAACAGGTCAGATAAGCCTCTCCAGCGAAGGAGGTTATCTGGGGCCTTTCCGAACATTGCACACTAACCAAGCACCAGCTCCCCACGTCTGCAGCCTGTTCTAATTGAACAACAATTTTCTGCTTTGCAAATGAGGCCGGGAAATTTAGGCAAATGCCTCTGGAAGCCTCCAGATTGGAACAGGAAAAGATAACACAACT
>NW_022110683.1:0-1155 GCF_000313985.2 Echinops telfairi | reverse complement strand
TGCATAAGTAAATGTGGTGAAGAAAGCTGATGGTGCCCAGCTATCGAAAGATATAGTGTCTGGGGTCTTACAGGCTTGAAGATAAACAAGCAGCCATCTGGCTGAGAAGCAACAAAGCCCACATGGAAGAAACACACCAGCCTGTGTGATCATGAGGTGCCGATGGGATCAGATACAAAGCATTTAAAACCCAGAGCAAAAAAATCATATCAATGTGAATGAGGGGGAGTGGAGTGGAGACCCAATGCCCATCTGTAGACAATTGGACATTCCCCTACAGAGGGATCACAGGGAAGAAATGAGCCAGTCAGGGTGCAGTATAGCACCAATGAAACACACAACTTTCCTCTAGTTCTTTGGTGCTTCTTTCCCCCTCTATCATGACCTCAATTTTACCTTACAAATCGGATTATACCAGAACATGCACACTGCTATGGATAAGAGCCCACAACACAGGGAATCCAGGATAGATAAACCCCTCAAGGCCAACAGTGAGAGTAGTGATACCAGGAGGATTAGGGGAGGGTGGAGGGAGAAAGGGGGCATCAATTCCAAGGATCAACTTATAACCCCCTCTCAGGGGGACAAACAATGGAAAAGTGGGTGAGGGGCAACAGAGGACGATGTGAGATACAAAGGGTTCATGAGTAAGGGCAGGTGGGGAGAGCGGGGAAGAAATGGGAGCTCCAGTGGGAAGCGAATGCTCTGGAAATAATGATAGCGGCATATGTGCAAATGAGCTTGATACCCTGGATGAATGTATGGATTGTGATAAGAGATGTGAGATCTGCCAATAAAAGTATTTAGTAGAAAACCTTGTTACTGTGAATTTAAGAGGACGTTTATTGAGCAGATCATTAGTTTTACCTATAAAAATGCATACATCTTTGTCTCGACTTATACATTCAATCCTTTCCACGCACCATCACCTCCTCCCTTCCTTCCCGTGTTTCCAGTTTCCCTTCCTCCATCTTCTCTAATCCCCTGAACTTGGTCCTTGTGTAAATGCTGCCCTTTTGACCTTGAATGGTTGATTATTCTAACTCAAGAGTGAGTTAGTTCCAGATATGAAGAGCCACAGTCTCAGTTACCATCTTTTAAAGCAAACATTTATTAAGTCTTAAATGGGGCAAGGACAGGATAACTTCAGAAACT
>NW_022110682.1:0-1096 GCF_000313985.2 Echinops telfairi | reverse complement strand
AAAAGCTTAAGTGCAATTTATGCTACAGTCAGCAAGTGCAAGGTGGTCAGCCTGGATTCCAGAGTACAGAGAACAAAAAGTAGGGAAGTCCCTCACCCCCAAACCAAGCTGGACCCCTAGACCTGCATCAAGCAAGATCAATAAACCTTTTACCTCTAACCTCTAACCTCTGACCCTCCATTTCAGAAAGTTGTTACAGTTGAGTAATTTATCTATCCTTAGCTGACATGGTCACTCACTTCCATCAGGTTGACTCATAGCAACCTTTCTTTTTTCTCTCTTTTTTAAAATCATTTTATTGGGCGCTCGTACAACTCTTATCACAATCCATACATACATCCATTGTGTCAAGCACATTTGTACATTTGTTGCCTCATAGCAACCTTATAAAAACAGAACTGTTCCTTGGGGTTTCCAAGATTTTAAAGCAGCTGGTGGGTTTCAATCACTGACTTTAGGGTCAGCAACTCAATCCGTGACCCACTATGCCACAGATCTCCTGACACAGTAGCAGTCCAGAAATTAAAACAATGCATTGCATTAAACAAATCTGCTGTACAAGACCTCTTTAAAGTACTGAAGAGCAAGGATGTCACTTTAAGAGTGCAGGTGTGCCTGACCCAAGTCATGGTACTTTCAATTGCCTCACAGGCATGTGAAAGTTGGGCAATGAATAAAGAGCACAGACAAACTGATGTCTGAATGAAGGCGTTGGCAGAGAATACTGAAAGTACTGTGGACTGCCAAAAGGACACACAAATCTCTCTCGAAGAATTACAACTAGAATGATCCTTGGAAGTGAGGACGGTGAGACTTCATGTCACATACTTTGGTCATGTTGTCAGGAGAGACCAGTCTCTGGAAAAGGACATCAACTTTAGTAGAGGATCAGCGAAGGGCTGAAACAGTGACTGCAGCAATGGCCTCAAACACAGCAGTGGAGAGGACGACACAGGACCGGGCAGTGTTGCATTCTGTTGTACATGGGGACACTGAGTCAGAACCAATTCAGTGGCACCTAAACAAGAACCGATACACTAAGTAAGCATCAGCGGCCATCTCCAATATAACAACAACCGATACATGAAGCAAGCAT
>NW_022110681.1:0-1155 GCF_000313985.2 Echinops telfairi | reverse complement strand
GTCATGCTAAATTCTTTCCCAAAGTTCATTGTTCCAAATATGTTTACACCATAATGTGAACACTTCGTCGTTCTTATGACCCCTAATAAAATCCACTGCCATCAAATCAACCTCAATTCACACTGGAGATCTTTACAAAATCAGACAGCTCCATCTTTGTCCTAAAGAGTAGTTGGTGGATTTCAGCTGGTTGACCTTGGGCTTAGCAGCCTTGTTTCTCATAGACTTAAAGCAAAGTAATTTTGGAATATTAGAATTGCTATTCCTTTGGTCACAGCCTTGGCAATTGTATCCTCTGGCAGATATGTATAGGGTATGTTCTCAATAATTTTGTCATTTCATTGTCAATTTATCATGGCTTCTGGCCACCTGCAAAGCTTTGGGAAGAAATTCCGGATGCTTTGTGCCTGGGTGAGTACGTATGAGGATCCAATGTTTGTGTCAGTCACTGAAAGGTTAAAATGCAGCCTGTGCTGTTAACACCCCCTTAAAACTGGAACTCCAATTTCAGTTGACATAGGCCTATCAGAGGGCAACATTCCCAAACACTCACTATGTGCCCAACACTGTAGTATTGTGGGGGAATCCGACGCTGAAAATGGCTGGCTGTGATTTCAGAGTGCTCCATACCTACAAGGGGGAAAGACTTTAATAATAGCTGAAATTCAATATAATAAATACTGGAAGAGGAGCATTTCCTAAGACAAAAAATACATTTTAGTGGGGGACAGTGGGAAGAAGGGAAAATGTATTGGAGAAGACACTCCCAAATGAAATATATAAAATTTCCACTTTTCAGCACAGGAAATAAGAATGGCAAAAGCAAGAGTGACTGAAATCATCAGGTCACTATAAGGACAGTCGCTGGATTCTGTCACGGGCTAAAAGTGGTGCCTTCTATATGGACAACACCTCAGCACAATGAAAAAACATCCTGACAGGTGGACCAATCAGCAACATCGTGTTACACAGAAACCACTGAAGTTGTCATGGATTTCCTTTGGCTTGGATCCACAATCGGCATCGATGGAGTCAAGGAATCAAACAAAATGTTACATTGGGAAAATCGTCCACCTTCAACGTCTTCCTTATAGTGCTAAAAAGCACAGGTCTAAGTTGCACCTGACCCAAGCCATTTCCATCCTCTCAGGTGCG
>NW_022110680.1:0-1112 GCF_000313985.2 Echinops telfairi | reverse complement strand
CCCCGCCTTGTGTTGGCTGCATCTGCTGGCTGCCTCGTGTGTTGGAACCATGGGCCTTCTTCCTGGGCCCCCATGTGCCGGCATAACCCCTGGGTCGTGATCTTTGTCCACGTGGTCCCTGCCACAGACATGCAGGACCTGGCTACGGCCTTTGTTCCGACGTTTCCCAGCCCCCTCTCCCTCGAGTGTCTGGTGTCCCGGGGTACAGTGGTTAAGCGCTGGGCTGCCACTGCCTTGCAGGAGAGCCGTGGGAGAAGGGCCTGGTGATTGCCTTCCACCACGCCCATGGTGCAGGAGCCCTGGGAGGCACTCTGCCCTCTGTCCTTTGCTCCAGGGGCTGCTGGGCCGGCGTCCGGGGGCCTGTGCAGGTGCTCGGTGGCGGTTTGCTGTCTGTGAGCCCCGGGTGGTGGGGCGGGGTTGAATCCACACACGGTCCCTCTGAAGAGAGGTCCCTGTGTCTGGCAAACCAGCCACGGCGAGCCCTCTAACTCCCAGTCCCACCGGGACCCTGCGGGGGTCCCAGTGGGCAGCTGCGCTGTCTGGGGAGGCTTTGGAGCACTGTGCCTGCCGGCTGCTCAGGTGCGTGCAGCTGGAGCAGGAGTTGGGACAGGGAGTCCTGGGCTGGGGTCTGTCTTTCTCTGTCTGACCTCTGACCAGTGCGACATGCTTGCTCTCTCTGAATTGGCTTCCTCTCAAACACAGTGATGATTAAGGCTCGCCCTTTCATGACCTTGCCGTGCTGGGGGTTTTTGTGGCAGACCTTCACGCGTGGTGAAGTGCAGGGCAGTGGGCAGAGGAAGGCTCTCCACGGGCGCCGGGCTGCACCGATGGTCTCAGGTGTGGTGAGGAGGGCGCAGGGCCAATTGTGCCCTGTTCTGGTGTTCCTTGATCAAGTCGTTATGCGTCGGGACTGACTCAGTGGAAAACAACAACAACAACAACATCGTCTGGCTGAAAATGGAGCCACCGAGCCTGTCAGCCTGGTCACAGTGGACGGGGTGGCACCTCCACTGTCATGGGCTCTCAGTGAGTGGTCAGCTGTGCCCACGGCCCTTTCTCTCCATGCAGCCACGGTGGGTGCTTCCTGCTGGTTAGCAAAATGCTGTCCAGGT
>NW_022110679.1:0-1155 GCF_000313985.2 Echinops telfairi | reverse complement strand
TTGGGCAGCATTGGGTTGGGATGTTTTAGTGATGCACACTTTCTTTACATAAAACTCTCTTATACATGAGTTGCTGTGGATTTGTTTCTCTAAAGGACCTAGACTAATACAGCCAGCAGCAAGCACCCAGTGGCATCGCCTGGGAAGGTTCTCTTTGGTTACAGTGAATTTTTCGTAAAAGTAGTTTCCCTCAAACCTCGTTTTTTGTGATAGCTGATTTAAAAAAACAGCATGCGGCTGCGAAATCTTGTTTCCTGCTTGGGGAAAAATGCTGAAACTTTTGATGTTGAACACAGCTTACAAGGACAGTGTTGTATGAAATGTTGATTATGACAAACCTCGTTCTGGATGTCTGTCAACCTACTGAATGGCAGAAAATGTCGACACAATTCGTGCACTTGTGCTCAAAGACTGATGATAGACCACTGAAGAGAAGGGGAACTTATCCGGACTACGGCAGAGCTCAGTTCAGTGAATTTTAGTGAAGAATTGGGGCATGAGAAGTGTTACTGCAAAATTTGTTCCTCGGGTTCTAACTAACCAGGAAAAACAGTGTCGCATGGAAACATGCTGTGCTTTGAAAGAACAGCTTCGAAGCAACCCAGACTTTTTACCCAAGGTCATTACTGGTGATAAGACATGGTGCTATTTTCCCAACCCCCAAAACAAATATCAATCAAGCCAGGGGAAGATGCCACTGTCACCTCATCCAAAAAGCGCTCGTCAAGAGAAATCAAAGATCAAGATGATGCTCATTTGTCTTTTTGATGTGAGGGGGGTACTGCATTTGGAGTTCATTCCACCAGGTCAGACTGTTCATCAAGCTTTCTAGTTAGAGGTTCTGAAAGAGATTGTGTAACAGTGTGCAACAAAAAAAAAGCCCGACTTGTGGCAGATAGGGGACTGGTTTTGCCACCATGACAATGCACCTGGCTCACACAGTCATCGCAGTGTGCCAGTTTTTGGCAAAAAACATCATGCCTCTCTTGCCCTACACACCTGACTTTGCTCCACGTAACTTTTTGTTTCTGTGAATGAACAGGGACATGAAAGGATAGCAATTTGATGACATAGAAGAGGTGAATTAAAAAAAAAGGGGAGGTGCTGTCAACCATCCAAACAGATGAGTTTGAAAAATGTTTCTAAGAATGGAAT
>NW_022110678.1:0-1098 GCF_000313985.2 Echinops telfairi | reverse complement strand
TGTGTGCCTGGAAATTAACACAGGTGCCTTTTACTACATGAAAACTTGAATAGTGGTTTATTAGGTATTCCCTCCAATCAAACATTCACAGAAATAGTCAAGATCCAGGGCTGAACGTGTTTCCAGTTATTCCTAACAGAAATGGCGTCCAGATATGTCAATACAACTGTTTTTTTTAAAAGTACTCTTATATCCCCTTCCTCTACGTCAGGCCCTGCCAACCACTAAATTTACTTTCTCCTGATACGAATTTGCCTATTCTGGACATTTTATATAAGTGGAATAATAAAGATGCAATCTTTTTCTTGTTTTTCTAAGGTGGTTGTTGAAAAACACGGCTAGTTCAGCTGGTAACTCAAAATACAAGTGCTTTGTTTGGGATGATTCGACTACTGGGTGTGGCCAAAGTGTTTTGTGTGTCCCTCCCATTTTGTCACAGTAGCCAAAGGTAGAGATTTATTTCCCTTTTAAATTTTGTGGTGGTTACAGTGTACACAGCACACATGATTCAAGTTTTCACCTGTAGGATCAGATGACATGGATGATACTCTCCAAGCTGTGCAATCGTCTTCACGTGATTTCTGAGTTGCTCTTCCTCCATTAACATAAACTCTGCCCCCTACTAAGGTTCTGATCTACTCTTTCAGTTTGCTCCCAAAGGTAGCGATTAAATAAAAATAATTGTATTGCTATCTGATGAGGGGATGGTAGTAAAAATACAGTGACCACTGTATCGTTTGGTAACAATACTATGACTTGTTTTTGGTTTTGCATCATTGAAACCTTCAAACACAATGAAAAGGCCTGCTAACCTTCTAGTTCTGTTATAAAATGGGTTTTAGTCCTGGGTACACCTGTAACAACCTCTCTAGCACCAAGGGTGTGGGAACCTCACTGTGATTAATTGGAGGAAGAGGGGGGTTGTTGTGAGGAAGATGGATAAGAAGAATGAATCATTGAGGGGTGGAGACCACTCTATTGTACTGAAAAGATAAAGGGGACAGACCTGATTGAACATTTGGTGACAGGAAGTTGAGGTTCTGGGTAATTAGGGAACAAGGTCAACCTTCTAGAAGAAAATAAGTTGCTCTGGAATGT
>NW_022110677.1:0-1155 GCF_000313985.2 Echinops telfairi | reverse complement strand
TTCACAGCAGGCAGGGTTCATGGTGTTCAATCAAAGTCCAGTGGAGAGTGGTAATCATGAAGGAAGAGAATGAAAAACACAAGCCGCTTTATGTGCTCGATAAGAGCTTGCTCTGTTGTAATCCACTGAACAGCTGTACTGGGAAGATCTAGCGGATGTACCTTTGCCCTGGGACTTCAGTCCTGAAATCAACTGTTGCCCAACCTCCCTTGGGCCCTTCAGTACCCACGCTCCCAGTGTGAGAAGAGCTTTCCTAGCCCCTCACAATCCAGCACCGAGCAGAGTCTAGTGTTCATTGAGTGCCCATGGAACCAGGCTGGCCATCCTCCTTGTCAGACCCAGGAGATCTCTGAATTGATTGGTATTGGTGTCCTCTGAAGAGGTCAAAGTGAGGTTGTTGGCCGATTACTCAAGGGCCTGCACAAGCTTTGGAGGACAGTTGGGTAACTGCATCATGATTCAGTCCATGGGGCCAGGCCCCGGGGCTGGGCCGGTGGCCTCTGAGGACACAGAGCAACTTCAGCTTGTCTTTCCAGCTGCCCGTGTCGTTGGAGCCTTCGGAGCAGCGTCTCCTTGACCATGTAACCCTGAACCCGTCATTACTGCTGTCTTCCCCCAGTGGCTCCACCCAGGAGGCCTGAAATGTAATTTAAGAACCTTGACCTTTGTTTCAAAAGAAACAACAACCTGCGGATTTTAATGGGAGCGCTTTAATTAGATTCTGTCCAGAGAAGGCAAGTCAAAACATACTTAAGTATCTATGACTTCTGAGGATCATACAATACCAGACATGGAATCTTACAACCCACTGGCCTTGAGTGGATTCTGTCTCCTACCAACCCCACAGGACAGAGTAGAACTGCTCTCTAGGGCTCCCGAGAGCCCTTTGTGGGTGCAAGCAGCCTTATCTCTCCCCCATGGAGCTCCTGATGGGTTTGAACTACTGACCTGTGGTTAGCACCCTAACACTTAACCCATGACACCAGGCTTCCTTCTACCTAGTACAGAAGTTCTCAAGACTAGAAACACCCTGAGATAATTAAGGTTTATTGTGCCAACCTGGCTGATAAACACATGTGGGGTTAACTCGCCTTTCTTGTTCTCTGGTGTCTTGTTCTATGATGGTCAGACCAGGGTGAAGATGCCTTAGCTAGT
>NW_022110676.1:0-1152 GCF_000313985.2 Echinops telfairi | reverse complement strand
GGCTCCTGTAAAGATTTACAGTCTTGGAAACCTAATGGAACAGTTCTACACTGTTCTCTATGTTGGAATCAGCTTGATGTCAGTGGGTTTGTGTGTTTGGTCGGTTGAAGTCAGTGACCAATATCTCTCATTAGAATAGGCATTGGGAGGTTTATGGGATTTTAGAAACATCTGGGAAAAGTCCGGATCTAAAGGATAAAAGGTTTGAGTTTACATCCTAGCTATGCCACTGACCTGGTGTTTGCTCTGGGATGACTCTTTCTCTAAGCCAGGGGGATGGACTTGAAACCACATTAGACAAGTTCATAGCACATATTTATACTCTCCATTCCTGTGCTCCATGCAGACATTACTAATCAATCAATGTCTAACATGGTTTCAGATTCGTCCACAGAGCTGAAGAGCCAGCAAAGACCTCTATTGTCTCCACCACCAAACATAGCCAGGGCTAGCTCAAGTATCTCCCCTGTCCTGAGCCCTGCACCCTCCTCAGCACCGATCTTGAATGCAAGCATGTGGTCTCAAACGTGAACCCCTTCGGGAGCCTTCCCACCTCTGGAATCAATTCAAATGCAATGGCTTCACCACCATTACTCACCTCCAGGATGTGCTCGTCCTTGTTCTCTCTGTCCAGATGCCTCGCTGTGGATAAGAGGCCTGGTGGGAAAGAGGCAGGAGGAGACATGAGTATGGGGCTCCCAGGGCTACTTGCCTGGAGTGACCTTCGAGGACGGCATTTAAATCCCAGAACAGAATGCTCTGTTCTTTCACGAGGAGGTGCATTCAGGGGAAGTGGAGCTCTGCAGAAGGGAAAAGGAAGGAAAGTGATGGGAGACTACAGCAGAGACAGTAGTGTCACCTGAGGTGCCCACCCACTTCCCACAGTCACCATTCCACAGCAGTGATCGTTTACGGCAACCAGCCAGCAGAAACACCTCATTCTTTCTCCTCCAAACAAAGGTTTCCCCATCACCCCCACCACCACCACCACCACCACCAGAAATCTCAGGCCTATCCTCGGCTCTTTTCTCTCCCCCCTCCCTCATCCAGATGTTTTCAAAGTGCTATTGGTTCCCTCCCTGCTGGTTTCTTTCAACTGTATCCACCAGTCACGATCCTGCTCAAGTAGCCTTCCTGCGCTATTTTCCCCTT
>NW_022110675.1:0-1156 GCF_000313985.2 Echinops telfairi | reverse complement strand
CGACTAACTGTATTTTAGTGTGCAACATATCTCAAAACATTTACCGTTTCAACAGTCTTCCTACGTGTGACTCAGTGGCAGTCATGGTGCCGATCATGTTATTCAATCATCACCACTTTTCCTTTCCAGAATTCTTCATCGCCTTCATCAGAAGTTCAAGATCCCCAAAGAAATGAGTCATGCAATTCCTCTCTTTTACTGTTTGTCCATTATAACTACTGGACATGTAAACGCCTGCCAATTCTAGATATTTTATACCAATGAAATCATAACACACTTGTCATTTTATGGCTACTTTGTTCTTATTCAGAGCTTTGAAAAGTTTATTATAGTACCACCAATTGTTGTTGACAATGCCTTGTATTTCGGATTGTTATTAAATATGTGAACATTTTTACTAAGCATCCTTTATATTTAAGATGTAAGCTTTTAAAGAACTTCTCCAAGCCTATCTTCTAGCTTTTATATTTCAAATGCTGTCCTGTATTCATCAATCACCTACTTAAAAGTGCCATATTCTCCAGAATATGTTTAGTTCATCATGCAACTTACAACCTTGGCCTTTCAAAAAAAAGAGGACTTGGTAGCCATTTTAGAAACATCCAATATTCCCATATATAGAAATGTAGAAAAGGGGCCAGAAGACTATGCATTTATAAGAAAGAAGAAAGATATAGAGGTAAAAGGCTCTGAAGAGTTTAAAGAATGACTTTTCTTATAGTAATGATAATCCCCTGAATAAGTGAACTAAGGAATACTTCCGCCCGTCCTACTGTTGCTTAAGATAAAATAGATTGATTTTTATGTGCATGTGACCTTCCAGTAAAGCTTCTTATGGTTTTCCTGTTATTTAACACAGAGATCACACTTTGTACACCCTGCTGAGTTTCACTTCAGTCATATCTACCTTGTTGTGAATGATTAGCCATTGTTTAACTTCACACCACAAAACCCCAGTGAATTAAGTAAAAAATTTAATACGGAAATGTAGGTATAGTGGACTGGATGGAATTGTTTAATACCTATATGAGAATGAAATTCGGTTTGCCTTCTTGGTAGCGCATTTGAATGACTTGGTGAACACTCTATGATGGATGCTTTGAGAGTATGGTAGATGGGTGAAAGGACCTTAGCACTCTCCTACCAAATGTTATGT
>NW_022110674.1:0-1156 GCF_000313985.2 Echinops telfairi | reverse complement strand
ACAGGGACTGGTGGGCACAAGCTGCCAGCCTTGTGGTTAGCAGGTCCATCTGCAATCCCCTGCGCTGCTCCTCTAGGGTGGGCTAACCCTGAGGCCTTAGGGGGCAGGAAGGGGCCCACAGAGGGAAATGACCATGCAATGATGGAGGCAGGGGTTGGGGTGACACAGCCGCCAGGCACCCCAATCGCCCAGAAGCTGGGAGAGCAGGACACCTGCTCTCAGATCTGCACGAGCTGGGTGCTTGTGTGGCTGGGCTGCAGCACATGCTCCCAGAGGCCATGTGACCAGGACCCCAGGGACTGGGTGCCTTGTGTGTGGGCATGTCTTGTCTGAGGGATCTTCCAGGTTTGTGGGCAGCTCTTCCATGACCAGCACCTCCACCTACCAGCTGCTCCTGGCACCCTGGCCCCAGCTCATGCCTCCTGGCTTCCCTGAGGGACCAGGTGACCTGTGAGGCCACAGCCCCTACATCCCTCCTCCCCAGGCCCAGTGGTGGGAGGAGCCAGGTGCCCTCACTGCCCGCTGGACCACAAAGCCCTCAGAACATTCCAGGCCTCACCCTCCTCCTTGTAGTTTCTAGCGTCCATGGAGCAGACACCTGCTCGCAGCAGCCCTCAGGGACCAAGTGTGGCCAGCAAGTCCTGCCTCCCCCACCCTTAGGCCCTGTCCCAGCAACTGGGGTCAGGTAGGTGCCGCTACTGCCACCCTCCCTCCCGGAGTCGCCAGGAGCAGCAGCAGCAGCCCCCTGCGGCTGGGCGGCAGTACTGAGATGGAAAGACGCCCAGGCTGGACGGGGCGGATCGGCTTGTCCTCTCCAATCACGAGCCAGGAGGGAAGGAGGCAGACTTTATTCCACCCTCCCCGCCCGAGGGCCCCCAGCAGAGGGGGGGGGATGGGAGCTGCAGGGTATCCTGGGACAGGGCCGGGGTCGTCATCCTGGGGGACAGCAGTCAACCCCACCTTGTGGACGTGAGGATGAGTGGGGTCCCCCACTGGGAGCCTAGTCGGAGGGTTGCCGAGGTCTGGGTCGGGCTGGGAGGGCAGCCGACTTCTAACAAAGATGATTCCGGAATACGAAAGTGAACGGAGCCCAGTGAGGGTATGGAGTAAAAAAAATCACACACACACACACCCACCCACCCATCCCAGACACACA
>NW_022110673.1:0-1058 GCF_000313985.2 Echinops telfairi | reverse complement strand
AACCCTGGCCGTCCCCTGCCCGACAAGGTGGGTAGACCAGCCACTGAGTGTGGACTTAGTTATTTTTCTCATCGCTATTTAGGATTTCAACTGGGAGGTCCTATTTGGACAACGGGTTGGAGATGCTCACATGTGCGTTTGCGTGTCAGCGCCTGCTGGCCGGAGCCCTGGCCCGCCGTCAGCGCTCTCCCACCCTGTGGTCCACAGGCTCTCCCTCCTGCTCTCACAAACTTTTGCAGTTATGGATTGGGTTCCATTTTATTTTCTCAGATCTTATCATTGTTTCAAAAAACCCTACTTTCATATTTCATAATTTTACTTTTGTGATCATGGTGCAACCTACGTGCATGTGTGTGCACTATACACACATTTTTGTAGTATCGTTTTGGATAACCACTTCGGAGGTCGACCATTAGTCCTATTTAGGCACACTGTGTGCCACCTGCCATGTGTGTATTTAAGTCTGTGAGTACTGCTTCTGCCCGTTTTAGCCCTGCAGGAAGACTGGCCATCTCTCGCTGCTCTCTGGAAAACAGCATCACCTCCTCCTCCTTTTGTGTTTTAGGAGGGTATCAGTGTGTTGTAAAGATGCTCAGCATGTTAAGGTATAAGGGTTAATGGTTTGAGATTGGAGATTAGCCGTTAATCGTTAGGGATTTAAGTACCAAAAGTTATTTTTGTGTGTTGAAATGTAGCCTACAACATTTTTACATTTACTAGCTATAGTATTTATGGCCTATTTGGAATCTTTTTTATAAGAAATCATTAATTTATGATGAATAAGGAATTTTCACTTCTTTTTGAACGCCTGTGTGATCACGAGGTGCTGAAGGCAGTTATCAGGCATCAAAGAACAAAAAATTAGATCATTGTGTGCACACTTCCATGATACGATCGCTGAAGACAAATGGGTGCATAAGCAAATGTGGCGAAGACAGCTGTTGGTGCCCCGTTATCAAAAGGTATATTGTCTGGGGTCTTAAAGGCTTGAAGTTAAACAAGCGGCCAACTAGCTGAGAAGCAACAAAGCCCACGTGGAAGAAGCACACCAGCCTGTG
>NW_022110672.1:0-1119 GCF_000313985.2 Echinops telfairi | reverse complement strand
ATCTCACACTGACCGCTATCTTCCTTCCTCTGTTTTCTGTTGTTCTTCCCCCTGGAGAGGGGTGCGTGGTTATGTGTCAGTCATTACAATCTGTTCTCCCTTTCTTCCTTCCTCTCCCCCTCTTCTCCCTACGCTTCTTGTGTTGCTACCCCCACTCCTGTTCCTGGGTTCTGTGTGTCTATTTTCTATACCTACGTACATGTTCCGGTCTAGTCTGGATTGAGAAGCAGCACTGGGGTCATGGTGGTGGTGGGGAGGAAACCTCAAGGAACCAAAGGAATACAGTGTATTTCATCGATGCTTTACTGTACCCTGGTTGACTCATCCCTTCCCTGTGGCCCCTCTGTGGGGGGCTTGTTCCACTGTCTACAAATGGGCTTTGGTTCTCTGCTTCAACACCCCTCGTTCTCAACAATAAGTTTTTGTTTGTTTGTTTGTTATGTGTCTTCTGATGCCTATTACCTGGTCCTGATGACTCTTCATGATCACACCAGTGGTGTGCTTCTTTCATGTCGGTTTGTTGCTTCTCTGCTGAATGGCGGCTTTTGTAACTCCAAGCCTTTAAGACCTCAGACACTGTATCTTTTAATAGCTGGGCACAATCTGCCTTCTTCACCACATTTGCTTATGCACCCATTTTGTCTTTAGTGATTGTGTTAGGAGAGTGAACATCTCAGACTGCCAGTTTTTTAGAACAAAGTGTTCTTTTATTAAGGGAGGGTATGAGCAGAGGCCCAAAGTCCATCCACTACCTCAGTGTATTGCCGTGTAAATATATGTACATAAGCCAATACCTCTATTTTTGTGGATTAATGTATTTACATATGTGTACCTCTATGTTTACTTCCTAGGTCCTTCCTATGTTTCCTTTTACCTTTCTCCTGCCCCACCATCAGTTTCCCCTTTTTCTGCCTCTTGGTACCTCTTCTTAGCTAGTTGCTGGTTGATTCAGACCACCCCCCATCCCTATCTCCTCCTTGTTATTGACTCTAATACCCAAGTTATTCCCCTGTCTATGGCGCTGCCTGCTCACCACCCCCTTCCCCCACTGCCCCCACCTCCTAGGTCTCCCCAGGATTGTTGGTCCCACTGCTTTCTCTTTTTTTTGCAGGGGGGGGG
>NW_022110671.1:0-1156 GCF_000313985.2 Echinops telfairi | reverse complement strand
CCCATATGTCCGATACCAATCTATAAAGTCCTCTTCAGACTCATGAAACACATGCAATGATGCCGAATGCAGGAAGATCACAGGCCAGTGGGTGAAAAGTCTTTGTATCCAGTGGCAGTGTAAGCATCTCAGCGCTGGCAGGGGTCTCCACATGGCTCCTCCAGCTCTGAGGCTTTAGCGTAGCTCCACGTGTCTTGTCATCAGAAATAAAAGCAGAGAGTGTCTATCCCACCTCCAGCGAGCTATTTATATCCATAGTGTCTCCAAATGAGGTCATCAAGCAGTGACCTGATTGACAGGCTCTACCCCTTCACTCTTAATAGTCTCAAGTGGGCACCAGATTATGTAACTACCACAAGAGGTCAATTTGTGAGGAAAACAAGATACTCATGAATGCATAGGCACCCAATAAACTCTAAACCCCAAATTCTGGTTGCCCTGGTGATGCTGTGGGTTGAACATTAAGTTACTAACTGCAAGGTCAGTGGTTCAAACCAACCAGCCGGGAGAAAGATAAAGTTGTCTGCACCGATAAAGATTTACAGTCTCAGAAACTGTGTAGGATCACTGTGAGTAGCAATCAACTCCATGGTTGGTGTTTGGGAATCTGTTTCGGAGCAGAGTGTCACATCTTTCCCCTGTGGAGCTGCTGGTGGATTCAGACCACAGACCTTCCGGTTGGCTGCTGCAAGTGCTTCAACACTGTGTCTGTCACCTGCGCGCCTCACCCAAGCAAAGAGCTTCAGAATCAACAAAGCAAACACTGACAGACCTAAAAGGAGAAATAGACAAATCCCTCATTGTAGTTGGAGAGTTAGAAAATTTCCTGTCAGTAATTAATAGAACACATAGAAAATCAGGAGTGATTAAAAAAAGCCTTGAACCTGAAGATAAGCAAGCGGTCATCTAGCTGGGAAGCAACAAAGCCCACATGGAAGAAGCACACCAGCCTGTGTGATCATGAGGCGTCGATAGCAAATATCCCTGTGTTTATAAACAAACAGCACACCTCTTTTTTTATTATTAAATACTTTTTGTAATTAGTGAATAGTCTTTAATTTTAAATAGTTCCCACAATCCATTACTAGAGGTTTTTCTGTTTAATTTTATTTTAAGAAAGAACACTGAGTATTTGTCAAATGCCTTTCAAGCTCAA
>NW_022110670.1:0-1155 GCF_000313985.2 Echinops telfairi | reverse complement strand
GTTTCCTTCCCCCCCACTATCATGATCCCAGTTCTACCTTGCAAACCTGGGATAGTTTCTTAAGAAAGCTAAAGAGAGGCTAGAAGTGTGGGTGGGCATTATATGTCACACGGGCTGTGTAAGAGTCAAATTTGTGACAGGTTATGGATATTTTAGGCTTAAGATATGGCATATCTTTTCCTGGAGTGTGAGATGTGTTAGACTTGCCTGTCTAACGGTGCATCTATAGGATAAGATGCATCAGGACATTGGTGGGAGATGGGAGAAGGGGAGTAAGTAAAATTAAACTCAAAATGAAATTTCTGGGAGCCCTGTAGTCTAGTGGGGGCTGAGGAGGATTGAATAATGTGGTGAAATAGCCTTTTATTAATTTTTGAAAATTTCTGTTTCCTAAGGTGAGACTTCTATAAGTACAATTACTTGGCCATAGAGTAGACATTTTTTACATTGTGATTTGAGTGCAAACAACATGATTTTATACCCAGAGTTTCATCCACACTTGATTTTGTGTCATTGATCGCAAGCCCCACAGTGTAACAGCACTCTTCCACTTCCGCTCTGTGTTACCAGTTTTCTTCATCCTTCTTCCCGGTCCCTTCTGAGTGTTATTCCTGGACAGATGCTGCCTTTTTGAGCTCCAGTGGTTGATTGGTGAGCCAGGGGGCTGAGTTTAATTCCAGGCCTGAAGGGTCACTGAGGGCCATAGTATCCAGGGTTCCAGCTGTCTCTGTCAGAGCAGTAGGCCTGGTCTTATTTATGATTTTGAGTTTTGTTCCCCATTTATTCTCCTGTTCTGCCCAGTGCCTCCTATGTGACCCTTTTCAAAGGAGTTAGCAGTGGTAGCTGGGCACCATCTAGTTCTTCTGGCCTCAGAGTCATGGAGGCTGATAGGTTCATTATGGAGGTTCATGGGTGTGATAGTTAAGGTTTATTGTGCCAACCTGGCCAATGAACACATGTGGGATTAATTGAAGGGTGGAGAGATTAATGGCTCAGCGAACCTCGCCTTTGTCTCTTGCTCTCTGATGGTATGATCAGGGTGCAGCTGCCTTAGCTAGTTCTCTGCCTCAGCTGGCAAGGCTCACTTTCTGCAAGACATCCCTGAGGAGAAGCCACATGGACCTACCCTGATGCAGCCCTGGGTGCTGGAGCAGC
>NW_022110669.1:0-1152 GCF_000313985.2 Echinops telfairi | reverse complement strand
TAGATGCATCAATGAGAGAATTTGGACAAATTGAATACCCTTGGTGAAGGGAATACATGGGCTACCAGAAATAAGGAAGGGTACACATGCAAAGATGTTAAAATAGACAAGTGAGACATACTAAAGATAAAACACCAATTACATTGAAAGAATTCATGAAGGGAGTAATAAGAGAGCCCGAAGACTAGGAAAAGATATTTTGCAATCCATATCAGACAGAGGGCTTATTACTAAAATCTGCATCTCTGCAAGCCTACAATAAGGGAAAACAAAATGCACAATGAGGAGGTCGGCAAAAGGCCTGAACAGAAGATTTACAGAGGATGAAAGCCAAAAGGCCAATAAACATATGAAATAATGTTTCTGATCATTAGCCATCTGGGAAATGCAAATTTCAAAATGAAATGCAAAAACAACTATGAGATATTACCTACACCTTTAAAGATAGCCCAATTAAAAAAATCAGAAAGCAACATATGTGGAGGTGGTGTGATGAGATAGGAACTCTTATCTACTGCTAGTGATCTTGTGGATGCTTAAAGCCACTATGGAAACCAATTTGTGATAGCTAAAACAGATGGAAATCCAGTGACCCTATGACCCAGAAATCCCTCTACTGGTATATGCTCAGAAAAAGTAATTAACAGACCATGGCCAGACATTTGTGTTCCAATATATATCGCTGAGCAGACCATAATCACAAATAAGTGGAAACAGACTACATTTCCTTGAACAGACAAATGGATCTTAAAACTCTCGGATATACACACAATTGGGTATTATGCATCCCTAAAAATCAGTAATGAAAACATGAAGTTTATTGTCTCATTGAGAGTTGAAGGGTATTATTCTGAGTGAAGTTAGCCAAGCACCAAAGGACAAGTACAACATGTGTCCATTGAGGCAAGTTCAAAGTCCAGTATGGGCATAGAGGAAAATGCACATAATGGAAAGTTTGTGGGCTAAGGACCAGGCACTCTGGCAGGGGTCAGACTAAATCCAAGGATTCATACAGCATCAAAAAAAAAATAAAATAAAAAGAAGAAATAAAAAATATGCAGATAGCACTGAAATTACTGCAAGGACCAACTCATTAACAGAGAGGACTGTAGGGCCAGTCCCAGTTCAAGACATGATGTCCTTTCCTAACAT
>NW_022110668.1:0-1156 GCF_000313985.2 Echinops telfairi | reverse complement strand
CAAGGCCATTCTCTGGAAGCACAGCTGTACCTTTGCTCCCTCTGGGAATAGTGATCAGCCAGGCCTCTCCCTTGATGTACTTCTGGGCTAAGCCAGGGCCCTGTGGCTCCCTGTTTGTATACAGATCTGCCAAGCCTCCCTAGGCCAGAGGTTCTAAACCTGTGGGTCACAACCCCATTGGGGGTCAAATGACCCTTTCACAGGGGTCGCCCAATTCATAACAGTAGCAAAAGTACGGTTATGAAGTATCCACGAAAATAATTGTATGTTCACCCCAACATGAGGAACCGTATTAAAGGATCGAGGCATTAGGAAGGTTGGGAACCACTGCTCTAGGCAGGCAAGGCAGACAGGCAGGGCAGGCAGACAGGCAGGGCAGGCAGGACAGGGATGCTGGCCAGTCTCCAGGCAGCTAGAAAATACCTTTTAAAGGAAGCAGAACAGCAAAGTGTGGTGAAGAAAGCAGATGGTGCCCGGCTACCAATAGGAATAGTGTCTGGGGTCTTTAAGGCTTCTATTCAGACAAGCAGCCATTTAAGCGAGGAGTCAGCTAAGTCCACCCGGGAGAAGCACAGTAGCCTGTGCGATCCGATGAAGACAAGTACAGAACTGGAACATGGTGAGGATGAAAGCTTCAGAGCACAAATGATGGGCACTTAGTATGTAGAGGGGTATGAGAGACGGTGAGAGGCCCAAACCCATCCGCAGAGTGGTCAGACTGAGCCACGGGCGTATCCCCATGAGCCACAGTCAGGAGCCTCCACTAGCCTTACTGTCAGGCAGAGACCATTATCATCTTGATTAGGTTGGGTCGAACTCTATACATGGCCAGTGGACCTCCCAGTAGACATGACCTGAATCCGTTCTGGGTGCAAGTATCTCTTACTAGACCCATGAGTGAAATTTCCTCCCTGGCTTTCTGAATATTGTTGGGGGTCTTTTCCTTCTTATGCATTAGATGTATTTTTATCTGTGTACTATTATGTCTTTCCCCTTACCACATTAGCACAATATTGTTTTCTATTGGGTCTCCCAGCTGTGAAGCACAGGAGGAGTGGATGCATAATGATAATTATGGATACAAGGGGATAGAGGGAATACTCTGTGTGTGTGTGTGTGTGTGTGTGTGTGTGTGTGTGTGTGTGTGTGTGTGTGT
>NW_022110667.1:0-1035 GCF_000313985.2 Echinops telfairi | reverse complement strand
GGCAAACACAGGTGGGGTTAATTGAAGGACGGAGGTTTAAAGGCTAGGTCAGCCTGGAAGCCAGGAAGGAGACTCCCTTGAAGCTGGGGAAGGAGGCTTCCCACGGTGTCTCACATTTAGCCCTGCATGTGATTATGGGACTTGTGGGCAATAGTGGCTTTCCTTGACGTCTCCCCGCCATCGTGGCAAGAGATTACCTGGTTTGCTGGAAAAGAGAGGCTCTGCCCGTTCTCAACCCGTAGGCCAGTCAAAAGACTGACTGGCAGGCTGGGGATATGGGCCTTCACATTCAGTCACCAAACAAGCCAGCAAATATACTTCAGGGACTGCTGGAACAGCTATGCTCTGACAGAATTTTCTCTGCAGCCTGGCCAAGGGACTTCTGGTCAGGGTGAAGCAATTACGCTTCACTCTGTGTCCCTTTCAAAGCTAGGGAAAAAACTTGGGGTCATAATGGAAAGCTAGATTTGGCCTTGTGTCTCCAAAGTCCAGCCAATGGACTTCCCAGCAGGTTGTGCAAGCGAGAAAACTTTGGCATCTTCATTCAGGCCATGGAAGATATTCCCTGTCAAGCTGGGAAGTGAGGTTTTGCCCAGCGTCTCCCAGCAAGATAGACATTGAACTTCCGAGAACGCTGGATTTTCTGTGCTACCCTTCTTATTTGCCTCCCCTGTGGGTAAGTTTGTTATTTCAAGAGTTCTCTCGGGTCTGAATATTGCAGTCGTCAGCAAGCATTACAATGTCCAATATTCATTAGGATATTTGCGGTCTTTAATCCTAGGGGACCTGTGGGTCATAATTATCATAAAGCCTGGAGCTTTCTGTAACTTCCTGTGCTTCACAGCAAGGTTACCTCATTCAGCTTGTTAGCTTATCATCCCTAATTAGCCGGCAAATTTCATCCAGGCCATGAAAGATACTCCCGGTCAAGCTGGGAAGCAAGGCTTGGCCTAGCCTCCCTAGCAAGATATACATTGAAATTCCGGGAAGGCTGGATTTTTTGGGCGGCCCTTCTGTTTTGCCTCACCTGTGCTT
>NW_022110666.1:0-1096 GCF_000313985.2 Echinops telfairi | reverse complement strand
ACTTATTCAATCTGTACACTGAGCAAATGATCCACTACAAGGTCAGAGTGTATGATTTCCCCGGGCTGTGCCTCCTGGAGGGGATCAATGGTTGGCAGCGGTTGTCAGTCTTTTGGATCACAACCAAGTGGCAAGAAGGAACATTGAACAAGTCGCTGTACGTGAGATTGGGACTGCCAGAGGGCGAGGGTGAGGTCAGGGCTTCAGTGGACAGTGGGCAGGTCTTGCACTGTGCAAAGGCAGCACGCTCGAGGAAGCACGCCCCACAGCACAGGCCTTTATGATTTGTTTTTCTTAGGGCAATTTTCTGATCAATAGCACCGAAGTGTTTTGTTTGAATACAAGCAGTGTTTTACAATAACTTACAGACCATTAAAACCCAAACCAACTGCTATCAAGTCCGCTCTGACTTGCAGCAACCCTTGAAGATAGCAGGCAATGGCCCCATAGGATTTTTTTTTCTTTCCGGTTTTGGGATTGTTCTTTATTGAATCTTGTGTTCTAGTAGTTTCTTTCTTTCACGGTTTAAGACAATTCATTATCATAAGAGAAAGTAAACCTATGACCAGGGACGAAACACTTTCATGTCAGTCGCCAGCACACTGAAGCAGGTGGACGCTGACCGCGCTTCCAGGCACAATCAACCTGGTCTGTACTGATCATTATCCTCCCAATGCCTCGTAGGGGTTTTGGGACAAGGGCTGTCAAGGACAGCATCTTCCAAAGAGTGAGGATCTGAGGAGGGGACTTTGAAAGATCTCTTTGCACAGGCAGGAAAGCTACCCTCCCACCCCTGCTGTTAGGAGGACACGTGTCAAGGGAATCACAGAGCTGCGAAGAAGTGCTCTTGCCATTTGCTAGCGATAATGAAGCCATGCTAGGGGTCACTGGGCATCTGAGTAATTTCCAATAAGGAAATGTACCTAGATGAAGAAGAACAATCCTTTCACTGTTTTTTTTTGGACCCATTAGTGATTAATCGTGAAAAGATTCCAAAAGACATGAAAGTAAAACTGCTATGGCTGACAAGATGAACTCGATTATAAATCTCATTGCAATCGCACATTAGCCATTTCTGTGGAAATCCGTTGTGGCC
>NW_022110665.1:0-1157 GCF_000313985.2 Echinops telfairi | reverse complement strand
CATAAGATAATGTGCTAAAGAAAGCTGATGGTGCCCAGCTATTAGAAGATATAGCATGTAGGGCCTTAAAGACTTGAAGTTAAACAAGTGGCCATCTAGCAGGGAAGCAACAAGATCCACATGGAAGAAGCACACCAACCCACGTGATGACAAGGTGTCAATGGGATCAGGTATTAGGCAACAGAAGACCCAAAACAAACAGTCATTTTGATGCAAACTTGGGAGATCAGAGAGGAGATTCAAAGCCCATTTGTAGACAATTGGACATCCCCTCACAGAAGGGTCACAAGGAAGGGACAAACCAGCCAGCGTGTAGTATAGCACTGACAAAACACACAACATTCTTTTAGTTCTTTAATGCTTCCTCCCCGCTGCGCCCCGCCCCCCATCATGACCCCAGTTCTATTTTACAAATCTGGCTAGACCAAAGCACGTACACTGGTATACTCAGTCTGCGTTCTAGAAGCTTACAGTCATGGCTCTTAAAAGTTCGGACACTTAATCAGATCTTGGCAGAAGCCGATGGCATCATGGCTTCCTCGTCCTGCCAGAGCGAGCACAGAACCAGCCGCCCTCCTTTTGAAGGCGGAGAGGCTTAGAGCGCTCAGACCACTGGCCGGGCGCATTCCCTCGTCCTCAGCTCGGGGGGAGGGCCCCTCCTTTCCGCTTCGGGGCCCATGGGTGGTTCTCGGTGTTCCTTTGCAGCTTGTAGGCTCATCTGCCACAGGGCAGCAGTCTTCTGTGCGTGACTCTATTCCACACCTGGTCTTCCTTTGTATAGGACACCACTCAGAAAGGTCAGGATAAAGGTACACTCTGCTTTCGTGTGACCTCGTTTAACTGAACTGGTGAAACAAAAGAAAACCCTTTCTCAAGCATGGTCACACTCACAGGTATAGGGGATGTATATATGTATATACTAACCATGTATGTATCTTAATGGTACCCTAGAATATACCCAGATGGTACCCTAACTTATAAATGACTGGTGTGAAAATAAAAATGTAGCAGAAATGCAAAGTAAGACGACCATGATAGACCACCCTCAAAGATAGTCCAATTAAAACAAACAAAACAGAAAGTAACAAGTGTTGGAGGGGCTGTGGTGAGATAGGAACTCTCATCACTGCTGGTGGTCCTGTAGGGATGTGCAGCCT
>NW_022110664.1:0-1157 GCF_000313985.2 Echinops telfairi | reverse complement strand
GTGGTCGGGTGTTGGGGCAGGCAGCAGGGGATGTGTGGGCAGGGGAGCATAGGTCAGGCATGTAAGCAGGCAGCAAGCAGGGGGGATGCTGTTGGGGGCTGCCCTGTGTGGGGTATGACATCCCTCCAGCCGCTGCCTATTGAGGCCTGGGTCTGTGGCTTAATACTCGACTTAGAATTCGGTGTCCACCACACGGAAAGCAGACCTGCCTGAGTCAGGCAAAGACGATGACCAAAGGTTGGCCTCCTTTTGTAGCTGGATCTCCTTTAGTGCCAATATGGAAGTAGTGTCAGGAAGTTTATGGATCCATTCCCCCAGACTGAGGAAGAATGGATGTTTCATAGCATCTCCTGTGGAAATCCGATTGCAGCCCTCAAACTGCAGCAGCTTGGAAAGGAGATCGGCCCCATCACTGTCAAGTCAGGATGCATGGCCACGTCTCCTCAGCTGGGGTTCCCAGAATGCGGAAGATGAAGCGCAGCTGTTCCTCCACGGTGGAGCCCGGGAAGAGGGGCTGGCCAGTGGCCATCTCATAGAAGACCCAGCCCACAGCCCACACGTCGATCTGGGTGGAGTAATCTGTGGAACCCAGCAGGATGTCCGGGGGCTGGTACCACAACGTCACCACCTCCTTGGAGTATGTCTTGGTTGGGATTGACTTGGCCCAGGCCTGGCCGAAGTCGGCCAACTTGAGCTCTCCCCTCTCATTAACGAGCAGGTTCTGGGGCTTGAGGTCTCGGTGTAGCACCTTCTGCCGGTGGCAGCAGGCCAGGCCCCGGAACAGCGGGAACGGGAACAGTTTCACGCTGTGCATGTTGATGATGTTCCCACAGTCATCCAGGTACTGCTCCAGGTCCTTGTCCAGGTCCTCAAAGACTAGGGTGAGGGACTTCTCTGTGTGGATAATGTCATGGAGTGTGATGATGTTGGCATGTTTCAGGCCCTTGAGCAGGGACACTTCCCGGATGGCAATGCATGGTGCCCCCTCGTGCTCCAATCTGATCTTCCTTGAGTGTCACAAGGTTATCTGTTAGCTTGCTTTTGCCTTTATAGACAGTGGCATAGGTGCCCTCGCCCAATTTGTCCAGCTTGATGTAGGTCTCTAATTTCCCAAAGCCAATCTCCGACAAGCTGACACGACAGAGGTGACGGCTGAG
>NW_022110663.1:0-1157 GCF_000313985.2 Echinops telfairi | reverse complement strand
TACCTAAGCCATCATTGACACCCTTAGACCCGTATTCCCTTTTCTATGATTCTCCCAGCCCCATATAATACTCTGGGACCCAAACATCTAAATTTTCCATCTTGCGAATCCTGGTCACCAGCACTCCATTTCAAGGCTCATCTGCAAAGAATGGCCTCCCTGTTTGGACTGGGTATGAGAACGTGGGCCTATATCAGAGTCTTTCAGCGCACTCCAAGCCCATCCCCAGGAGGGCTGCCATCATCTGACCCATGGTTCTCCCTTAGCCTGTGTCTCAAGTGAGATGTCCATCTGGAGATCATGACTCACGGGCAGAGGTGGGTTAAGGGACAGGGAGAGATGAGAAGAAGTTAGAATCCTGGAAATCAAAAGGGATAAAGAGAGCTAGGTGTCCCCAATTTGGGGAGCACATGGTAGTTTGGTCATGAGATTCAGCACTGCTCCCTGTCTGCACAGATAATAAATGTCTTTTGGCTTCTCTTGCACACACTGTCTGCTTTATTTCTATCACAGAGAGTTAGCTCAAGAGTTCAAGCCTCTAGCTACAATGAATGATATGGTTGAATGATTGAGATAGAAGCAATATGTAGAATGCAAAGGCTAATATATTATATTTACTGTAAGGCTCTTTATAGAAAAGTTTGCAGTTCCATCAACCTAAAATCTTTGTTACATCTAATGCAAATATTTTGGGATTGTCTCTCTGATTTTTTCCCTCTGCCTACAATCCTACTTCCTTCTCAGGCTTATTATTCAATGGGTGCTTAAAAGAAATGATGCTTAATTTTTCCATGATGTACTGTACCTGAGAAATATTTATGGCAAATATAAAATCACCTCTATATTTTTACTTAAATGTTGTGCAATGTTTTTAGCTAAATAATTATAAATAACATTATATTAGGCACTTCAACTATATTATAAATAGTGGAATGATGCTACCATCAAAAGAAGGTACCTCTTTGTCCCCACCCCATAATTTATTACCTCATTTAATGCCTTTCGGCCCCAATTCCACTTTTTATTGTCATATAATTATTTAAATTTTCTTTTTTAACATTTGCTTCTATATCATGGCTCATCCCCATATTTAACCTTTCTGTGTTTTAAAAAGCACATAACTAGGTTTTCATACCAAAGTTGTACATCTTGTGTCC
>NW_022110662.1:0-1098 GCF_000313985.2 Echinops telfairi | reverse complement strand
GGGGGGGTGGTGTGTTGAAGGCACCTGCTAAGCCAGTCTGCCCTGTCATTTTTTTCTCTTTATTCCTTGACACCCCCTCTCCCACCCCCTCCTATACACACATACCAGGGCGAATACAGCAATCGTGATAGCCGTTATCAGAAAATCCTTTCCAACTCAACATAAGAAGGTGTAAGAGTGCACCTTTCTGAGGCGGTGAAGCACATTGGCCAAGCTGAAGGCCCCAGTTCTTGGAGCCTTGGTTCTGAACACTGCAGCCGTGGTGCGATGACAAGAGACAACACAGACAGACCAAGCTGTCTCCCCCGGGTGTCAAATGCCATCTCTGTACACGGTTCCTATGTCTCCTATTATTGGGAGAAAGGGAGGAAATAAAGAATCCCCTCTTTCTTCTCATTTTGGTTCCTTTGTCACTTGTCAGGGCACGGACTAGCTTCTCAGGATGTTATAAATACGCCCAGAAGCTTGCTTCCAAGCTTCTGATGCCTTCACAGATATAAAAAAGGAAATGATTTGGGACAAATGCTTTATGAACACAAGGAAAAGATAGGTGTCCGTCTTTAAGACAAGCTGACTGCTGCGTCCTCCTCCTGAAACATAAATAAATACACAGCACATCGATGTGGGACTTGTTAAATCATGGAGCAGGGACTACTTGCCTCGTGCTGGCTCACCAGTTGATAATAGGGCTTTAGAGATACTGACCTTAATGAAATTCTGAAACTTTTTATTCTGCTGCAGTTCTTTAAAGAGGCGGACTGCTTCTTTGTGGTGACTGCAGAACTCTCCATATATGTTCTTCATTTTACTTGCATTTTCTTCTGAAAACTGAAGATACCATTTCAATAGCAATTTATCAATTTAGTCATTGAATTGAACACTGCAAAAAATACAGTCTTCATATATATCCATTTTTTACATCTAAGAAGTAGTGGAATTTGTGAACTTAAGTTCTTTTTTCCCCAGAATAATTTGCGTAAGGTAAGAGTGGGGGGAAGGGAAGGATTAATATTCTATTATTCTACATTCTAATTTAATTATCTAATAGACAAATGAAAATATATAGCTTCTATTATTCATTTAATTATAGCTATGTCT
>NW_022110661.1:0-1157 GCF_000313985.2 Echinops telfairi | reverse complement strand
AGGACATCAAACGCAGGCCGCCTTGGGGAAGCTCTGCCAGCAGAAGGGAGCCTCTGATGTCTTTGATGGGACCAGCTCAGGCCGAGAACTGATCTTTCAGAGTTCCATTCCCTACCCCTGGGACTCCTGCCAGGCCGCTCCACAGTCCTGAAGCAGCGAGCCCAGTTCTGGGCAGGGGTGCTGGGCTTAGAGGGGCCCTTGAGGAGTGGAGCTACCACTAGCTCATGCAGGTCTGCTGAGAGGGAGGACTGGGGGAGAAATTAGTGGTCACGGGACCTGGGTGCAAAGGTGTGGGCATTGTAAACAAGAGCTCAGGCTTGATACACGGTTCTTTTCCCCTCACCCTCTGACCTTGGACAAAAATAACAACAACAACAACAAAAACCTCTCAATTTTCTGTTCTGTAAAACAGGAAAATATATTGGACACAGGGCTTGTTAAGATAGGCCTATGTCAAAGGAGATAGTACAAGCATATATAGGTGGATAACATACTGCCTCCGGAAGGCAGGTCAGGAAGCGGTGGGAATTCCAAGCGATGGGGACGGTGACTGAGGGAAGCACAGAAGGGTGTGGAAGCCTCGGGAGACACCTGCCCCAACCCAGAGTGTGGGGCAAGTTTCTCAGAGGGGGGCTTCTCACGTCAAGGATCGTTTGCAGACAGCAGAGAGAATAGGAGAGAATCAGAAGGCACTGGCCCTTTCAGGAACTACTTAGTCATCTCAATACTAGGTTAAGGCTAAGATAAAGGCCTTTGAGTTAAAACAGACCCGATTCCAATCCCAGCTCTGCTACCCACTAGCTAAGTGATAATAATTGTAACTAGCATTTATTGAACTCTTCCTAAGTATCAGCGATGGACGCCTCCTCCCCACTGCCATTGGGTCTAGATAGACTCATAAAGACTCTCTACTGGGCTTCTGAGATGGTAAATGTTTCTGTGAGCACATAGTCTCATCTTTCTCTCTCAGAGCGGCTGGTGGATTTGAACCGCCGTTGCAGTTAACAGTCTAATTCTTAGCCCACAGTGCCATCAGGGTCCCTTCAGATATAGATGGATTCCTCTAATGCTCACCAAAAACCTCTGAGCTCATTTATTTTCCCGTTTCACAGAGGAAGAGACTGAGAGTCCCAGAGGTTAAAAACTGAGTGTCCAGT
>NW_022110660.1:0-1158 GCF_000313985.2 Echinops telfairi | reverse complement strand
GTTGGATTGGATTTTTGGTTATTACCTACTGGCCATAGGGCCTCCACTTAAGACACCCCAAACTAAGGGAAAGAAAGAAGACAACCAGTCAACAGCAGTACGAGGTAGTGATCATGACGATTAAGAAAATCCAAGTGGGAGAGGAAGACCAACGCGGAGATGCAGAGCCCAGAAGAGGAGGCGACATTTCAGCAGAGACAGAAACCACAAGAACAGCTTGTGTTACAGGCCACAAGAGACACCTCAAATCTCCTATCATTTAAGGAGAAGGCCTAAACAATCTTAAACAGGAGAAACAAGATAAAAACAAAGGCAGATCATCTGAACGACGGAGCCCAATAGTACAAGGGCTATGACGGTGTTTGAGGGCTCGCAGGGATTCTGACATTTAGGACAGGAGGGCAGAGGATACTCTCACAAACACACGACTGGTGAGGGATCAATACATCGCAGTTACAGGTAGGACTTACAGAAGCTGGAATGGAGCCACATCCACCGTTAGGCTGAAGCTCTCTTTTTTGTTTAATCATTTTATTAGGAGATCATACAACTCTTATCACAATCCATACATACATCAATCGTGTAAAGCATATTTGTACATTCATTGCCCTCATCGTTCTCAAATCATTTGCTCTCCACTTCGCCCCTGGCATCAGCTCATTTTTTTCTCCTCCCTCCCCGCCCTCCCTCAAGAACCCTTGATAATTTAAGGCTGAAGCTCTTACTAACTAGGCAACCCCAGTATGGGGCTCTCCCTATCAAGGACACAGCCTGGCAAGCCTCTTAGGAAGACTGCCCTTCCCCTGGGCTGGCTGAGGGTGCTGGTGCGAATCCAATTTCTAATGTACTCTGTCTGAGGGCAAGACTGCTCCCATCCCTGGTTAATGGTCGGGAGGACTGCAGTAAAGCTTGAATCCAAATGGGGGCTGTGCAAAGGGATTTGGGGCTTTCACTGTTACCCCTAGCCTCCTACAAACCTGGGAACTCAGCATGGAAGGTTGAATTCAGTGGGCAGGGTGTGTTTAGTGGAAGAAACGGCAAGTGAAATACTCTGACTGGAGTAGCCTGGCCTGTTCTCAGAAACTCACTGTCATTCTGACCCACAGAGACGGACAGGGCAGAGCACAACTCTACAGTGGGTTTCTGTGATGGAAACTC
>NW_022110659.1:0-1158 GCF_000313985.2 Echinops telfairi | reverse complement strand
ACTCTCAGGGCGTTGACTCAGTGCAAGACGATTCACACCCCTGGCCAATCGTCAATGTGAGCTTACGCAGAATGGGGCCTCGGCAGATGGATTTGGGTGTTCACTGTCATCCATACCCTTCTACAAACTGGTAACCCAACAATTCTATTGCAAGGTATATATCCTAGACCTACAAAGGTTTCTGTGTTCAAGCTACAAGTATATTTGTGATAGCATTATTCATAATAACAAAAAGATTGGAAGTATCATAAATGTTCAATAATAGATCACATGCATATGTTTGAACAGCATAAAGCAGTAAAACAAAATGAGCTACAACTACATGAATCCACATGAGTGATACTGAAATCAATGGAGTGACAGAAGAAAACTTCAGAATGACACACAAAGTAGACCATTAATATAAATATAAAAACACATAAAATAATATATCTTTTTTAAGGTAAAATAAACTACAAATACATAATAAAATATATTTGCAACCATGACAAAATATGAAAATCTTGGGAGAGAGGAATAAAAGAAATGTATATCTGTAATGCTTCTTAAAATTGCCTATTTGCTCTGATATTTTTATACAGACCAGTGTTTACTATTCTGGTACACATTTAAATGATTTAATAATATAATTTTATCAATACATAAGCCAGGTCTTGCTTCTGGGAAATCATTCAAGTATGGCAGAGAAATACAATAATACACCACGGTTACAGAAGACAGTAGCGAGGCAAGGAGATCACTACAGCTGGCATATCAGTGTTTAAAATTACAGTGTTAGGGTGAAATCAAGGTCTAGAGCTTTATAATGAAAGACTGAAAACTAATACCCCAATCTACGGTTAACACGGTTTAGAACCTATGCAATTGCACCTAACAACACAAAAACAACCACCCTCAAATCATTTTCAACCCATATACCACAAGCCACCTTGCTGCCATCAGGTAAATGCCAACTCATGGTGACCCTTATAGAGTAGGATAGAACTGCCCCAGTGAGTTTTCAGGATTGGAACTCCTTGTTGTTATTGTTTTTGTTCTTAGATACCAATATGCCCAAAGTATGTAAGACAGAGTCTTGCCATCCTTGCCTCTAAGTAACACTCTGGCCATGTTTCTTCCAAGACAGACTTGCAGTCCATAGTACTTTCAATATTCATC
>NW_022110658.1:0-1158 GCF_000313985.2 Echinops telfairi | reverse complement strand
GGGCGCCGCTGCGCAGCTCACTGTTGGCCACAGTGCAGCCAGAGCAGACAGGAAGTGAGAGGTCTCTTTTAATAAAACAATAAACAATAAATGTGTACCATATTCCTCTTCATGGAAAAATAAGACATCCTGAAAATAAGACCTAGCGTATCTTTGGGAACAAAAATTAATATAAGACACTGTCTTATTTTCGGGAAAACAGGATATAAGCTTGTGCTGTGTTTTTTCCCATTGCTGGTAGTGTTTTTAGAGTTGTTGATTTTTTCAGCTTTTCTGGTGTTTTGGCTATCAAGTTGTGGTCACTAGTATTTGTAAACCTGTATTAATATTTTTTGATAATTAAGTAATAATTAAAGAAAAAGATGAAAAACTAAAAACTGGCTTCCACTCAGTTAACTAGTTTCTTCCTCTTGATGCATGTACAAGCTCTGTATAAGCACAAAGACATGTGCTAGAATTCCTATGCTTTTCATGGTTATCCATAGTTGGTTACGATCCACACAGTCAAATGCCATTGTGTAGTCAATAACACACCAAAAGTGAACATCTTTTTGGTATTCTCTGCTTTCAGCCAGATCCATACAACATCAACAATGATCCCCTGTGTCAGGTCTTCTGAATCCAGGTTGAATTTCTTCCAAGTCCTTGTCAATATATGGCTGCAACCATTGTCGGATGACCTTCTGCAAAATTACTTGCAAGTGATATTAATGATATTGTTTTATAATTTGAGTGTGCTGTTGGGTCACTTTTCTTTGGAATGTGTAAAAATATGGACCTCTCCCAGTCAGCTGGAGAAGCAGTTGCCTCCCAAATTTCCTGGCGTAGATGAGTAAGTGTTGACGTGCTTCATCAGCTTGTTGAAATATTTCAATTGGTATTACAATTACAATTGGTAGCAGGTTTTTTTTTGTTTTGTTTTGTTTTTGGCTAATCCTTTCAGTGCAACTTGAACTTCTTTCAATACCATTCTTGCACATATGCTTGCTCGTATACTACTGCTTGAAATGGTTGAATGTTGACTAATTCTTTTTCCTAAAACGACTGTATTTTTTCTACTTTCCATGCTTACTGCATCATTCAATAATTTTCCCATTGACTCTTTCAGTATGATAATTCGAGGTTTGAATTGGCTCTTGATTTCATTCAGTTTAAGAT
>NW_022110657.1:0-1060 GCF_000313985.2 Echinops telfairi | reverse complement strand
TGGCACAATTAACTAACTCAGGTTGTTAGGGAAAAGTTTAAGCTTAGACTTAGGGTTATGCTTATGGTTAGGGTTAGAGTAGTTAGGGTTAGAAATAGGTGTAGGGTTAGGTTTAGGTTAGGGTTAGGTTTAGGCTTTCGCTTAGGGGTGTTCAGGCTAGGGTTAGTGTTAGGCTTAGAGTTAAGGTTAGGTTTAGGGTAAGCTTTAGGGCTAGGGTCTGGGTAAGAATTTTTAAGTTTTGTTAATTTTGTTTCAGTTAGGGTTAGGGTTACTGTTAGTGTTATGGTTTTGGTTATGGTTGTTTGGGGTAGGGTTGTTAAGGTTAGGTTTAGGTTTAGGGTTGTTAGGGTTAGGGTTAAGTTTAGGGTTAGTTTAGAGTTGTTAGGTTTAGGGTTAGGCTTAGGTTGAGCATTAGGGTTTTTATGATTATGGTTAAGATTAGGACTCTTAGGGTAAGGGTTAGGGTTACATTGAGTGTTATTAGGATTAGGGTTAGGTTTAAGCATAGGTTTAGGCTTAGATTTTGTATTATTAGGGTAAGTGTTAGGGTTAGGTTTTATTTTGGTTCTGGTTAGGGTTAGGGTTTTTATGTTTATGTTGAGGATTAGTTGTATGGTTAGGGATATTAAGGTTCCAGGTACAGTTAGGGTTGTTAGAGTTAGGGTTAAGATTTGGTTTAGCATTAGGTTTAGGTTTAGGTTCAGCGTTAGGGTTATGTAGTTAGGTTATAGGTTATTGTTAGAATTATTAGGGTTAGAGTTAAGTTTACGGTTAGGGTTAGGCTTAGGCTTAGGGTTGGTAGGTTTAGGGTTGTATTAGGGTTGTTGAGGTTATTGTTATGGTTATGGTTGTTAGGATTAGGGTTAGGGTGTATGAGTTAGTTTTAGGGTTATGGTTAGAGCTAAGTTTAGGGTTAGTGTTGTGTTAGGTTTCTAAGGGTTAGGGTAAGATTTAGGGTTTTTAGGGTTAGAGTTAGGTTTTCTTGGGTTAGAATTATGGTTAGGCTTCATGTTAGTGTTCGAGTTAGGGTTTTGTTTATGGTTGTTTGGTTTAAGGTTGT
>NW_022110656.1:0-1137 GCF_000313985.2 Echinops telfairi | reverse complement strand
TGGTTTATATGAAGAATAATCTGGCACCAGATTGGAGGAAGACTTACTAGCCGTCTTTAATATGGAGAATAATGTGACTGTAAGACTGGAGAAAGGCTTACTAGCAACCTTTAAGATGCAGATGACACAACCTTCAATATGCAGATCATGTCCTCCTCACTGGCTGAAAATGAGAAGAACTTGAATCATTTGCTGAAGATCAAGGATTTCAGCCTTCAATATGGATCGCAACTAGCTCATTGTAAAGAAAACCCAAATCCTCACAACTGGACCAATAGGTAACATCATGATAAAGGGTGAGAAAATCGAAGTTGTCAGGATTTTGTCTTGCTTTGAATCAGCAATCAATGCTCATTGAAGCAGCATTCAAGAGATCAAACAACTCACTGTATTAGGTAAATCTGCTGCATAAGTCTGTTTTAAAAGCAGGAATGTTACTTTGAGGGCTAAGGTGTGCCTGACCCAACCATGATATTTTCATTCGCCTCCTATGCATGTGAAAGTTGGACATTGGATAAGGAAGATCGAGGAATTGTGTGTTTGAATTATGATGCTGGGGAAGAATAATGAAAGTATCAGGGACTGCCAAAAGAACCAACAAATCTGTCTTGGAAGAATTAAAGCCAGGATGCCCCTTAGAGCCTTTGAGTATGTTGTCAGGAGAGACCAGTTCCTGGAGAAGGACATTGTGCTTGGGAATGAAGAAGGGCAGTGAAAAAGAGAGACCCTCAGCAAGATGGATTAACACAGTGGCTGCAATGATGGGCTCAGACAAAGCAGCTATTGTGAGGATAGTGCAGGACCAGGCAGTGTTCTCTTGTACATCAGTTCACTATGACTCCGAACCAACTCAATGGCACCTAACTACATAACAACAACCATAATCATTTTCACATGGCATGAGAAAACCTTCACGCCATTTGGAGCCCTGGTGGTGTAGTGGTTACACGTTCAGCTGTGATCCACAAGGTCAGCAGTTCAAAACTACCAGCTGCTCTGTGGGAGAAATAAGGGACTTTCTACTCCTGTCAAGAGTTACAGCCCTTTGTGCTTCTACTGAAATCTTGCCTCACCAAAAGAATGGTTTGTTCAAATAATGTGGCATTATATGATACTTGCCTTTCTGACACAAATGCT
>NW_022110655.1:0-1158 GCF_000313985.2 Echinops telfairi | reverse complement strand
GATTCTTTCAGGCGGTTGCCTATGACCTACTCTAAGGATGGGTCAGACTGCTGTGTAGGCAGAGTTTCCGAAGGCTTAGTGACCAGCAGTGGTGAGATGTCTCAGTGACTGGAGTGGGGCTGGAGCCTCTCTGAGTGCCCCCAGGCTGCTTTGACCTGGTCTGTCAGGGTACCCTTGCCCGACCTTTTTTTTGTAGACTCCTACAACTCGGCTGAGTTGTTTTGAATATTGTGGTTTTGTTGTACGTTTTGACGTCTGACAGTACAAGGCCTCCAACTTTGTTCTTTTTGCGTGAGATATTTTTTCATATCCTGGATCCCTTCCTTCACCATATGAAGTTGGTAATTAGTTTTTCCATTTCTTTAAAGAATGAAGTTCCAGTGTGGATTGGAATTGCCTTGTGTTTGCACATTGATTTAGGTAATATTGACATTTTCCTCTACATGGACAAGTGGTAGTGTTCCATTTGTGTAGGTCTCTTTCTCTCTCTTTTTTAGTAATAATTTTCTGTAGCTTTCTTTGTTTGTTTGTTTGTTTTTAGTATCCATAAATATTATTTAATTAATGAATCATACATCTCAATGAAATATTCTTAACATAGAAATGCAAATCTCACAACACAATTCTTATGGGGTTAGGCCAACCCTGATTCTGCAATGAAATTCCTGTTACAATCTTCCATTTATTACCAGATCACCTCCATCCACTTACTAATTGATGTGGTCTTTTTTTTAATTGTAGCTTTCTTTGTACAGGCCTTTTATTTCTTTGGGTAAGTTTATCCCTAGGTATTTCATTTTATGTGTGTGACTATTGGAAATGATATTGTTTTCTTGATGTCTACCTAGAAGTTCTCTTCTCTGATATATAGGAATGCGGTTGATTTTTTCCTGTTAATTCTGTATCCTGCTACTTTACCAAATGCCTCTTTTGTTTCCAACAGTCTTTTCTGGAATTCTTGGGGTTCTCGGCACATAAAATTATATCATCTTCAAATAGGGAAAGCTTAATGTCTTCTTTGTTTAATTGTATTCTCTTCATTTCTTTTTGTTTTCTAATGGATCTGGCTAATATTTCCAGTACAATATTGAAAAAGAGTGGGGGTAAGGAGTCCCCTTGTCTAGTTCTCATTTTCAGGGGAAAGATGTTCAGTCCTCT
>NW_022110654.1:0-1134 GCF_000313985.2 Echinops telfairi | reverse complement strand
TGGAGATGAATATGAAATTTCATGCTGAAAAACACACAGCACCAATGGCTCAAGGAGAAAGAAAATATTTTGAAAATGATGACAGCAATTTATGTACAAATGTGCTCGACACAATGGATGCATGGATGGATTGTGATAAGAGCTGTAAGAACCCCCAATAAAATGATTTAAATAAAAGAAGAAGAACCAAGTAATAAAAATAAAGAACACACATCACAAGGAAGTGTGTTCCAACTTTCCAACCCAACTACTGCTGAGAAACAAAGTCAGGGGCTGGATGAGAATGAAATGGGGAAGCATTACTTGGAAAGAGGAAGGAGTGAACCAAAAGTAGGATCCCCAACACAAGATCCTGAAAGAAAAGGGAAAAAAACGAGAGGGAGGGTGTTTTATAGTGAATGAACAGCAGTGAGTTGGATGTTTGGGGTCCAGCTTCTATAGCTGCACCCAAGATATACCCAAGGGGACAAGTGAGCCATGTGTTCAAGAGGATCATCTCCACACTATCATGTCTGAAGCCCTAAGGCACTCTCCTCTGGAAATATCTACCAGAATAGACTCGCTGTGTTTTGATTTTTCTAAATGAAAATCAACCAGTTTTTAGGGAAGAGGTTGAAAAGGTTTTATTTCTATATAAAGCCAATGGTTTCACAACATAATATGCTTCATAAAGGAAAGGCAGATGAACCACTCAAGAGAGATTTTAAAAGTTTCCCCTTGCAAATTAATGGATTGAAACCTGAGGACACAGGCTTGAATAACCCAGAAAACTAGACTGAAGACAAGTCATTGTGAACTCCAATAAAGCTAACCCCACTATCTAACCCTGGTCTTTCTAGTTGTCCAGCTAACCACTTTTTAGCACTTATTTCATGGAATATATTTGTTTTCCCTTTTGCACAGCTTTTTACCTTACGCTACTATTTCCTTTCTAAAGTTGTTCAGCAATCTTTTTCTTCTTCTGGTTCTACTATTTCTACTACTTCTGCTTCATCTTCTTTTTCTTTTACATTAAGAGAAAATAGAATTGTTTCTACTGGAATTCCTGCTAAATCTGTTGCTAAAATCCAAATTTTGTTTGAATAAAATAAACTAAAAAACACAGCAGACTGTCCTACATGTGCTCTCACCTGC
>NW_022110653.1:0-1159 GCF_000313985.2 Echinops telfairi | reverse complement strand
CATGTCCTCAGCTCCCTGAAAACTAGACCAGCTGAGAAGGAAGACACAGCTTTCTTTGCTCATGATCTCATGAACACCCTGGCTGACAACAAGTGAATGTCCAAGGTTACGTCATATGAAATGGCCAGTCCTGTGGATGACCAACGAGTGGTTAAATCTGCGTCCATTCGTAAGGTTCAACATCCAATGTGTAAATTTTTGTGTGTGGCCTGTTTCAGCACCGATTTTGGCTCTGTCGCTGATTTACTTTGGGTAGCGGTATGCACAACCACTCATGGAGTCTACATGAACGGCCTAGTGCGTGGGTTACAGACTTCACAGTGTGTCACCCTCCTCACCAGCCCCGACCCGCACGTTTCATCCCCATCAGCAGCACCAGTTTTGGAGGAAAGCACAGAGCGGACTCTAAACCCTTAGTAGGAAGGGACTGGGTTCTGAAGTCTGAGCCAAGTGACGGACATGATAACCTGTCTGCTACATCCACACAGAGGGACACCCTTTAGACTGTTCTCAACCCAGAGGCCCAGAGATTTCCTTAGTCTTCATTTCTTTTTAAAATATCTTCGTCAGGCCCCTATCTGGTTATCTAGGCCATTTGGTTAGTCGCCAGTCTGTGCTTCCCCAAAGCCCACTCAGAAAATCAGAGAGCTGGGGCCCCCCGAAAGCAAGGGCAAGGGCACACGGTCTGGCTCTGATCCCTGCTCCACGCGAACTCACTGGCTTCTCTCCTCTGCTTACAAAGGCTGGGGTCTCCATCCCAACATCGATGCCAATCTTGTGGCCATCAGGCTTGCATGGCTACTTGGTACTTAAATTTAGTCTAGTGCAAATAGAGATGTGTACTAAGACTAAGATTTCAGAGCGCTGATATCAGTATGCAAAGACTTGTTGGCATAAAAAGGCAAAATACCTTATTAGTAATTTTATATCAATGACATATCATCTTAGGCACGCTGAATGAAATAAAATATATCATTAAAACTCATTTCACCTGTTTTACTATTTAGGAATAAACCTACCAGCCAATGTAAAATTCCACATGTGGGTCATATTACATTTCTATTGGAAAGGGCTGTCCTAGACAGGAAACTTCTGGTTCATGAAACGCCAGCGTGGAAGAACTGGGTTCATTAGATTCCCCAGTAGTTACATTTGGTCT
>NW_022110652.1:0-1123 GCF_000313985.2 Echinops telfairi | reverse complement strand
AATCAGCGTAATTAAGGAGTTGAACTAATCCCTTGAAAACCACTTCAGGGAGTTTGGCGAAATTTCCTTAAAATGTGGAGTCCTCAAACTTCTAGCGTCTGAAGGCAACTCCCTCCAGGTGACAAAGTGTTCTTGTCAGCGTTCATCCCTCAGGGAGGTTTTCTTCTCTCAGAACAATATTGCTGAGCTACTGGCCTAATGTGCTCCTTAAAGTTGCTCTCTGCAAGCAGAGCAGCTCTTCCTGAAGTTAGCTTCTTCACCTTCAGAATTACATTTCTTCTGAGATTCATGTGTCTAAGGAAAACCTTGGTTTGTGCAGGGTCATAGTACATCTTTGCGGTGTGGTGCTCTCGCCAGTTCCATGTCCTTGTTCCTCTTCACCTTCTAGAGACTCAGCCTCTGGAAAGCGGTGAATGGAGCACGTTCACACCTCTGGAAACTCAGAAGTCACGGAAAAAGTTGCCCCTCTGGTGTTAAGAAGCCTCTGCTGGGACAAGATATGACAAAATACCCATTTATAAATATCAAGGGCTCATGCGGGAGGGCAGAGCGGGGAGGGAGGGGAAAAATGAGGACCTAATGATGGGGGTTTAAATGGAGAGAAAATGTTTTGAGAAACGATGTACAAATGTGCTTTATACAATTGATGTGTGTATGGATTGGGATAAGAGTTGTATGAGCCCCTAATAAAATGTTAAAAAAGAGAAAAAAAGAAAAAAAAAGCCTCTGCTGAATCGTGCTTCCAGCAGTTCCATTGCACTCAGTTCCTCTTAACTTTCTGATGATTCCAAAGTGTATGGAAAATGGTGAATGATGCAGGTTCACTATTCTGGAAATTCAGGAGTCTCAGAAGCAACTTAGGAGATGGATGATTCCGGGAAAAAAACTGCACTTCAGGAAGTTTGGAGGAGTTTCCGTAAAATTTAGAGTCCTGACACTTCTAGTGCCTGAGGGCAACACACTCGCACTGAAAAAGACTTCAGTTCAACTGGCCTCCCTCAGGCAGTTTCTTTTCTCTCAGAACAATATTGCTGAGCTACTGGCCTAATGTGCTCCCTGAAATTGCTCTCGGCAAGCACAACAGTGCTTCCAGCAGTTAGCTTCTTTCTCAATTACATTGCTT
>NW_022110651.1:0-1159 GCF_000313985.2 Echinops telfairi | reverse complement strand
CATTCCAGGGATTACCTCTATATCTCTAAATTCCATATTCCACCTCTGATTTTTATTCCCCAACAAAATTTTGCTTCATTTATGTTTCTTTAGGAGCCCTGGTGGTGTAGAAGTCACGCACTGGTCAGAAGTTCTAAAACTCCAGCTGATCCGCTGGAGAAAAATGAGTCTTTCAACTGCCATAAAGAGTTACAATCTTTGAAACCTACAGGGGCAGTTCTACCTTGCCCTGTAAGGTCTCTATGAGTCAGAACTAACTCGAAGGCAGTGCATTTGGTTTGGTTTATGCTCCCTGTCTCCATATTTTATAATACTATATTTACTTCACCTATTAGCACCTATAAGGATATCTGAATGGTCCAAATGGTAAGCACTCTATTACTAACTGGAATGTTAGTGGTTCGAATCCACCTAGAGGCCCTTTGGAAATAGGTATGATGATCTGCTTCAAAGAGTTACAGCCTTGTAAACTCTATGTAGCAGTTATATTCTGCACACACTTTGAGAAAGTAACAAGCCACAACAATTAGTTACCTTCAGATATTAATAAATATGCCTAAACTTCTATTTTTCATAGTGTTAACTGGACACTAACATTTTGACTCCCAATTTTTGCTTGCCATTTCTCTTCTCACTTTCTGTTGCCTGTACTTAAAAAATAAAAAAATATTTTTAAAAGTCAATATGCCAGATTTAGATGTTATTATTTAGTTTCATTGTCTTATCTACAGCTCCAAAGCAATAACTCCAATTTCATTCCGTGGATATTGTTCCAATGGAATGCATTCCATCATTTATTCAGAAGCATGTCACATTGTTGCTTACTTTGGGGTAGGAATTGGAATCCACACAATGGCAGTGCATTTTTTTATGCTTTACACAGAATTGTCATTTTATTTTTTCTGCTTTCCTGGCATTTTTTTTAAAGCAGTTTTATTGGCACTTCTTCCGCATATCATACAATTCAATAGTTCAATCATATCAATAAGGGTTGTACAATCATTTCCACAATCAATCTTAGAACATTTTCTTCTTCCTTGTACTCATTGTTACTAGTGTAATTATTATTATTACTTAATTGTGGCAAAAATATACACAACAAAACATTTCCAATTCAACAACTTCTACACGTATAATTCAGTGCCATAGATTATACTCT
>NW_022110650.1:0-1148 GCF_000313985.2 Echinops telfairi | reverse complement strand
CAGGAGAAATATCTACAGCCTTAGAAACCCACAGAAGAAGGAGTCGTGGTTATGTGCTGGACTGAAATCCTCAATGTTGTCCGTTTGAAGCCACCAGCCACTCTATGGGAGAAAGGTGTGGCTTTCTACTTCTATAAAGAGTTACAGCCTCAGAAACTCAAAGGGACAGTTCTACCCAGTCCTATAGGGTTGCTATGAGTCAGCATTGACTCGATGGCAGTGAAATTCATTGGGGTTTAACCCAAAGAAGCAATTCTGCTCTGTCCTATAGAGTCTATATGACTTGATGGCAGTGGTTTTTTTTAGTTTTAGGTAAATGAGCCATAAGATCTCTTTTGAAGGGCAAGTCTGAAGGCTTAACCAGGGCAGGAGAGGATCTGCTTCCAAGGCGGCAATTAAAATCTCTAATCCAGGATAAGGTGTAGGCATCTGTTTTTGCAGCCCTCCTGGATTATTCCAGCAGCCTCTAGGGGGCAGTACCACCCCCTTTGGGAAACACTGGTCTAGGGTGTATTCTCTGACTGCAGGGTCGAAACACTTAATGGAAATGAACACTCCGGCGCTTCCCAGAAGGCAACCCTCTGAAGCGAAGGAAGAACTCTCTCCCAAAAACTCCTGTGTCCTGCGTCAAAGAATAAATTGAAGATAAAAAAAAAAAAAGAAAAAAGTTGAAGATGAAATAACCCTGAGAAAAGAGAAAATATGATTACGGAAAGACCCGTGGGTAAAAACAAAGCTAAAAATAGAGCCTGGAGGAACGCTTGACCTTTGAAACACCTGTATACCCAAACAAGTACAGACGCCGATGGTCCGCTCAGCAAGCAGGACCCACACAATCAGAAACGATCTTATCTGTTCCCTCGCTGAAGGAGCCCTGGGGGCGCGGTGGGTTATGAGGTGGGCTGCGAACCACAGACAGCAATCCAGCCCACCAGCCACTCCGAGAGAGCGAGCTGAGGCTGTCTGCTCCCACGACGATGCACACGCTTGGAAACCCAGAAGGGCAGTCCTGCTCAGTCCTGCAGGATCACTGTGAATTTGAGTGGCGTCAATGTCAGTGAGCTTTGGTTGTCACATCTGCGTGGCTGAGGCAATCTGGATGAACGTATGTGTCGTCCTAGCTGCTCCCTGTTTGAGAAGCAAACAAG
>NW_022110649.1:0-1159 GCF_000313985.2 Echinops telfairi | reverse complement strand
ACCCTTTAATACAGTTCCTCATGTTGTGGTGACCCCCAACCATCAAATTATTTTTATTGCTACTTCATAACTGTAATTTTGCTACTGTTATGAATTGGGTGATCCCTGTGAAAGGGTTGTTCAACCCCCAAAGGTATCGCGACTCACAGGTTGAGAACCGCTGCTTTAGAGGGTAATTCTACTCTGACATACACAGAGTCGCCATGAGTCGGGCTGTATTCACCAGCCATGGGTTTTTTACCCATTTTACATATGAAAATTCAAGTTGAAGCTGAAGAAAATTGAAACATGTCTATGAGAGCCAAAATATGACCGTGAGTATATCCCACTTGAATTTAAAGGCCATGTCATGAAAAATGGGAACATTAATGGCTAACGACAAAACCAGTTGTGGGATGACATCCTATAAGAAAAAAGAAAAAGGTCATTAAAAAGACAGGAAAGAAAGAAAAAGCCAAAGAGTGGTCAGAAGACTCTGAAATTTACTTTTTAACATCAAGTAGCTAAAGTGAAAGGAAGAAATGATGAAAAAAGAGCCAGAGGGTAGCCTGAGAAGACAAAGTAAAGAATTATAATGAAATGTGCAAAGACCTGGAGACAGAAAACGAAAAAGGGAGGTGTTACTCAGCATTTCTCAAGTTGAAATAATAGAATAAATGCAAACTTTGAATTGCAAGAGTCAAGGATTCTATGGGCAAAACATTGAATGCCATAGGAAGCATCAAAAGAAAATGAAAGAAATACGTCCACTGTTCCAAAAAGAATTGGTGAGCATCCAACTGTTTCAGCGGGTAGCATATGATTGAAACTGAAGAAGTGTTAACTGCACTGAAGACATTAGAGAGAAACAAGGTTGCGGGAATTAATGGAATCGTTGTTGAGATGTTTCGATAAACAGATGTAATTCTGAAAGTGCTTACTCCTCTATGCCCCCAAACACGGAAAACACACATGGTGTAAAATCGGGAAATGTGTGCACCAGTGTTGTACCCTTTTTTTTTTCCAATCTTTTTTTTTTTTTTTTAACATTTTATTAGGGGCTTATACAACTGTTATCCCAATCTATACACACATCAATTGTGTAAAGCACATTTGTACATCGTTTCTCAAAACATTTTCTCTCCATTTAAACCCCCGACATTAGGTCCTCATTTTCCCC
>NW_022110648.1:0-1159 GCF_000313985.2 Echinops telfairi | reverse complement strand
AAATGAAGTTCTAAGAGCAACTTGAGAAATAAAATATTATAATAAAAAAAAAGCTCTATCAGTAGCACCAATAAAAAATACACATGATAAGATTGATGTGTTTGTTTTAATGGCAGCATTTTCTGTTACAGAAAATAGTGGCATACCTTACAACCAACACTATCACAGATTCAATGAAATTCAATGTGATAACCTATACAAAGAACAAAATCAGTAGCCATGCTAACAATTAAGCATTGGGACCTTGAAAATACTACTAACAGATGTGAAGATAAACTCAATTTAACAAAAATGAGATGCAACTCAGAACAGACATGCTTGCCATTAATTCAAGGTTGATTCTTATAAAATGAAATCTTCACTTCAAGAAAATTGGAGGCAATGAGGTTTATGTGAAAGATAGTTATAGGAAATTGCAGTAGCACTTGTTTTTTTGCTGATAACTGTCTAGTCACAATATAGCCTTAAAAGTAAGTTTTATTCAGTAGAATAATGTTAGCATTGGATACTTGCTATCTAGGGACATTTGATGACCAAATAAATAAATGTTTCAGTCTCCTGAATTATTGTTGATTCACGTAAATTAGACTTCAAAGTATTTTCTAGAAATTATTCTCAGCATCCTTGCTCACCAGGAAAGATTTTATGTCTGAAGAATGCAATACCTAAGGCAACCTTAAGTAAATTTAAACAGTAAATTATATTTATGCTCCTTTTTTACACTCGAGGCAAATCTTGGCAAGATAACATTCCTGAGATATGAAATATCCCCTCTATGTTGTGGTTCTGAACTTTAACCAGTATATTGATAACACTAGAAAGATAGTAAGAGATAATATTTATTGAGCAATGATAAAGCAACACTCTATACTAAGACAATTTCTCATATTAGCTCACTTAAACTTCACAGCTTCCCTAAAAAATAAATCATCAAACTTTTTGTAGTTGAGAAATCAGAACCTTTTGCAGGTTAACTAGTGTGTATAAAGTTTTCTTGTAAGTAAATGGCAGAGATGGACTTTAAACACAAGACAAGTCTAAATTCAAGTGCAAGAATCTTAGTCATTAGCCTTAGTCATTAGATTCTGTACTGCCTTTCAGAGTCCCACATCGAGTTCCCTGGTGAATTAAAAAATAAACAAACAAACAAACAAACAAA
>NW_022110647.1:0-1097 GCF_000313985.2 Echinops telfairi | reverse complement strand
CCCGGTAGGGGGAGCGGTCTTAGAATTTGAGTACTGGAAGGATGTCTCAGGCGAAGGCTGGAAAAAGCTGCTGGGGGCTGCTGAGAGAGGAAGCTAGATCCTGACTGAAGCACAGGACAGCTGTGTGACCTCCAGCTGTGACAACCCTGGAAACTTTTTTTCCATCATTTTATTGGGGGCTCCTACAACTCTTATCACAACCTATCCATCCATCCATTGTATGTCAAATACATTTGTACATTTGTTCCCTTCATCATTCTCAAAACATTTGCTTTCTTGGTATCAGCTCATTTTTTCCCCTCCCTCCCACTCCCCACTCAAGCAAATGTGAAGAAAGCTGATGGTGCCTGATCCCTGATCCCGGCTATCAAAGATGTAGCGTCTGGGGTCTTAAAGGTTTGAAGGTGAACAATTAGCCATCTAGCTCAGAAGCAACAAGGCCCACATAGAAGAATCACATCAGCCTGTGTGATCATGAGGTGTCTAGGGATCAGGTATCAGGCATCAAAGAACAAAAAAATCATATCATTGGGTGCCCACCTTCCAGATACGATCACTGAAGACAAAGGTGTGCATAAGCAAATGTGGTGAAGAAAGCTGATGGTGCTCGGCTATCAAAAGAGATAGCGTCTAGGGTCTTAAAGGCTTGAAGATAAACAAGTGCCATTTAGCTGAGAAGTAACAAAGCTCACATGGAAGAAGCACACCGGCCTGTGTGACCACGAGGTGTTGAAGGGATCACGGATCAGGGATCAGGAAACTTTTAAGAGCCGGGTAGGGCTAGTTCAAGAGCGTCCTGAAGCTCCTGTTCTGATTCCTTCCCCCAGGGCATAATTGAAAAAGCCCACGCCATGGTCTCCCTCCCGCCCAGTGTTTTCAGAGGGGTGCGCCACCCTCCTGGGCCTCTGCCTGGTGTGAGTTTGCTTGGGAGGGTGCTGGGGCCCCCGCAGGAACCAAGCTCAAGCGGGCAGCATCTGGAGCTCCTGTTTGGGCAGTGCAGGCCCGTGGGGTCTGGCCACTGGGGGGAGGCGGTGCTGAGGGAGGCGAGCTGCTTGGTCTTCACTCCGAGGTCGTCGAGCAGAGGAGAGCCAGAGCGA
>NW_022110646.1:0-1159 GCF_000313985.2 Echinops telfairi | reverse complement strand
GAGGCTGTTGAGAGGTGCCAGAAAGTTCGTACTGACCCGTAGGGACCCAGTGCACAAGAGAATGAAACATCGCCGGGCCCTGTGCATGTTGTTAGTGTCAAGGCCATTGCTGTAGACACTGTGTGACCCCATCTCATTGAGGGTCTTCTTGTTTCTCACTGCCCTTCGACTTCACCAAATCTGACGTCTGGTTCCAGGAGCTGGTTTCTCCCAGTAATAAAGTATGTGAGACAAAGTCTCCTTGTCCTCGCTTCTAAGAGCATTTTGGCTATATTTCCAAGACAGCCTGTTTATTCTTTTGGCAGTCCGTGGTACTTTCAATATTCCTCACCAGCACCATCATTCTGAAACACTGATTCTTCTTCGGTCTTCTTTATTCCATGTCCCATTTTCACTTGCATATGAGGCAATTGAAAATAGTATGGCTTGGATTAGACACACCTTAGTCCAAAAAGTGATATCCTGGCTCTTCAACACTTTAAAGAGGTCTTGAGCAACAGATTTGCCTAATATAACATGTCCTTTGATCTCTTGACTGCTGCTTCCATCCGAGCAAAATGAAATCCTTGACAACTTCAATATTTTTCGCCATTTATCTTAATGTTACCTATTGGTCCAGTTGTGAGAATTTTTTATGTCTTTTCATTGAGTTGCCATCCATACTGGAGGGTGCAAGATCTTCATTAGCAAATGTGCCAAGTCTTTTTTGTTCTCAGCAAGAAAGGTTATTTCATAAATGTATCCTGGGTTGTTGATAGGCCACCCTGCTATCCTGATGCTGTGCTATTCTTCATATAGTCAGTGTCTTTTTGCTCAGCATATAAATTGAATAAGTGTGGGAGAGGAGACAACCCTGATGCACACCTTTCCTGATTTCAAACCCTGCAGTATTCCCTTGTTTTATTTGCAGGACTGTCTCTTGGTCCATGTATAGGAAACTCTGAATTTCCATTCTTCTCAATGCTATCCATAGTTTGTTATGATCCACATAGTCAAATACCTTTCTGTAGTCAATAAAACACAAGTTAGCATCTTTCTGGTATTCTCTGCTTTGAGTCAAGATCCCACCAACATCAGAAATATCCTACATGCAACATTCCCTTCTGAAGCTGGTTTGAATTTCTGGCAACTGCCTGTCAATAGACTGCTGGAATCATTG
>NW_022110645.1:0-1148 GCF_000313985.2 Echinops telfairi | reverse complement strand
GCAGCACACAGACCACACACCCCTCACCCCACCCCCCGGCGGTGTGGCACCAGCACCCTTGTCCCCTGGGGCCCACACAGAAACTCTGTGCTCCCCTCCCCTCTCAGGCCCGAGGCCCTGGGTTCCATGTTAAGTTGCCGGCCCTCAGCAGCCATGACCATCCCTCGAGGGCCCCGTGGGCCAAAGTTCTTAGTGTGGAGGGCAGTCCTGCCTGTGGGGGACAGTTCCGATTGTGCTGTGTGGAATGTTCCGAAATGTGGCAGATGGCTGCCATTCGGAGACCATGAAGCAGCGCCTTAGCTCCCTGACTCCAGCTGACCCTTCACCCCCCTCCGCACTCTGGTTCTTACCAGGAGGATGTTCAATGGGCTTCTCAGGAATGCTCTGGGGAGACCAGGGTTCTGGGGGACCCCGTGGCCTCGGGCTGTGGCTGGGGTGGGAGAAGTGTCCCTGAGCGTGACTAAGGCAGGAAGAAGGGGTGCCATCTTCAAAGAACAGCAGGTAGTGCTTTCTAGGGAGCACAGTCACTCCAAGGACCTTCAGGGACAGAGGACAACAAGCTGCACAGAAGGGTTAGCCTGGGGCGTGGAAATACAGCCAGGGACCACCGGGGCTCTGGTGGCTCGATGGGTCATGCCCTGGGCTGTGGCAGTTCAAACCCACTAACTGCTCCAAGGGAGAAAGAGGAGGCCATCTGCCCACAGGGCAGATCTACCAGGGCAGGGCAGGGCAGGGTTAGTTCCAGGCTGAAACCTGTGGTGCAGTTCTGCTCCGATGCATGGGGCGCCCTGGCTAGTTGGGTCTGAAGGTGTCTGGGTGAGGCCTGGTGGAGCAGAGGGTCAAATGCTGGGCTCATCACCAGGGTCGGCAGTTCAAACCCACCAGTTGGTCAGAAGGAGAAAGAGGAGGCTGCCTGCTCCTGTAAAGACTGACAGCCTCAGAAACCCACAGGGACAGTTCTATCCTGTCCTATAAGGTTGCTGTGAGTAAAAATCCACTTGATGGCAGTGAATTAAAAAAAATGGTGGTGGGGCAGGGGATAGAGATTGTCTCTAGGGGCAGGCAGCCTCCCATTCTGGATGGGATGTGGGTTACAGTCACACAAACTGCAGCAAGGAAGGAGCCCTGGGGTCCTCACTTCAACCCAC
>NW_022110644.1:0-1131 GCF_000313985.2 Echinops telfairi | reverse complement strand
TAGAAAGTTTCTTCTTTCTCCCTCGGAGCAGCTGGTGGTTTCAAAGTGCTGGCCTTGAGATTAGCAGTCCAGCACATCACCACTGCCACCGGGACGCCTTTAGGAGGCCATGGCCATTGCAAAGCCTGTGGAGTGGAGCTCTGCTCTGAAACACATGCGGTTACTGTGGGCTGGAGTCCACTCCAATGCAACTATGAGTTCGGTTTGGTTGCTTGGTTTTTAAGTTGCTCCGCAGACAACAGAACCAGTCACCGTTAGGGACGTTTAAGGTATTTCATGACGCTGCTTCCAAGCCTCTACCTTGCGCGGAGTTTTGCCTGGGACTGAATGGAAGAACCAGGTAAGTCAATCACAGGTACAGTGTGGAAAGGCCTCGCCATCAGCCCCAGATACCTTTCTCTGCCCTCCTTTCAGTATTCAGAGGGCGCTGCTGTTTTCAGAGGGATTTCCCCCTAGATGCTCACAACCAGATTTCCCAAGTGGAACTTCGGTCTGATGCTAACACTTCTGGGTCATCCCGGCATCTTGTTCAAGACTTCATTGTAAGAGAAATTACGCCTTTTTAACAAAGCCAGTCTCACAGACGCTAGATCCAGTCACTTTTCCTGGTGAACTTTCGAAAAAGGGAACAGAAAGTAGACTTTTGGCTCATTATATAAAAACCTGTTTGTTGGTTGGTTTTCGGCCAAAGCTCTCTCCCTTGTTGATGATTAATTTTCTTTATCACTCGCCTTCCCTTCCTATTCCCATGGGGACTCACGTCCCCCAGGTGACTTAATTTACTTAATGTTCTAATTAGTGCCACTTCCACTCCAACAGATTTCCTGGGCTTTCACATCAGTGCATTTCCATATGATAAACTCCATTAACAAGCCTCTGCACATGCTCAGGAAAAGGAGGCAGATGTCTAATGCAATGGGCTCTACCTCATTTGCCCCCTATCTTTTGGGCCAATTTTCTTGGCGGCACTGGAGCGTCTTCAGCAGGTAATTTCATCAACAGAGAATTAGAGCTGAGCCGTGGCCTCAAAGTTGATGGCTGGGTGGACGCCTTTCCTGGTAGGTGCGATCCATATCATCACTGTGTGTGTGTGTGTGTGTGTGTGTGTGTGTACATATTCAAAGAAAAACC
>NW_022110643.1:0-1160 GCF_000313985.2 Echinops telfairi | reverse complement strand
GCAGTATGAATCCAAGAAAATTGAAAATGGTCAACAATATAATGAAGACCACGAAGATCTACACCTTGGGCATTAGTGAGCTTCAATGGACTGTTTGAATCAGTTTGAATCAGTTTGAATCAGACAGTCATGGCATGGCAGATATAAAAGGAATGGTGTCACACTGATTGCCAAAAAGGAGATTTCAAGATCTATGCTGTCTGTAAATAAGATAATATGCTGACTGCAAACAGGATCATATAGTTAATATAACTATTCCTCATATTTACACACCAACCACTAAAACTGATGATAAATAAGTTGAAGCATTTTTCCAACTCTTTAGCTTGAACTTGATCAAGCATGAAATGAAGAAGCATTAATAATTAGTGGTGATTGGAGTGCAAAAGTTGGAAACAAAGAGGAAGAAACAGTATCTGGACTATATAGCCTTGGTGATAGCAATAAAGCTGGAGATTACATGATAGGGTTTTGCGAGACCAGTGATTTTTTCGAAAATACCTTTTTCAACAACATAAACAGTGACTACTCAGATGGACTTCTCCAGGTGGGATACACAGAAATCAAATGGAATGACTCTGGGAAGAGACTTGCTCAATATCGGTAGCTAAGATAAGACCACGGGCAATCGTACCACAGGCCACCAATTGGTATAATACATAAGCTAATGTTGAAGCTGAAGAAAATTAAAACAAGTCCATGAGATCCAAATTGCAACCTTGAGTATCTCCCCCCCCACCTCCCCCCGCCCTGGATTTCTCAGGAACGGATTTGACACACTGAATACTAAAGACAGTAGACCTGTTAAACACTGGGATGACATCAAGGGCACGATGAAATGTTAGAGTTGAATAAAACATTTGAAAGGTCAGTTTGAGAAGACACTGTAAAATCTTATAATGAAATATGCAAAGACCATTTTTAAAATGCTTAGAAAACAAAAATGAAGAACACCATCAGAAGGAGTTTAGACAGAAAGTATTAAGGAGCGCTCAAGTTCAGGAACTCTCGGAGTTGCAGGAGAACCGCGAAGAACTTCACCAAAGAACTGGGTGAAGAAGCCACCCCTTCTTTGTCGTGACCTCCTTCCCGCTAACTTCAATCAGTGGAACACATATGGCCTTAGATGAAGTCACTACTCTGGGCCGAGTTTGCCTCAC
>NW_022110642.1:0-1121 GCF_000313985.2 Echinops telfairi | reverse complement strand
ATAATCATTTTATATTCTATTTATTATTGAAAAACTATAAAATGAGAATTACATGTATTTGAAATATTTACACTCAACTACCAAAAAGTACAAAATCAATTTCTGTTTATTACACCCAGACTTGAAATCATTTAAAAATTGATTGAGAGCAGCCTTGTACTGTCTTTACAAATGGCTTAAGGGTGACATCTAGTGGCCAGAAAACATAACAAAATTTTCTATGTCAAAGTTTTCATTGTATACCTGCTAACACCTTTTTCATAATTTGAGGTGTGTATTGAGGTATGAATGTATGTAGTGAATTATTTTATATGACTTTTCTAGCCATATTCCTTGTAACTCACCAAAGGAATGTGTAGGACTGTGAGAACTGGGTATCTTCTCTTTTCCTGATTAGGTCTGAGTAAAAGAACGTGGAGGATGATGTTGGTAAGATTATATGATTCAGTTAAGAAGAATTAAAAGAGTTTTTGTTTCATAGCAGTTTATACTCAAGGACTTCTTATATCAAAAATTTGACCACTTGAATCCTGATCTTTTATTTCTAATCATTTTCTTTGCACCAGTTACATAGCTAGGGAATAATTTACAGTTATTATTAGAACTAGCCACAGATTTAGGCACAATTGAAATCTGGGTAGTTGGATTTTCATCCTTACTTATGACTGACATTTTATTCAACTATCCTAGTGGTTTGTTCCTGGAATAAGGAAAGTGGTTCAATCATCCCCTGGCATTGGCCAATGCAATTTAAAATATATGTTCACACACACACACACACCTCTATTATGTGTCTCACAATTTGTCATACTGTGGTGGCTGTCTTGTTGCTGTGATGCTGGAAGTTATGTCAGCAGTATTTTAAATCCCTGTAGAATCACCCAAATTGAATAGGTCTCAGCAACTTCCAGACTGAGAACAGAGAGTAGTTGTAAAAAATAATCTTGATGATAGAAATGAAGAGGTATATAATTGATAGAATTTCATAAGATCAGCAACTTCTTCACTGCAAATGTTTTCTTTTCTTTCAGCAAAATAAATAACAACTGTACATATGAACTTTGCCTAAGGAAATGCACAAAATCAAACTGAACACATATGAAGGAAGAGACAGTGGACAA
>NW_022110641.1:0-1083 GCF_000313985.2 Echinops telfairi | reverse complement strand
AGCTGCTGAGCACGACTTTTTTGACCTGTTGGCCTAGGTCACAGAACCTTGTCCTGGAGCTCCCCCATCCCCTAATAAACAGAAAGATCTGGTTCTGCTCTGCCTCGTCCTGTCAGTTATGTCCGTTTTCCTCCCTGTTCCTCAGTTCCCCTTCACATTTGGTGCCGAAATTCGTGAGAGGTAGGGACATGGGCTCGTGCTGTCCCGGCCCTGTTTCGGCTGGGACGCAGCCCACCCCTCCTCTCTTCTCGACCCTCCGGAGCCTGTCTCAGTGAGTACTTCTGGTCAGTATCTCTCTGTGTATGTTCGTTCTGTCTTGTTTGTCTTGTTTGTCGCTCTGAACACCAAAGACCAGCAAACTCATATGGGAACAGAGGGTCCGCAGGAGGCTACCTAGCTGAAAGCCTGGAAACTAACCCTGGTACCAAGAGGAACGGGAAATAACTGCCTTTCCCGAAAGGGGTGTGACGATAAGGTCAGTTTCTCGTGCCCATCTTTTCTCTGTGTCTAGCTTATGTCATGTGGCCCCTGGCCTTTTGTCTCTGTGTTTACCTCCTGGGATCCCTGCTGATAACAGGACTCCTAGCAGTCACTGCACCTTCTGCCTGGACTGGAACGCAGAAGGGTGTGTCTGAGCCTTTCTACCTGTGTGTGTGTTTTGCATCTCTGGTCCCGCAGTGCTTTCTCTAAGACTTTCTGCTTCCCCTAACTCTCACCCTGAACAAAGACCCGACCAACCTCCATTTTACTGGCCATAAAGCCAGGCTCCCCTTCCCATCCTTGGTTTCCATTATGTCTCTCTCTGATCCGAGGTCCCTGTCTGCCGGTTAAAGCCGAAGGCCTGCGTCAGAGAACCTTCCCATTCCGGAGAGTCCAGGACTCTCCCACTGAGCCCCTAGCTCTGACCGGGATGCCTCTCAGGGTTACCGGGCCACCTCCTGACTGAAGGGTGCGAACGGGGACCAGGGGACGCCCTTCTCCTCTGTCCGTACCCCCTGCAGTTTGAGACACAATGGGAAGTCTTCTGTCCCAACCCCCTAAGGACAGTCCTTTTGGGTGCCTACTGCCAACCTTACTGAATTG
>NW_022110640.1:0-1153 GCF_000313985.2 Echinops telfairi | reverse complement strand
TGTGCCTTGGTGACCGTGTGCCTTGGTGACCATGCATCATGGCAGTGAACGTGGACACACCTGGACATAGGACTGTGAGTTCCAAGGACTCAAAGGCAGAGAGCCTCCTCTGAATTTGTGGTTCCAAAAACACAGGGATGCAGAAATGCAGCATCAACGTGCGTGGCTGTTCCCACAGGTGTGAGCGGTTTGTGAGTCACTGGGAATACGATACATGGTCCAGCAACCTGAATCCTCCCGCTGTCATTATTTCCAGCCACCTGCTGTGAACTTATCTTTATGGCTTCTCTGTAGAAGCTCTTTGTGCATTGGCTTGTACATGTATGGCATGGAATTTTCTTTGAAAATATTTCAGTAGGGGAATAGAAGAGGCAGTTGATTTAAAGACAAAAGTGTCTAGAAATAATGGGACAAGCAGAATGGACAGAATAGGACAATCATGATAGTGGTCAGTGAATATTCGTGTCATTGTGTGCCGTGGGGCTGATCCCAACCTATATTGGCCCGTGAAGCAGAGTAGCAGCCCCATTGGGTGTCCCGCTTTGTAAACGTTGCTGAAGGCTGTAGCAGGTTCTTTGTCCTGTGGATCCACTGGGTGAGTTGAGTGGCCAGCTTTTCAGTTAACCACAGTGCCCAGTGCACTAACTATATGTTGCTGGCCTGGCCCACTGTCCATTTATATGCCCCATAGTTAGCAAGCTCTCTTTTCTCTAATGCTTTTGACGTTTGGTATAAACAGAACTCTCTGAGGACTTTCTCTTCCCCAAAGTGGCTCTGGGGCTTTTAAAGACAAAGCTGACTGACAGGACACTTGGCACAGGCGTTTCCTGGTGTTTCTGAGAGGGAGGGGGGGGTGTCATGCCACGCACACACCGACTTTCCTGGCCTGCTCGGTGGCGTCTTCCTTAGTCTCACCCCGCGCTCTCAATGACCCTGTCAAGGGGTGTCTTCACTTTTATCCACGGCCACCCAGCTTGTGCCTCTGACCCGTCCAGGAGACTTTTAGCTCCAAACCAAGGGAGTGGAATGCTCCCCATGCGTCGTGGAGCAGGAGAGTGTACCAGTTATCGCTTGCTGCAAGACAAGTGAAAGTGGAACCGAGTGGCTGAACACACACACACACACACACACACACACACACACACACACACAC
>NW_022110639.1:0-1161 GCF_000313985.2 Echinops telfairi | reverse complement strand
TTGAATTTTTTCTTGAGTTCTTTCAGTTTCAGATATGCTGAGTGTGTGCTTTCCTTTTGTTTTGTTTTTAATTCTATTTTTAGAATTAAAATTTAGAATTCGACATTTCATCATACTATTTGTCTTTGTCTTCTTGAGCTGCCCTTTGAAATGTTCTAGTCAGCTCCTTGACTTCACCCTTTTTTTCATTTGCTTTAGCTACCCTATGATTAGTAGTAGGGTTCAGAGTCTCTTCTGCCATCCACTTCAATTTTTTCTTTCTTTGCTGTCCTTTGAATGGCCTTTTGCTTTCTTCAAGAATGATGGACAAGGGGAATGTAAAAGGCATTAGAGGAAAGAACTAGAAGGCAAAGGACATTTATAGAGATATAAATACAGGGACATACTGTTGTAAATATATTTATCTATAATGATAGGGACATAGATCTATGTACATATATTATATGTTAAATATTAAGGTAGCACATGGACATTGGGTCTCTACTCAAGTACTTCCTCAAAACAAGAACACTTTGTTCTAATAACCTGGCATTCTGTGATGCTCACCTTCCTGATAGGATTGATGAAGACAAAATAAGTACATAAGCAAATGTGGTGAAGAAAGCTGCTGGTGCCTGGCTATCACAAGATATAGCATCTGGAATCTTAAAGGCTTGAAGATAAACAAGCAGCCATCTATATCAGAAGCAACAAAGTCCACATGGAAGAAGCACACCAGCCTGTGTGATCATGAGGTGTCAATGGGATAAGGTATCAGGCACCAGAAGACCCAGATCAATCATATCAATGTGAACAAGAGAAAGGGCAAAGACCCAAAGCCCATCTGTAGACAACTGGACATCCCCTCACAGAAGGGTCACAAAGAATGGACCACCCAACCAAGATGCAGTATAATAACACTAGGAAGCATAAAACATTCCTCTAGGTCTTTAATGCTATCTCCCCCAGATCCCCTCCAACTATCATGACCCCAGTTCCACTTACAAATCGAGCTAGACCAGAGCATGTTCACTGGTACAGATAAGAGCTCCAGACACAAAGAATCTAAGATCCAGGACAGATAAACCCTTCAGGAACAATAATAGGAGTAGTGATACCATGAGGGTAGGGAAAAGGTGGGGGGAGAAAGGAGGAACTGATCCCAATCATTGATGTAATTAA
>NW_022110638.1:0-1161 GCF_000313985.2 Echinops telfairi | reverse complement strand
AGTCATTTCCAGTTCTTAGGGACTCTATAGGCCAGAAGAGAGATACCTCTTTGAGTTCCCACGGCTGTAAATCTTGACCCGAGTAGACAGCCTTAGCTTTTCTCCTGAGTGGCTGGTGGATTTCAACTGCTGACCTTGCAGTTAGCAGCACAACGTGTAACCCACTGCACCACTGGACCTCCTTGTGATATGAAGGTTGACAGACTCTAATGTCCTTCAAAGAAGATGACTATTTGGATCTAGAGACAGAGACACACAGAAAGAATGCCACAGGATGATGTGGGCAGAGACTGGAGTCATGCAGCTCCAAGCCAAGGGTGTCCAAGGATTGCCAGCAATCGCCAACCACTCAAAGAGGCCAGGGAAGAGTCTCCCCGGGTGCCATTGGAAGGTGCAAGGCCCTACAGAACCTTTCATTAGGGAGTCCTACTTTCCAGAACTTCGAGAGAACAAATGTCTACTGTTCCCAGACACCTAGTTTGTGGTAATCTGTTACAGCCACTGCCGGAAACATAATACAGTCCTTATGCCCCATTCATAACACATTAGGGCCTTATGCCCCTTATGCCCTGAGCTTGGGTTTCTTCTCTCAGATTGTGCTATGTGAATGAGGGTTCGTGTTCCCTGACATCCACGAGCATCTCCTTTTTCTTCTATCGTGAAAATACCTCTTGAAACAGAACTGCGCAAAGAACCCTCCCAGATGAAGAGGTAGAGATTTTTCATGACAACTTGACCTTTCTTTTTTCTTTTTGGCAACTTGACCTTTACTTCACTTGTGATTTGAGTGTGTATATATTTAGTTTAATTTATTTATCCATGTAATACCTTTGACATATTTATATGCTTATGTTTACAGTCTGCTCTACACAGTGTCTCCAAAACATGCATTTTTCTCCTCTTTTTTTAAATGGCATATCCTAAACAGGAAAGATATTCCCATTGTTATTTTTCATAGTGCCTAGTATAAAGCCACACAGAAATGTTGTTGTTGGTAGGTGCTATCCAATCGGTTCTGGCTTACAAAGACTGTGAGATCCGATAGACAACAGAATAAGGCACAGCCTTCCAACAGTTGATATACTTGAGCCCATTGTTGCAGCCACTGTGCCAATCTATCTGCGTAAGGTCTTCCACTTGGCCAAGCTTGCGGTGTTTCTT
>NW_022110637.1:0-1131 GCF_000313985.2 Echinops telfairi | reverse complement strand
GAGAGAGAGAGAGAGAGAGAGAGAGAGAGAGATATCTTCCACCTCCAAAAAGGAACACAGGATTTCCCACAATTCTCAGGAGAAGGCCATGCCCACACAGAGATCTCATTGGCTATGATCCAATTGACATATGTGTTAGTTTGGGTACATTAGAGAAACAAATCCACAGATTTGTTTGTATGTATAAGAGAGAGTTTTATATAAAGGGTAAGTGCACATCAAGAATACATCCCAACCCAGTGCTGCCCAAGCCCTGGGCAACATTAGCCCATATGTCCTGCCCAACACCAATCCACAAAGTCCTACTCCATCTCACAAAACAATACACTGATGCCGACTGCAGGAGGAAAGCTGAATTAGTGAATGTGTAAGCATTTCAGCACTGGCAGGAGTCTCCACACGGCTGCTCCAGCACCTAGGGCTGTATCGGGGTTTGTGGTCCATATGGCTGCTTCTCAGGAATGTCTTGCAGGAAGTGAGCTCTCCCAGCTGAAGCAAGGAACTGGCTAAGGCAGCTGCATCCTGGTCCGACCATCAGAAAGTAAGAAACGCAAGAACTAGAAAGTTGAGGCTCACCGAGCCATTTATCTCCCTGCCCTTCAGTTAATCCCACATGTGTTTATCGGCCAGATTGGCACAATAAACTAACTACCTCACTGGCTAGGCACCATTAATTCACAGAACCATGTGAGATAATAAATTGTTGTCTTAAGTCACTTAGTTTCAAGTTGGTGTGTCACACAATACCCCTGCAATAGAGTTGATTCTGAGCCAAAGTGACCCTATAGAAGGTCTCCCAGGCCGTGCACCTTTATGGAAACAAATAGCCTCGACTTTCTGCTGAGAAGCAGCTGGTGGGTTTGAACCACCAACTGTGCAATTAGCAGGCCAGCCCATATCTGACATCACCACCAGGACTCCTTGTGACACAATAGATAAGCAGAACACACGCTCTGTACTCAGGAAGGTCACAGGTTCTTCACTGCTCAGGCTGCACCATATGAAGGCAGCCTAGCACGCATGGTCTATTAGCATTAAATCACCTAACCTGCCTTCTCCAGCATCACCTCTAACACTCTGCCTAGAGAGAACTGTTTTTAAGGTTACTATTATGGTTATTTCACTTGCCTG
>NW_022110636.1:0-1043 GCF_000313985.2 Echinops telfairi | reverse complement strand
CATTAGGTCCTCATTTTTCCCCTCCCTCCCTGCTCCCCCCTCTATCATGAGCCTTTTGACACTTTTAAGAGGTCTTTTGCAGCAAATTTGTCCAGAGAAATGCATCGTTTGATTTCTACACTGCTGCTTTCCTGGGTGCGGATTGTTTATTCAAGTAAAAGGAAATGTTGGTGAGATTCTGACGTTAGTTAACAAACATAAGAGATCAACAAGTGATTCCTGGAAACAAGGGCTTTCGTGAATTATCAAAGAGGCCTTTTCAGGTATAGCTTCTCATCTGTGTCCTCTTTCTCCTGAACCCCCAAACCATTTGGCCCAATTGGGTTCATTCGAGTTTGTTTGGGTTGGCTGAGGCTCCCTTTTAATGCCCCACTATCTGGGGAGCAGATGCTTCTACAATTCTAAAGGAATGAATGTTATCTAGAATGTGTAATAGTTTATGGTTTACAAAGTGCTACTCATAACTCATCTTGTTTGATCCTGATTGTAGCCCCATGAGATTGTAAACGTGGCGAGGTACGACCAGTCCCGTTTGTCTAACTTCACAAAGAGCAGGAGAGGGAATCACCACCATCGCTGTCAGCCCAAGGCTGAGTGCTATGAGACAGAGGTCTGCTATACTTCCATCTTCCAACCTTTTTAAAATAAAAAACACCAAAACGCCCCACCCAATTCTGGCCTCAGTGATTCCTCTCCTGACTCTTAAAAACAATCATTTTATTGGGGGCTCATACAACTCTTATCACAATCCATCCATCCACCCATCCATGGTGTCTAGCACATTTGTACATTTGTTGCCATCATCATTCTCAGAACATTTGCTTTCTGCTTGAGCCCTTGGTATCAGCTTCTCATTTGTTCCCCTCCCTCCCCACTCCCCTCTCCCTCATGAACCTTTGATAATTGATAAATTATTATTATTTTGTCAAATCTTACACTGTCCGACATCTCTCTTCACACACTTTTCTGTTGTCCATCCTTCAGAGAGGAGGTTATATGCAGATCCCTGTAATCGGCTCCCCCTTTCCACCCCACCCTCCTTC
>NW_022110635.1:0-1088 GCF_000313985.2 Echinops telfairi | reverse complement strand
GCAAGTTGTATTTTTCATCGTTGCTACATCGCACTCTGACTGGCTCATCTTTTTTGTCAATTCTTACACAAGTCAGTCCTCCCACACCACTCTCTGTCTCATTTCTGGGTTTGATAATCCATTGCTATGGCCATACAAAACTCACAGATCAAAGTGGTCTATTAATGAACAAGGGAAAACTTGGGATCAAGAATAAGAAGCTATAACTCAGACACCCAAACAGAAAGTTCATAGGGTTTATCTCCCTGAGTGCAGAAAACTCTTAGAAGCCACCTTAGAACAAGCTCTTCTTGTCAATCTTAGGACACATTCTTCTCAGCCATCTTCCAACAGTATTGACTTAACTTTAATTGCAAGGTATTCTTGAACCTGCCATCATTCACCAATGCTCCCCAAGGGGCCCCTCCTAATCTTGCCTAGGCAGGGAAGGGGCTAGGGTGACCCAAGAAGCCATCATATCAACAGCTAGAGCAGGAGGGAAAGAGAGAACTGCCTGCAGGCATTGTTGAAAAGAAACAGAGACATTGGCCTGGTGACTGAACTGTTGATTTCCTTTTGTTAGCCCCTGCAGCCACATAGTTCAGAAGGAACCCATGGATTAGGGATTTGCCAGCTTTCAGAAATTCATGAGCCAGTCCACTCCATGAGCCAACAGTTTGCTGCCTGACATTTGAGATTCACCAGCTTCCACATCCTGAAGAGTTATTTACCTGATGGCTACTTAGTTTTCTGAGATACTGCAGAGCAAATTCAGGAACATCTTGAACCTCTACCTCATAGGGACTGGTCTACTGCTGCTCCTGCACAATGCACTGTAATATTCATGAGTCAAGAGCTGTACCAATGGAGATAATGCAGAAGAGGGCAGATGGGACACAGTGACAGAGCCAATTGGGACAGATCCAGAAAGGGCTTTTCAGCCAAGATATGGGACAGGCAAGCAAGATCAAGAGCAGGATACCCCTTAAGGAGCTGAGAAGCCTATAGAGATGGAATTGTGCAATGAGCCACTGCAAAAAATTAATAAGCTGAATGGACTGCTGTCTTCCCCTTGCTGTTCGGTTGCATACCCTTAGGATGTGGGAAAG
>NW_022110634.1:0-1101 GCF_000313985.2 Echinops telfairi | reverse complement strand
TATCATGATAGTGGAGGAGAGGAAGCATCCAAGAACTAGAGGAAAATTGTATGTTTCATCATTGCTATACTTCACTCTGCCTGGCTCATCTCTTCCCCACAGCCCTTCTGCAAGGGAATGTCCAATTCCCCACAGATAGGCCCTGGGTCCCCACTCCGCCCTCCCCCTCATTCCAATGATATATTTTTTTTTTGTCTTTGATGCCTGATACCTGATCCCTTCGATTCCTCGTGATCTCACAGGTTGGTGTGCATCTTCCATGTGGGCTTTGTTGTTTCCCAGCTAGATGGCCATCTGCTTATCTTCAAGCCTTTAAGACCCCAGACACTATATATTTTGATAGCCAGGCACCATCACCTTTCTTCACCACATTTGCTTATGCACCGCTTTGTCTTCAGCAATTGTGTCGGTATAGGCTGGTGTGCTTCTTCCATGTGGGTTTATTGTTTCTCAGCTACATGGCCACTTGTTTATCATCAGGTCTTTAAGACCCCAGATGCCATATCTTTTGATAGCTGGGCACCTTCAGTTTTCTTCACCACATTTGCTTGTGCACCCATTGTCTTCAGTGATCATGCCAGGAAGATGAGCATCTCAGACTGCCGAATTGTTAGAACAAAGTGTTCTTGTGTTGAGGGAGTACTTGAGTAGTGGCCCACTGTCCATCTGTTTCCTTAATACTAAACTTATAAATATATGTACATAGATCTAGTTCCCCATTGTCATATATAAACATATTTACATCTGTATATACCTGTATTTTAGCCGGAGAACAGGGCACTAACCCACACAGGGGGAGGGTGTTGCCACAGGGCAAGAGGGACCAGATGGTGCATATTGTTATTGTCACTGCATGTCTACCTGGAAGGGATAGGTGGGTTAAACAAGCTGGAAGATAGAACAATGGGATGACAGTTCCAGGGGGACATGGGAGAGGGGGAGGTGGGGGAAAGGAAGTGGGTGTTAACAAACCCAGGGACAAGGGAACAAGTGATCCAAATCAGTGGCAAGGAGGGCATAGGAAGTCTGTCAGGGCTGGATCAAGGACCATGTAACTGAGAGGAATTCCTGAAACCCATATGAAGGCTGAACATGATAGTG
>NW_022110633.1:0-1101 GCF_000313985.2 Echinops telfairi | reverse complement strand
TGTCGATTTTCCCTACAATTGATGTAACGATAGCATGATCCAGGGGCTGACTGTCCCACAGATAGTGTAGCTCATAAACTGAGGCAGAAAACTGGCTAAAGCCTCACGCGAGAAAGCAAGAGAGAGGGGGCAGGGCTTGCCGAACCATTTATCTCTTTGCCCTCCAATCAAGCTGCGACCTTATTAATTCCACATGCTCCTATTGGCAGCTTGGAACAATAAACCTACCTATCGCGGAGCTTAAAATACAATTGGAAACAGGTGCCTCCTCAAAGTAGCGTCAACCTTAATTATGTACTGAAGTAAACCTTTGGGTTCCTTCAATTACTAATGTGGCACAAAAGGTGCAAAGTTGTGAAAATGTGTTAGCCATCACCCAAACCCAGAGGGAATGTGCCACTGATTTGAGGGCCTTAGGATCACAGTCCCAGGGGATGACGAAATCAATTGGTGTACTACCATAGTTCACGAAGACCGTATTCCACATCCTACGGATGCAACTATTGGTTTTCTCCCTATCTGGAGGAAACAAGAAGGGGTGAAGAACAGGAAACAATGAGTCCACAGGCCTAGTGGACCAAATGGAAAACAACATGGACTAAGTGAAACGAAAACAAGATAGTGCAGGCTACCACTACCGACCACTCTAAACAGAGGGTTCTGGAGAGAAAGGGAGAAAAAGATGCAAATTCAAAATAGTCTAATTAAAATCATAGAAAAGACCAGAATTACTAATCTGACAGAGGTTGGTGAGAACCCTAAGCTTTGGCCTATAGACATCTGAACCCACCACTGGGGAACCACCTTACAACTAGAAAATAGAGCACCTGTATTGTGAATAACAACACTGGCAGAGTGTGCTCCTCAGACCAACGAAGGGCTTGAGATGAAAATGGCACGTTTGCCATGATACAAAGCTCAGAGGCAGGAAGGAGTAGGAATTTGGGATGAATGGACTCGAGGAAGCCAGGAGAGTGTGGGAAAAAAATGTTGTTACACCGAGGGAACTGCAACTAATGTTATGAAAAAAAATGTATAAAAATTATTTAAAGAAAAACTAATTTGCTTAATAAACTTTCACTCGACTACAAAAAAGTAACA
>NW_022110632.1:0-1151 GCF_000313985.2 Echinops telfairi | reverse complement strand
GAAACTACTTCAAGCACAGCTTTTGAACCTGGGTTCTAATCTCTCCACCATGCACTTGCGCTGTAAACATTGGTGCAGCCAACTCACGTGTGGCCCTGCCAGTGACCCTGCCAGATGTCGTCGCTGTCTCCTGGGTGCTCCATCCTGCATCTGCCACTGCTTCTCCAGAATGTAGGCTCCCTCACCTAGAAGACTAATGGGGCTCCGAGGGCCTCCGGCAGGGCCCTTCTGTGTGCTTCCAAATCTCTCCTCATCTCCTTCCCTTCTTGCCCTGCTGCCACCACGTCCCACACACGCCAGGCTCGGGCATACTTCTCTGCCTTCACATACTCCTTTTCCTCCTCCTGCAAGGCTGCCCCTTCTCTTTCCACCCACATTCCTGTTGCTCACCCTTCAAAGGCCAGAGCCAATGGTGGCTGCACTGGGAGGTCTTCCCTTATCACTTCCCTGCTACAAACACAGACATGCACACACTCCGACACCCACAGACACAAACATACCTGCACATGGGTATGAGGGGCTTCACAAAGTTCATGGAAAGATGGAATGAAAAGAAAATGTGATAGGATATCAAAAGAGTTGACACAGAGGTTGCTTGAAGGAAGCTGGCAAATTTAAGGCCGACGTAGTACTTTGATACCCGTATATTCATATATGGGCATGTTAGAGTGAACAAATGCTAACTCAAAAGTTAAGGGTGTAGTAATCGAAGGATAGTATGTTCTCTTATTAGATTTGTTGGCAATTTTCAACATTTTAAAAGACACTTCTCATGTGGTGTTAGGCTGTGTTCTCTAGGGAAGCAAAATCAGTAACTCTTGCATACATATTTATAATAGAAAGAGATTTATATTAAGGAATGTCTTTTCACAGAGGTAGGTAAGTCCAGTCTGGATCAAGTCGGTAGGTCAGATATAAGCTGAAGGCTTCTCTGACTCATGTAGCAGTAAAAGCTGATGAACCAGAATCAGGATGACGAGGCAGGAAGGCCACATGCTGGTGGATGCAAAGGTAAATGAACCCTAAGTCCGCTGAATGAACCTGAGGTCAGCAGTCTGCAGGTGCCACAACAAGAGACAGATGAGCCAAACACAGCATCCAACTGCAGCAGAGGTGAAGGGCCGAAGAAAGCTCTGCTCAGCTCAGGGTCT
>NW_022110631.1:0-1163 GCF_000313985.2 Echinops telfairi | reverse complement strand
ATGTATATATTGCATTCCATTATCTGTAATATGAAACCATGTAGGCTGAGTAAGATCCAATCAGTGCCGATTTCAGGGAGCTCAGCCTGGCAAATCCTGCCCTTCCACAGGCTCAAAGAAGCCCGTGGCACAGTGACTAAGAGTGTAGTTGCTAACAGAAAGACGGGCAATGTGAACCCACCAGCAGTAGCCCAGAAGAAAGACCTAGAGTTCCTTTCCTGTAAAGATGAGTTCAGAAAACCCCGTGGAGTCCTTCCACTCTGGCCCATGTTGTCGCCCGGAGTCAGAATCAATTCAGTGACAGCAAACCAACAAGACTTCATGGGTCAAAGAGAGAGGGAGAGTCAGGCTCAAAGAAACCGGAGGGGGTAGATAGGAAGGGAAGCTTCAGTTGTCCATGTGCGACACCAGGACCTTGCTGGTGACCCTGGAACTTCTTATCGGCCACCCAACTTGAGCTCTCCCAGGGGCCTCTCCTTCTTACTTCCTCTGCTTGTATTGCTCTCTGTGCCTAATCTTCAAGGGAGCCCTGGTGGCTTCGTGGGTTCCTCATTGGGCTGCCAACCGCAAAGTCAGCCATTCAAAACCACCAGCCGCCCTGCTGGAGAAAGATGAGGCTTTCTGTCTACTCCTGTGAAGAGTTACTGTCTCAGAAACCCACAGGGGAGCTCACTCTTAATGGCAGTGAGTGAGGGTGAGCAAGGGCCTTTTTATCAGTCTTCCCCAAACTCGGCTTCCCTCTTGATACTGCCCTCCTTTGTCTTCTATCTAGATCTTCCAAAATACATCCCATGAAACCCCTGTGGACCACAGTGGTCCGATCTGCAGCTGGGCATGGGCCTGGGGCAGGCTGGGCAGCCTTGTGTTCCTCTGTGTATGCTCATGCTGCCAAGAGAGGGACCAAATGAGAGCAGCGACAGATCATCCAGAAAGCTAAGTGTTGTGAAGGTGATTGACTGTGATGAGGGCCTGGTGTGACGGTCCCCATAGTAACAGTTCATGCAAAGCCTTCTGGTCATTTCCTACCACCAGCCAAGCGGACTAAGTAAAAAGCCAGAAAGGATTGCATTCCTTAGTTGCTTCGTCCTTCTTGTAGTGGTTTGCTTGGGTCTGCAGCCAGCAGGTGGCGCTGAAAGATAGTTCATAGTTAGGCGTTAGTGCTA
>NW_022110630.1:0-1163 GCF_000313985.2 Echinops telfairi | reverse complement strand
TCACACAACCAAAGACTTTTTGAAAAATCAATAAAAAGACAAATAAACATATTTCTGGTATTATCTGCTTTCAAGCGAAGATCCATCTGGATCAGAAATGATATCCATCCTTCCAGTTCTTTTCTGAAGCTAGCTTGAGTTTCTGTCAGTGCAAAATTGATATACTGCTGCCACATTTTTAACTATATACATTAAAAATGTTTGAATTCAATGTTAATGATAGTTTAATACTTTCTGCATTCTGCAGGGTTACCTTTTTTTAAGAATGGGCTCACATGTGGACTCCCTCCAATTAGCCAGGCAAATTTCCTACCCTAGACAAGTGAATATTTTCATTGATGCATCAATTTATTAAATATTTCATTTGGTATTCTCTAAATTCCTGAAGCCTTGAGTTTGGTTAATGCCTCCAGGGCAACCTCAATTTCTTCTTTAATAACGTGTATTCTAAATTATATGCATTCTCTTCTTCTCTGTTTTTAATATATATATCTATTCTGAATCATTCAGTATTTTTCCCTAGGAATCTTTCAATACTACAACGGAGACCTTTTGTTTTGTTTTGTTTTGTTTTGTCTTTACTTCTGTCAGCTAATGCAGTGCTGACTCTGTTTTTCCTTTTGGTTTTAATAATTCCAGGTCACTGGCATTCATTAAAATATTTTACTTTTAGTCTTATAAAGCTGCATTTCCAAATTTTCTGTCCTGATTTTTACTCAAAGATTTCTTCCAGTCACTTAAATTCTCTTTGTTAAAAAATAAGCTTTAGTCTCATTTCATGTCAATGTTCACCTTTTCTTTATTTCCTGTGTTTTTAATACCATTTTGATTTCTTCATGTATTATAACCTTGACATGATTGCATAATTCCTTTGTCTTTTGGTCATTAATATTCAATGCATTCAATATAGTCTTGATTGTCTCTTACAATGTATTTAAGGTCAACAGCGAGCTGAAATAAAATTGATTTAAACTAATTTGAATTATACAATAATGAGAGGGGCATCAGAAATTTCATAGTAAACTTGAATTAAATCATAATGGAATTTTCACAGAAAATGTATGAAGTCTCTATTATGCTAGGAATGGTAAATTGTCCCAAATTTATTATCAAAATTAACTTTTTGAACTAAAAAAAAATGGCGACCTGATAGGACTCACCGT
>NW_022110629.1:0-1112 GCF_000313985.2 Echinops telfairi | reverse complement strand
AGTTTCCAAAAATTTTCTCCAAACTTTCATGGATGCCCTATGTGTCTGTCGCCTATGTATAAAGGATAGAGAGAGCATGAGATTGAATATAAATTTTCTAAAAGAGAAGCACATTGAAATCACTGAGTGAAAATATTCTAATCTATATATGAGAAAAGGGTAAATGTGACAGAAAGCAATTGTAGCGTATTTCCTCTCTACGTATACCTTTTCACATACCTGTCTGCCTTTTTCGTTGTCTGACTTTTAATTTGTAGCAGTTGAAAATACTGTGTCCTGGGGCAAGTACATCCAAGTCATCCAAGAGAAGTCTGTGCTTTTAAGATTTAAGAATCCTTTTGCCACATCTTTGCCCAAAGCAAGAGGTTATTTGTTTACTGTTGCTTCTCTGAGTGTTGGTGGTTGATTCAGGTAGAATGAAATCTTTCACAACTTCAATTTCTTCATTTACTCTAGTGCTGTGCATGTACCCAGTCATGAGGATTATGTAAGAGTTAATTGATGACAAGTGAATCATTAAAATGTCAATCAGAGTATGTACTTCGGCTAAAAGTGCTAACACTGTAAAGTGCTAGCGGCCACCCTGGGCACTCTCAAAACCTCCAAGGATAGGCTGGTTGGAGACCTTAGAGTAGTTTTTTTCAATTCAATAAAACACAGCAGGGGTGGAGGGGGGTTTCTCTTACCTGAAGGAAATGAGAGCAAATGATTTGTAATTCTTCACCTTCCCAAACTTATCTGCTCTGCCCCATTGATTTATGTATTCAATCATTTATTTATGTATCAAATTGAGCATTGTTATCATATACTTTATCCCACTTCCACTTTTTATCCACTTCCTTAAAATTAAATGCTCAAATATAAATACATCTGCATCGGTGGTTTTTAAAAATGCTTTGCAGAACTCTCACAGCAAACAAAGAAGAAGCAGGTGAGAGCAGGTAAAGGCGTATGGAAGGGATGGCAGATCAGCTAAACCTGTCTACTTCTATTCCATTCATCAACGAAGGTGAGGTAGTTAGTTTATTGTGCCAACCTGACTGATAAACATGTGAGGTTAATTGAAGAGCTGAGGGATAAATGGCTCCGTAAGCCTCACCTTTCTAGTTCTC
>NW_022110628.1:0-1104 GCF_000313985.2 Echinops telfairi | reverse complement strand
AGGTAATGGCAGAACCGTGCAGGAATCCCAGACCACTGCGTTTAAGACTTTGCCACCATCAGACCAATTGAACATGTATTGGCAAATATCTGTTTTCTTCCTTGGTGTTTAGGCTTCTGCATCAAGAGTTCAACAATAAATAAGGTAAAGCCATTAAAAAGATCAGCCCATGTAGCATGCCATATTAATAGAACAAAAGACAAAAATCAGACGAGCATCTTAATATACAAAGGAATTTGACAAAATCCAACACCCTTTGACACTAAAGATACTCAACAAACTACATACTGAAGGAAACTTGCTCAACTAGGAAAAGATATTTATGAAAAGCCACAAAGACATTCCCGGGGCAGTGGGTGGGGTACATTGGGAGTGACTGCTAATGGCTATGGGGCTTCTTTTTGAGGAGGTGAGAATCTTCTGGAATTAGGCCATGATGGTGAAAGTTACTAAAAACTAAATTATACTCTTTGAAGGGCTGAATTTTATAACATGTGAATTATAACAGTACAATTAAAAACAAAAAAACCCTTCTAGAATAAACATAGAATTCTGGTTCTAACTATAGTGTTTACTGAGTAATGGAGGTTACCTTTCATTATTTCCCCTTGATGGTCAACATACTGCACACCCACTGTTTGCTTTGGTCTGGGACTTAGTCCAACAGGGGAGGAACGCTTTCTCCAACCAATATTAGAGTTTACTCTTTTCTTTGGCTCTTCCTCTCAGCCCTTTGAAGCTTGACCTGTTAAAAGATCACATCTACTCACAATGGTCTTGCTGCCTTTTGAATACTTTCTGCTTACATTCAAACTAGTGTTTCTCTTAGAAGTGCCTCCTTTCAAAATACACCTTTTAATCATGTTTAAATAGAAATTAAAAAATAAATAGAAATGTTTTAGTCATTGCTTGTAAAAATATGACCTCGAGTATAGAAGATTTGGAAAATTGAGAAAAGTGGAAAGAAGGGGAAATATTCTTACTCAAGGAGGCAAAATTCTAAACAAGTGGCCATCTAGCTCAGAAGCAACGAAGCCCACATGGAAGAAGCACACCAGCCTGTGCGATCACGAGGTGTTGAAGGGATCAGGTATCAGGCATCAT
>NW_022110627.1:0-1164 GCF_000313985.2 Echinops telfairi | reverse complement strand
TTCCCCACCTCCTCCCCTGTTGTCTACCATGTGCATCCCTGCATTTGATCTGGTCCCTTCCATATTACCTGGTCCTTACCCCAAGAATGTTTGTATATAGTAGCTTTTTCCCTATACCCCTTTTGCATTTTTTTTTTTTATCGTTTACCTCAGTGGACTCATGTTGTACTTGTCCTTTTGTGCCTGATGTTGGGATTTCCCCCAACATTAAAAATTTCAATGAGTTTTCAAATGTATTATTGAATTCTTAATTTTAACTTCGTTCCCAGTCCTATACGAAAATCATCGCTCGGCAATTTTACTGTAACTTTTTGAAAAAGGTTTTAAGATTTCCAAAATTAATGATATATGCCCATTAGCTGTTAGAAAATTAATATTTTATATTATCCTCAGCTAATATATTGCTAGTAAGGTTTCTAACATGTGGTATATACTGTTCTACCTTGATGGGCAATCCATAAATTCAATGAACTTTTTTCTAAAAGTTTGGTTAACAGTTTTAAAATACAAATTGTTCAAATGAATCCATACATTCTCCTAAAACCTGTTTTAGTTCAATATCCTTGATCGCATCTTTAATAACTACTTAAAGTTGTATGTGCAGCATACTTTATACCAATCATCTTTTTCTTTTAAACCCTGTCATTTTTACCACACTTTGCATTGGTCAAATGTCTGCAAATCATTGTGCACTAAGAGTCTTTGGAGTGATCATTTGACCTTGATATTTGCTGTGTTAGACTGGGTAGACTAGAGAAACAAATCCATAGAAACTCATGTGTATAAGAGAGAGTTTTATATAAAGGGTAATTGTGCATTAAGAAAGTATCACAACCCAGTCCAGTCCAAGTCCATAAGTCTGATATTAGCCCATATGTTCGAGACCAATCTATAAAGCCCTCTTCAGACTCATGAAACACATGCAGTGACGCCGAATGTAGATCACAGGCCAGTGGGTAGAAAGTCTTTGGATCGAGTGGTGTTGTAAGCATCTCAGTGCTGGCAGGGGTCTCTACGGGGCTTCTCTGGGTCCAGGGTTCTGGTTGCATCAAGGTAGGCCCATGTGGCTTCTCCAGCTTAGGGCACTAGCGTAGTTCCATGTGTTTTGTCAGCTGCAATGTCTCCCAGGGAGTGAGGAGAGAGAGAGAGAGAGAGAGAGAGAGA
>NW_022110626.1:0-1103 GCF_000313985.2 Echinops telfairi | reverse complement strand
GTAGCTGTTACTGTCCCTGCCCTCTTGTTTTATAGGCCTCCTACACCTCCTCGCCATCGATCTTTGAACACTTGTTGTTCCCTTGTCCCTGGGTTTGTTAACACCCACTTCCTTCCCCCCTGCCTCCCCCTCTCCCCTGTCCCTTGGAACCATCGGCCCCGTTGTTTTCTCCTCTGGATTGTTTATCCCACCTATCTAATCTAGAGAGAGAAGTAGAGACAATAATAATCACAAAGCCAAGAAAGAGCAAGACAAATAAAACAAAACAAAACAACAACCACAAAAATACCAACGATAGAAAAATCCTAAAAAAGATTATAGTATAAATAGTTCAAGGTCCATTTGTTGACCTTTATGAGTCTTTTCCAGTCGAGTCTGATGGGGTGCTGTGCCCTGGCCCCACAGCCTATTTTTGGTATTCCCCGTTCTTCGTTGCTCTGCTCCCCTTGCTCCCTGTTCTGTTGTTTTGTCTTAGTGTTTTGTCTCGGTGTGGTGGGGTTGGGCACAATTCCCACACTGTGTCTCCAGTGGTGTCCCCTGTAGCGCTGTGGGTCAGTGAGAGATATCGTGTCTCGTGATGAGGCCGGCCCTAAGGTCTTCTGGTGCATTGGCTGCTCTGAACAGGAACATCGTCCTCAAGGCTTGGTGGGCTGGATGTGCCCCACTGTCTCTCCCTCCCCCTTCCTTTGCTCCCGTGTGCTCTGATCACACATGTCCCTCTCCCTGAGCTGCAGCTTCAGTGCTGTCCTCTGAAGTGAATTCTTCTGGGGGGAGTTTCTATGCCTGAGCCCATTGTTACAGCCACAGTGGTCAAGTAGGGGCCATCGAAAAAGAGGAAGGCCCTCAAGGAGATGGATTGACACTGTGGCTGTAACAATAGAGTGGGTTTAGGGTGGTGGAATTAAGACTTCAGCTGCATCTGTGGCACTTGCAAGTCCCATGTGGAGATGTTAGACACAGTTACATTCACAAGACTAGAGGCCTGGAAGAGGTCCGAGCTAGACACACCATTGTGTGCCTCCGTTCGTAGTAGCTGTTACTGTCCCTGCCCTCTTGTTTTATACTTGTGTGCATTCTCAGCCGGATTCCCTTGTCTCCTGGGC
>NW_022110625.1:0-1158 GCF_000313985.2 Echinops telfairi | reverse complement strand
CATATGTACTTCTAGAAAAATCTTTTAAAATTACCACTTTGGAATTCCAAAAACTGGATGCCTTATCTTTGAGCTGACTTCTCTGCTTTGAATCAATTGTCCTTTAATGGAAAGGAGATGCCCGTTGGAGTGCTGGTGGTATAGTGGGTTTACATTGGGCTGCAATTCGCCTATTTGGCAGTTTGAAACCCATTGGCTCTGCCGGAGAAAGACTGGACTTTCTACTCCTGTGAACAGTTACAGTCTCTGAAACCCCCAGGAGAGTCGCTATTAGTCAGCATTGAGTCACCACCAAGGAGATGAGGAGATTCTCCTTGGAAGCCACTGGATCTTTTTTGAAGCCACATTAGGAAGCTTTAAGCAAGTACTTCATTGAGAGAACTTTTCTTTAGTCATTCACTGGTCACAGAGACATGTTTAAACATGGTGGGAATAAACCCAGTCCTAGTAGCACTCTTTTTTGACTTACTTGTGTGCGTGCTTATTGCTAAAACAAATCCTCACATATCTCTTGAATTTGATACTTTAATCTTTGTCTATTCTCCTCTTAACACGTGATCAGTAAGTAACCAAGCGTATGCACTGATGAGACAACGGGTTATACATTGGGTAGCGAATGGCAAGTTCAGTGATTCAAACTCCCCAGCTGCTTCTTAGGAGAAACAGGTTTACCTCACCAGCAAATCTACTCTCTCCTAGGGTGTCTCTAAGAGCTATAATTGCATCAATGGCCCGTTTTGTTGGTTGTTGTGTTTGTTTTAGTTTTTAAATATATAGTCTATTTCTAAATAATTTAATTTTTACTTTTCAAGCTACCTTTGGATAGTGAAGTGATTACAGCAGTCTCAAATAAAAGTTTTCTTATTTTCCCACCACCCTAGGACCATATTGGATCCACCAAGACTCATCACAAGAATAAAAATTACTTTGGAATATAAATTATCAAGGAACTATTTAAATGTCAAAACATTTTACATATTTTCTTTATGTTTTAATTATGTGTCTTCTATAGGAAAGATACAAGAACATGCCAATATGCAGATTAAGCCACTGGTAAACTGACAAACTATAGATAAACACAATTAAATGTGTGCTTAGTATTTATAAATTCATTTTAAAATACTTAATTTTAATTAAATATTCATTTTAATTTAATTT
>NW_022110624.1:0-1103 GCF_000313985.2 Echinops telfairi | reverse complement strand
TGACTAGAAGACTGACATTAAATAATTCACTGCCGCCTAAACTCCACGGGTTCCAGTAATTGTCCTTAAAAACAACTGCTGTGAGAGAAACTTCTTACTAGACACAGGGGAGAGAATCGAGCTCCTCAAGACACCCACATCCTAATCACCAGCGCCCAGGAATCTGGTACTTTTCATGGCAAAAGAGACTTTGCAGATGTGATGAAATGGAAGATCTTGAGACGGAAGATTTCCTTGGATTATCCAGATGAGATCCATGGAATTACAAGAGGGAAGAGGGCCAGAGTCCGAGAAAAGAAATGTGAGGCATATCTCAGATGTTGGAGTGACGATGAAAGAAGGGGCCACAAACCAAGGACTGTAGGTGGCCTCTTGCGGCTAGAGAAGGCAAGAAAATGCAGCTCTGATGGTACTTGGATTTTAGTCCCATAAGACTCATATTAAGCTTCTGATCTCTTGAGTTGTAAGAAAATAGTGTTGCTGTTTTAAGTCACTAGATTTGTGGTAATTTGTTACAACAGCAATAGGAAACTTGCATTAGTAGGTGCCATAACAAGTATTCAAGTTTAATATTTGTTATCCTTTGATTTAATTCATTCATCAAATATTTGCCTGCTGCTACATGTTTATTTATACTCTAGGAATTGGTAGTATAAGAGTAAACAACATAAATGTAATCTCTGTTGCCGTAAGCTTATAGTCCAAGGAAAATAGTGTTTTGCAGATGAGATAATTTATAAGTTTATCCAATGTAAAAATTAAATCCTTTGTGTGGGGGAAACAATGTAACCAGTTAACATATTTTCTCCACTTTTTAAGTAAGTTAGATTGGTGTCCCATTGTGACTCAATTGCATTTTTATGCCACAGTAGAACTGTATTATAATTGTAACCATGGTTGTTTGCCAGTCAGGTTCCAACTCTACCCGGCTTTCTGTAAAACTTAGGGTCAGAGGAATAAATCAAGAATCTGAAAGGTCTTGTGATTCATAATTTAATTCTCCTGAATCTATCTATGTCCTTAACCATGGTTTTTGTTACAGAGGAGTTTGAGACAAAGGACACCAAAAGTTTCTAACATTTAGGTACTTTTCTCTCTCTAAT
>NW_022110623.1:0-1164 GCF_000313985.2 Echinops telfairi | reverse complement strand
TTTTCGATCTTGGTGTCCAGAAGATGAAGCCCGTCCCCAATCTTGATAACACGGGACGTCTATTTATATAACAGTCTCCTAGGGGGATATGTGGTCTGCTCAAAAACTGTTCCAAGCATAGTGTACACAAGGAAGTATACCAGCACTGCTTTAATGACTGTCAGGTCTTCAAATATATTAATATTATATAGTAATATGCAAAACAGATTACTATGTGGTAGGGAGTAGAAAAAATAATTTGGTGAGTCACGACAAGCATTAAAAAACAAACAGAAATAGAATAAAATTTATTACTTACTCAAAGTTCTTTCCTTGGGGGGGCGTCTTTGACTTTACCTTGGTAGAGGATATGACTTAAGACAACATCAAAAGATGGTGGAGTAGAAATACTGGGTCTAGCACAAATCACCTGGAAAGCCAGACTTCTATTTTCTGATGGATGGAGCTTTGGTAGAAGCAAGATGGCCTTTGGACTTTCCTGGTTTCTGGCTTTAGACCCTGTATTTGGATCAACCCCACATGACCCTTGGGTTTTGGGCTGAACAGCGCCCACCACGACATGAGAGCTTTCCTCAAAGTGTTTTGAGTTTCTGTGGGACATCGGCAGTAAGTCACCGAATCCAGGGAAGATACTCAAGCAAGCAGTGGGGGAGCTGGCATGCAGCAAAGTAGCATCTTGGAAGAGTTGGACATTTGGGACAATCTCTAGCTCCTTGGGTCTAGCCTGGTATTCTTATAAAATAAATTATTAGCACACCAAAGATATGAATAGACTTGCCTTCAGACAGTATGTGGTGGTTACATAATCTGGTGTCAATTTGGGACTTGAGAGAATTAAGAGTGAAGGGGTGTCACTAGTCTGTCAATCAGATCATAGCCAATAAGGCCTCTGTGTAGGCATGGCCTTCTCCTGAGAATTCTGGGAAATATGGTTTTTCTTCCTTGGAGGCAGGAAAGACTCGTGTTTACTCCCTGAGAGACACTCTGCTGAAAAGACAGATGTCACTACGCTGATAGACCCTGTGCCCTGGGAACCGTAGGAGACGCGTGGAAACCCCTGCCTGCGCTTAGATGCTTCTACTGCCATGGGATCCCGAAGACTTTGTACTAACTGGTCTGTGATCATCCTGCATTCAGTGTCATTGCATGTACCTCGTGAGTCTG
>NW_022110622.1:0-1140 GCF_000313985.2 Echinops telfairi | reverse complement strand
CCTCAATAGCAAGGTGTCTGAATGCTGAATCTCCTCTGCCCGGGGGTGGGGGGTGGGGGGACGGGGGGACTGAAGCACAGCAAAGACATGAGCAATCTTGCAAGCTTGGGAGCTTCCTTCCTGTGCATAAAAGTTCATGTGGGCCTGGCTCATAAAGGGAATATCATCTGAAGCACCATAAGGCTCATGTGCTAACCTGCTGCCTCTTGCTTCTGTTTTTCCATTGCTTAAGCTTGCTACTTCCAAATTAGTTTTCCCGCCTAGAGTCACCAGATTCAAAATTTTGGTGGGCTGCTACCCACACCCATAACAGATACTGGTGAGAAGTTTCCTAGCTGTTCACCCCTCACTAGTCGTCGTGTGCATTTGTGAATGGATGCAGAAAAGTCACCCCACTCACTCATGGTTTGTTGCTTTATAAATCAGAGTTTGAGTAGTGCTGGGGACCGAAAGACACTGAGTGATATCGAGCTTCTGGCCGCCAGCTTCAATAAAGCTTCTCAATTGACCAGTTCAGTGTGTTCCTGATTGACTTGGAAACCAGGTACAACAAATCATCTTCAAAGTCACTGAATGGTCTGAACTTGTCCCCTCAGCAAAGCTGAAAGCTACAATGGTTTCCATTTTAACAACACAAAAGTATACACATACTTTATCTTTAAGTGTCATAAAGCACAGAGACTACAACACAACTCAACAAAGGTGAGAAGCACAGGACTTACGGTTTTAGTAGGATCTTCCCAAGCCAGAAGGGAGCACTTCTTTATGAAATTAGTTCTAAGTTCCAATTATTTGAGCACTTTTTCAAAAGATGAAAACTCAACTAAGCTACCTCAATCAGAGAATAATGAGAGCCTCTACATTCTCCCAGCTTGCAGAGTTAGAATCATCAATTGAACTGTGTGTGTGTATGTGTGTATTTACCCCCACATATAGCACACAGCAGTCATCTGGAAATTTTATTTCAGCCTTCATTTACGGTAGCTTCTACCGTTTTAAGACGGAAAGGATGGAAAACCTAAAAGATGCACTTCTTTCATTGAGTCCTCTAAGTTCATCCTTTTCTTTCCTAAGCTTTCTAATAGCCCAGGGCAAGAAATTAAAAATATTGTATAGGGAAAAATGTGGGGTTGCTACATA
>NW_022110621.1:0-1165 GCF_000313985.2 Echinops telfairi | reverse complement strand
TGGTTATTTTTCTTGGTTATTTTTTGGATGTTTTTCTGTATGTGAAATCCAGGATCGGTAAATATAGAGAGATAGTGAGTGCATTAATGATTTCTTGCGGGTATGACAGGGAGGTTGGGGAAAAATGGGGAAATAATAACAATAAGTTCAAGAAAGAAGATGTTCTAAAATTAATTATGGTGCTGATTGTACAACTCAGCATGAGTGAACTGTTGAATTGTATGATATATGCATTACACGCCAATATAACTGTTAAAAATTGAAAAAAGAACATACTATAAAAAAACCCATTGTTTCAGTAAAAGTAAATAATATAATAATTTGAAATTGGAACATGTTACAATGCTATAAAAGATAAACATTAGATGAATTGTTTCATGTATTATTAATATTACCGGCTGGTACAAATAAATTTCTCTACTAATTCATACAAAATTTGTCATCAGAATTTGTACTTGTCAGCCATGTGAATAACTTAAGAGAAGTTTATAATGGAAGAAGCCATTAGACACTGTGCATTTGCCAATTAGTACCTCAGAAAAAACAGTAAAAGACAATAGAGATTTCCCAATAAAATTAATGTACAGCTGTTTTATCTGCAAGGTTTGAAAAAGATGTATTTCTCCTTTTGAAATGCAGTAGACACACTGATACCTTATTAATATTCATCAGAATGTAATATAAACATTAGTTGAGTTTACTTCAAATTGAGAGTGTCCAAGAAGACAATTTAAGACATGTGAAAAAAATATTTCTGAAAACAGGTTAAAGGGTAATATGTGATCATTGGGTATGCTATTTATTCTTCCAACTGAAGTCCTTTTATTTATTTGAAGCTAATTTGTTTATAAGCAACTTCTACTAATTTAAATAAACCAGCAAAAGATGTGATTAGAATGAAAGGCATACCTGGAGAAAGAAATGAACTTTTCTAAATTAACCAAGAGGAATTTAATAATGTTTTCAGTGTTCAAGTAATTAGAGTTGTTGCTTTTAAATGTTGTCTAGTAATTTCCAGCTTCAAAATTTTTCCAGGTCTAAGCCCACTGTTAAAGCTACTGTGTCAATCCATCTTGTTGAGCGCCTTCCTTCTTGGCCCCCACCCCGCCCCCTGTGGATGTCTCTACTTCATCAAGCATTAGACCCTTCTCCATGGATAGGTCTT
>NW_022110620.1:0-1153 GCF_000313985.2 Echinops telfairi | reverse complement strand
AAAACACACACACACACACACACACACACACACACACACACACACACACGGGAACCCAAGTGAGCATCTAGCACATCACTGATCTCCAATAGGCTGGATGACCAGGGCATTGTCAGGGTCATCCGGAGGGAAGGCAGGTGGGTGGTTCCCAAGAGTCAAGGGCAGAGGGCAGGGAGGGCCTATGGGGTGGTCCAGGGAAGCTCCCTGCCCTACTGGACTCTGTTTTCTCATCCATCAATTCCCAGACCATCCAGGAAGGAAGAACATGTCCCCACAAAGGCCACATGAGACCCCTGCCAGCCACACCCAGGAATGGTGGAGCCATAGGTCCCCAGGGACAGCCACACAACTTTCCTCATGGTGGTCCAAGATCGCAGGCCCCCCTCCAGAGCCACAGCTGCCCCTCACTTCCCTCCTGGTCCATTCTGGCCTGGCCTCTTTGGGCCACTGGGGCAGGGACACCACAAGGCCAGCCCGGGACAGAGCATACTTGGCGTGGAGCTAGCGGAGTTTCTGGGACAGCGCCTGCAGGTCCCCTTCCTCGTGTCTGGTAGTGCACAGGCTGGTCCTCGGGTGCACGGCTGGCCCCATGGCCCCTCTGTGTCCAGTGTGTCAGTGTCTGAGGAGGTGCAGCTGGGCCAGACCCAGGCAGAAGGCAGCAGCTTTCCCCTCAGCTGGGCTTGTCCCCACTCTCTTGGGAAGCCATGCTCAGCATTCTCACCTCACAAAAAAGGAGACTGAGGCTCTGAGAAGGGCTGTGACGACCTCAAGGTCACAAGGTCGCGGAGGTAGCAAGTGGCAGGCCTGGACTTGGACTTGGGTTTCAGGAAACAGCTTCAGGGTCTTGGTGCTGGACACCTGCCTGGAGACCTGCCAGCATGCTGGTTTCCTACACCTTCGAGGACGAGTCACAGGGTCAGAAAGCAGCCTGTCATGGTCCATCGCTAGGTGCCCTCCACCCACCACCAGCCAGCTGACTGATTGAACCAGCAGCTTGGACTCGCAGTCAGGCAGTGGGTCCCACACAGCAGCTCCTGGGCAGCTGAGCAGGGCTGAGAACAGGGAGCTTCAACACAACCTTACAAAGGGCTCCTTGGCCATGTGCCCAAGGCTGGCTCCTGAGTATGGCACTCATTGGCCATCTGCCGGACTA
>NW_022110619.1:0-1165 GCF_000313985.2 Echinops telfairi | reverse complement strand
TGCGTGGGAGCCGCATTGGGTTGGAACGATGAAGTTGCGGGACTTGTGCCAGGGAAAATGTTGCAGACCACGGCTGAGGAGGCTGGGGGCTGTCTTCTCTTCCTTATTCTGTCCACTCAACAGGTGTCTCTTGAGTGCCCACGACCTTTCAGACCATGAACAAGGCAGACACCACACCCAGTCCCTCGTGGGCAAGTCCTATCAGACTCCAGGCTTCTGAGGCTGTGAATCTTGTTCGCCCCTCCGTGTTGTGGATGCGGCGATCACAGTTACGGCACAGATCACAGCTTCCCTTTGCAGAGTGATACGCATTCGGATTCAACTCTTCCACAGCCAGACCCCCTCCAGTGTATCAGCACGGCTCCCACCCCCTCTGTGGCTCACCTGTTTTCAGGCCAGCTTCATTCCTAACTCTCTGAACATTGCCCTGGGGAACGCTGCCATTTTGATCTTAAAGAGATGATCATTCATTTCAATAGCATTTGCACAAAGACAAAAAAAACTACATTTCAATAAAATTTGCATAAATAAAAACCAGAGGTGATCATTCTCAACCGGTGGTGGTGCATTCAGTTCCCAACCTGAAGGTGAGGGCCGTTTTCTATGGAAGGTGTAAGTCTCTGTGGAGGAAAGGGCCGGTAGCCGAGTGTCACAGATGGGCGAGGCACATGGTAATGTCCCTCCTCCTCCTCAGGAGGTGCTGTGGGCTCAATTTGAGTTACAGCAAGTAGGAAAGGCAGTCCTACTTTGGAAGTGTATTGTAGATAGGACTCGTCACGGAGGAGATGCCGGGTTTGCCGGGTTAGGAATACACTCAGGTTCTCACCTGGTTTCAGTCAGACCCATCCCGGGAACCTCTCTTTGCATCTCACTCGATAACCCTACCCCATGACAACTCAAACCCGGCAAAGCTAAAATTTCAAAAATTAATTGAGGGCCATACTTATATTTTGACAAACATCACCCTTATCTGAATCGTAGCCTTTAAACCAGTGGTTCTCAACCTGTGGGTCACGACCCCTTTGGGGGTCGAACGAGCCTTTCACAGGGGTCGCCTAAGATCATCAGAAAACATAGATTTCTGATGATCTTAGGAACCGAGACACCGCTCCTCTATCCGTCTCCAGGCGGGTCCACCCACATGCAGATTCGCCCACATAGGAGT
>NW_022110618.1:0-1165 GCF_000313985.2 Echinops telfairi | reverse complement strand
CCCACTGGCCTGTGATCTTCCTGCATTCGGCATCATTGCATGTGTTGCATGAGTCTGAAGAGGACTTTACAGATTGGTATTGGACATGTGGGCTAATATCAGACTTATGGATTTTTTCTGGAGGGGCTGGGATGTTTGTCAATGTACAATTACTCTTTATATAACGCTCTTTCCTATACACATATGAGCGTCCGTGCATTTGTTTCTCTAGTCTACCAAGACTAGCACAAAGTTCTTCAGCTGGAGGCTGTTATATGGAATCATCTGGACAGGTCCTAATTCCAATCTTAAAATGGCAGGAGGAGATTTGACAGGCAAGAGGAGGAGGCAATGTGACCATAGAAGAGAGACCGAAATAATGTGGCCACAAGCCAAGGAGTGCTAGTAGCCAACCAGAAAGTTGTAGAGACAAGACACAGATTTTCCCCCAGAGTCCTCACTGACACCTTCATTTCAGCCATGTGATACTGATTTTAGATTTTTGGCATCCACAGCTATGAGAGAATACATTTCTGTTGTTTCAAACCACCACGTTTGTGGTAATTTGTTGTGACAGCCACAGGAAATTAATAACCACCCGCGGCCCCAGTCCCTGACAACCATGGATCGTTGTTGCTATATACTTTGCTAGTGTTTTTATAGTGTTAGTCATCCAATCCATCACTTGTCTGTCGGTTTGTCCTAAGGTGGTGGCTTGTGTGTTGCTGGGATGCTGGAAGCTACGTCACCGGTATTTCAAATGCCAAAGCGAACAGGTTTCAGCAGAGCTTCCAGACTCAGAACAGACTATGAAGAAGGACGGAGGTGCCCAGTTCTGAGGACGTGTTGCTGTTGCTGTTGTTGTTAGTGCCACTGAGTCTGCTCTGACCCATAGTGACCCATAGTGTGCTCAATACAGCGGAGAGGGAATCACTCGCTGGGTGATCCTGTGCCACCCTCACAACTGTTCCTGAGCCGGAGCCATTGTCGCAGCCACGGTGTCCATCCATCTCCTCGAGGGCCTTCCACTTTTTTGCTGCCCCTCCACTTTACCAAGCATGATGTCCTTTTCCAGGGACTGGTCTCTCCTGACAATATGTCTAAAGTCTGGAAGCCCTTGTTGCAGCCACCATGTCCATCCATCCCCTTGAAGGCCACTGAACAATCTTTTCATTTCATCTAGGTC
>NW_022110617.1:0-1166 GCF_000313985.2 Echinops telfairi | reverse complement strand
GTAGGACACAGGATACAGGTAGGGACTAAGATTTGCCTTGAAGTCTTCCAACTTTGGGGAGCTTCATTGGACAGAGGCCACAGGCGCTGCAGTATGAAATCCACATTATCACCTTTGAGCCAAGGTCACTTTTCCCACAGCCAGGGATTGAGCACAGCATACTCCAGCAGGCCTGATGCTGAAAGACCAGAACTCCAGTGGTGGTGGACTTTGGTTTGAGGACTCCCTGACAGCCTTCACAATTTCATTACCCTACACAGAACTCTAGGAAACTTCCCCCTACCCATCCCTCCCTCTTCATTTGGCATGAGATAGGCAGTATGGACTGATGGCTCCTCCTGTCTTCTCTGGCTCCCTCCCCACTTCCTCTCACAGTTCTAGTTTTATGAGTACAATTTTTGTATGTTTCACTCCATCTGCACGTCTTCTTTTTAGGAGAACTGTAATGAAGATGATGCAACTGAACAATTTGTAAAACTTTACATCGTCCTCTTCTGATCAATTGAATCAATCTTTGAGGAAGGAATTTTGGAATTAACTCCATTTATAATGAACTCTCTAAGTTTGATGCCCTGATTTGGGATCCTCTGGCCTTATGTACTTTATCCCAATTGTATTTCATCCTTTGTGTTCATCCTTTGCTATCTTTTCATGTTATATTAATTATTTAACTTATTGTGAGTTGGTCTCTGCTACAATTATTTTAAGGTCATCTCTATATGTCTATCCCCCAAGAACGTCTCCATCATGGGGTTTAAAATGGAACTCATTCTCTTTCCCTCTTGAACCCTTTATTCCTGCTGTGGGTTCTGTCCCAGGGACGTCTCTCTCATTCAGCCAATCAAGCCAGGAACCTGGGGGTGGCTCTGCTTCTGCTCTTTCATCCCCAGATGGAATAAACATCATCAAGCAGATTTTCCAGGAAGCAAAGACCCTGTATGACCTGCACTTTTATTCCCATTCCTCACATGGTCTTTAACAGCTAGTGGGCTTTCATTATCTTTGGATAATGAAAGAATATGTGGATGATGAATCTACAAGGAAAATTGTAATCCTGTGGGCTGCCTCTGGCACTTTTCCTTGGTTTTCCAAATTCCCTAGGCGATGAAGTAAATCAATGGGACTACCTGTCCTGGACTAAGTACAGCCGGAATACTCCTTAGAAG
>NW_022110616.1:0-1166 GCF_000313985.2 Echinops telfairi | reverse complement strand
CCGTCTTGGTCTCTCTCCGAAGCTCCAGACATACATGTCAACAGTTCATCCACGTCTCCACTTAGATGACTGATAGACAGTGTAAACTTAATCTGTCCAAAACAAATTGAGCACCCATCACAGTCCTTTTTTCTCTCGAAATCTTCTCCGTATCAGTAAATGTCAGCGCCGTTCACCACCAACACTCGCCCAACCCTGGTTGCTCAGTCCTCTTGATTCCTTTCTGTGTCTTACCCCACACATCTAACCCCTCTGTGGGCCTACTGGTCTTGATGCTTACAACAACCACGACAAACAAACTCCCTGCCACTTCATGGATGCCGACTCCCAGGGACGCTACAGGACAGGGAGAAGTGCTCCTGGGGGTTTCCAACTCTCTACGGGAGTAGAACGTGCTGCCTGTCTCCATACACACTGTCATCATACACCTGGAATTTCCCACTTCTTGACATTCCCACTGCTGTCACCATCCCAGGCCCGGTCACCATCATCTCCTGCTTGGGGGCCACACCCTTCCTCTGTGTACTCTGGCCACCTTACAGGCCAGTCTGAAAGAAGAGAAATCAGATCAACTGTCACGTCATTTCTCATCAAGCTTAGAATTTCAGTCGGAACTCTTTACCGGGGTTACGGGTTTGACTTCATCCTTGCCTTCTTCTCTGACCACTGACCCCACTCCCTGTCTCCCTTCGCTTCCAACCTTTACATGTTCCCATATGGCTGGTTCCTTCTCATCGTTCAGGTCTTAGCTTAAATGGCATCTACTCATTGAAAACACCCCTTGCATCTGCAAATACTACCCAACTTGTGTTTCCCTCAGAGCAAGCAACACTCGGAAATTTTGCTCTTTCTGTAGCTGTCTGTTTACTTGCACATTTTTCTGTTTCCCATTTCAGGAGTCCTTCCAAGCTGTCAGGAGTTTCACTTTTGTTCGTTCTTGTATGCCCTAATCCAAGTGCCGTGCCGGATTACAGTAGATGCTCAGTGAAATAAAAATGAAAGAACAAGTATCCGAGCTGCCAGGAATCTGGACCAGAAGTTATGCTACAATATCAGACTGGTTACATTGTTGCTGTTGTCAGGAGCCGTGGAGTCAGCTCCCACTCTTAGTGACCCTACGTGCAACACAGGAAACACGGCCTGATCCTGCACCAAGTCCACAACTG
>NW_022110615.1:0-1119 GCF_000313985.2 Echinops telfairi | reverse complement strand
AATTGGCTGAGAAGGAAACAATCCCCCTGATAAGCTGGATCTCCCCCTCTGGGGACCAGCCTGACAGCCCCCAAACCAGAGCACATCACAAGCAACAACAACAAAAAGTGAAATATATATTATTGGTTAATAGCTCAAACCACAGTCTGGTTTCTCAGCTGCAAAGAAGACATAGGCGGGGGTCTTTAACCTAAAGCAGCATATGAATTAACCTAGCTAAGGATTTCCAGAACCCAGCTACAGGGCCTTGAGGCTTTTTGCGAAACAAAGACCCACTGTACCAAGGTTCAGTTTTAAATATCAAGGAGCTGCAGACGAGAGATTCTGTGTGACAAGTTAATTTGATTTTAGTCTAGCTGACCAGGGGGATAAAATATAAATAAAAATAAAGGCATCTGATCTAGTAGGACACCAGTAGCATAGATAGGACAACAAGCCCAGCTTCCGTTTCAGTGACTCTACACAAAGCTGGGGAGGCCCTGCGGGCGCTGGGGCCCTAGACCGGGCTGTGGGAACACCCCAACCCTGCCCTTGCTGCACAAGGCAAGCACCCCAGTAAAAGCCAGAGCTCAACGAGTGCCTGGTCACAGGTGCGATCTTGCCTTTGAAAGTAATCTCACACAGCATCTGTAGAACCCTACATAAAACGAGTACAGCTCCCTGCTACCTAGAGGAGGAGTTGGAACTCCTCCAGCCTCACAGACAGGTTGTCAAGCCTCATTTGTCATCTTACCTACTACTCTATTTCTTCCCTCTTCGTTCACTAGCATTTCTATCCTTCCCACCGCAGTTGGTCTCAATGAGCTCAGCCAGTCGCAACGAGCTGGGGTTCTTTTTTCTCTCTTCTTTTTCGCTCTTTCTCCTCCTCTCTCCCACTCTCTCCTATCATAAACAACTACTGACTTCCAGAACACTACCCTCCATTTAGGGCAAATCAACCTAAATAGCAGGAGGAACTTGAGCCCGCCCTCCGTGGGAGTGCTGTACACCACACAAGGCAGCTGGGACATACATCTACACCATGTTGTGCTGCTGAGGAAACCTCCATTGGACCTTTAGGTGAGCTCATCAACTAGGGCAATACTGCCCAGCACCACTGGGCCCCTGCATCAAAAGAGC
>NW_022110614.1:0-1166 GCF_000313985.2 Echinops telfairi | reverse complement strand
CACCCTCACCCAGTGCTGGGACCCCACGCCCACCCCCGACTCTTGGCTGCTCAGAGGGCCCCTCGGGATGGGTGTGTCCATGGGCTCAGTTCACTCGGAAGAGGGGCAGACTCCGGATTGGCCTGGGGCCCCAGCCAGGCCACCGGTCCAACCAGGGAAACAGGTTGGGGCTGCTGACCCAGACTGTTTTGTACCTTCCCCAACCGGCAGCAACACCCCCTCCACTGACCTGGGCAGAGGGAAAACAAGGAAGTTTCTCTCACCAGAATCACAGCCACTGTTTCTTGAGTGCTTGCTGTAAGTTCCATCACAGATGGAAACTGGACCCTCCTGACCGGCTCAGAAAAGTCAGGGTGTTTGCTTGGGTCCTCCAACTACAGCAGAGCTGGGTGTTGACCCAGGTCTCTAATGCCAGATACGGAGCTCACAGGCAGCCGCTGCACTTGGAAACACAATCAGAACACTTTTCCACGACCAGCAAGGGCCAAAGTGAGCCCAGGCCTGCCTCCTGCCTGTCTTTCTCTTGCCCTTGGCCTCCACGGTGCAGGCCTTTTCATGATGCACATTTTCTTTACATAAAACTCTCTCTTATACATGAGTTGCTGTGGATTTGTTTCTCCAAAGTACCCAGACTAATACAATCGGCGATGGAGCCAGACACACGAAACACTTGTACAGTGTTGGGAAAGTGGAAGGCATCATTCATTACCTCCCCACCATATTTATTTTGGAAAATAGCAACCTCCACTGGATGAGACCTGTATTTGTGCCCATTCCAAAGAAAGGTGATCCAACAGGCTGCAGGAGTCATTGGGCACTATCGTTAATATCACATACAAGTACAACGTTGCTGAAGAGCATTCAAAAGCAGCTGCAGCAGTAGCTGGATGGGGAGCTGCCAGAAAGTCAAGCTGGGTTCACAGGGTGGCACGTCATGTCATGATAGATGTCATTGGTGAGGTCAGGTGGGTCTTGACTGAAAGCAGAGAACACCAAAAATATGTTGACCTCTGTTTTACTGACCATACCAAGGCACCCAATTATGTGGCTCATAACGACTCATGGTGTGTCAGTCTGGGTATGTTAGAGAAACAAATCCACAGAAATTCATATGTACAAGAGAGAGTTTTATTTTTTTATTTTTTAAAAAACATTTTATTAGGGGC
>NW_022110613.1:0-1166 GCF_000313985.2 Echinops telfairi | reverse complement strand
AACATTTTGGCCATTGCACCACCAGGATTCCTTAATGTATAGAAAGTACACATTCAATGGATTACCATGAAGATCAATACATATTCAGGACATTACTGAATACAAAATGTTTAATTCCTTGCAGTAGTATCGATATATTTTAGTAGAGCACCTACATGATTAATTTGCTTCTTATAAGCATACAGATAGGTAAATTATTCAGATAACAGCAAGGTTTTAGGTATTTTTTCCCAAAACCATTTTATTGGGTGTTAATATAGATATTATATTATTCCATAGTTCAATCACATCAAGCAGCATTTTATAATAGCTATCACAATCAGTTTAAAACATTCTTATCCTTCTTGAACTCTTTGACATCACCATCTCCTCACTGTACCTCTCCCCAAATCCTTATTCTACTTGCCGTCCCTATAGGTTCATCACTTCTGGGTTTCATATACTAAAATACAGAAAAACATTTTCTTGATTTTTTTTTCTTGGAATTCTCACAACTAGTATATAGGAATTCAACTGATTTCTGCTTGTTAATCGTATATCCTGTTACTCTACTAAACTCCTCAATTGTTCTGACAGTCCTATTGTAGACACCTTAAGATTCTATGTAAAACCATATCATCTGCAAATAGCAAACGTTTCACTTCTTCTTCCCCAATTGTACTCCCTTGATTCCTTACTGTTCTCTCGGGGTTTGGGCGTTGGCTTTCAGCACAATGTTCAATAAGAGGAGGGATAAGGGACATCCTTGTTGGTTTCCCTTTATCAGGGGAAATATTTTCAGCTTTTCTCCACTGAGTGTAATGTTGGCTACTGTTTTTTCACATATGGCCATTATTATGTTGAAGATTTCCCCTTCTATTCCTGTCTTCTTCAGAACTTTTCTTAGGAACGGTGTTGGATAGTGTCACATATTTTATTATGCATCAATCAATATGATCATATGATTCTTATCCTTTTTCTTGTTTATGTGGTCGATTACATTAATTGGTTTTCAAATGTTGAATCATCCTTACATTCCTGGTATGAATCCCACTTGTTCATGATGTCTTATTTTTTTTGATATGTGCTTGGATTCTATTGGCTAGGATTTTAATTTTTGCATCTCAATTCATGAGTGATACTGGTCTGTAATTTTCTATCTTTGTGCAGTCCTTGCCTGGTTTTGG
>NW_022110612.1:0-1166 GCF_000313985.2 Echinops telfairi | reverse complement strand
AATGGAATAGAATTTTCATTAACACCTCTCTACCCACTAGCCTAGTGCTTCCCCTTCTTTGCCTTCCCCTCTCATCCTTAGCAACCACCAGAGTCTGTTTTTCTTTTTTCAGTATGAAAAATTGTGTTTGTCTTTTTTGTAATTGGCTGACTTCATTCATTGATATGCTGTTAGATTTTATTGGCTAGAATTTTGTTGTGAATTTTCCTATGTTCATGTAGGATATTGGTTTGTAGTTTTCTGTCTTTGTAGGGGTTTTGCCTGGTTGTGGTATCAGGATATATGGTAGCTACATGGAATGAGCAGGGAGTTTGCTGACCCTTTCTACGTTCTGACATAGTCTGTGCAGTGTTGGTGAATTCACTTGGTAGAATTACCCTGTGAAGTCATGGGGTTTTCTGGGTTGGGAATTTCTTGATGACCTCTTCTATTTCTATTTTTTGTTATGCATCTGTTCAGGTTTTCTACATTGGTTTGTGTTACTTTGGGTAGACACTGTATTTCTAGGTATTTGACTATTTTTCTATATTATGAAACTTCTGGTATTATTATGTTTTAAAATTCCATTTGTATCTCTTGTGATGTTGACATTTTCACTTCTGATTCCCGATATTTTTATCTTCTTTTCCTTTTCCTTTGCTAGGTTTGCCATTGATTTGTCAATTTTGTTAATCCTTTCAAACAACCAGCTTTGGTCTTTTTTTTACCCATTGTTCTTCTATGTTCTAGTTCATTTATTTCTGTTCTAGTCTTTATAGGTTTTTTTCTCTTGTGTTGGAGGGTTTATGTTGTTGTTCCTGTTTAGTCATTGCAGGTGTTGTGTAAAGGTGTTGATTTTGGTTTTCTGCTCTATTTTCATGTGTGTGTTGATTACTATGAATTACTTTCTGCTAATTACTTTTGCTGAATCCCAAAGGTTTAGTTGTTGTGTTATCATTCTCATTTATTTCCAGGAATTTCTTAATTTCCTCCTTTATTTTATCTATTATCCAGTAATTTTTATGTAATATGTTGTTTAGTGTTTATACTATTCTTTTTGGCTTTATGTTCATGTTCTTTCTAGCTTTATAGTGTTTTTTAATTTATTAAAACTTGCTTTGTGGCTTAATATGTGGTCTATTCTAGAGTATATACCATGTATACTGGAAATGAATGTGTGCTGGGTG
>NW_022110611.1:0-1166 GCF_000313985.2 Echinops telfairi | reverse complement strand
ACTTATAGTACTTGAGTTTGTTATACCCACTGCAAATTAATTCTGTAACCAATATATTCTGAAACCAAGATATTCTGAAAGCTTTCTCTACTCATTTACTACATTTGCAGTGTAGTAAACTGTGGTGATTCTAAAATTATCTTTGTTGTTGTGGATGTTAGGTGACATCAAGTTGGTTCCAACCCATAGTGACCTTATGCACAGCAGAATGAAACACTGACCAGTCCTGAGCCATCGTGACAATTGTTCCTATGCTTGAGCCCATTGTTGCAGCCATGGTGCCAATCCATCACCTTAGAGCCCTTTGCTCTCCTTCACTGCCTTACCAAATATGATGTCCTTCTCCAAAGACCAGTCTTTCCTGACTTATATAGCTAAAGTATAGAAGATGAAGTCTTGCCATAATGGCCTGTAAGGAGCACTCTGGCCATACTTCTTCTAAGACACATAGATTTGTCCTCGTAGCTGTCCATGATACTTTCAATATTCTTCGCCAGTACCACAATTCAAATAAATTGATTGATCTTTTTTTGTAAGGGGTAGTCTTTTCTGTTGTTCCCATTCATTGTGAACAGACATGCGGTCCCATTGCACCCGATGAGTACTCAGGTCACCTTTGACTCATTGCTTGAATTCGCCAACCCTCCAACTGCTATTTATTTATATATATATTGTTCAAAGAGATGAATCCACTGACTTAGTTGTGGCAAAGCCTGACTGCTGGAATAATTTTTTAAATGCTGGCTCTCATTTTCCCCCACTTTTTATATCTAACCAGTTGCAAACAGTTGATGAGATCTCATTAGTCCAGAAGAAGCAGTCTGAACAGGACAGGAGTCCAACTTTTGCATTATATTTTATGCTTCTGTTAGGAATATGGTTTTTGGTATAAGAAAAAGCAGTTAAGAGGACCTGCATTTGGTACAGTTTTAATGTTTCTCCTTCAGTGCTGCTCATGAAAAGAGAGATTGCATTTTTCACTCGAGGTAAAGTCTTTCTTAACCCCCTTCCTATAGAAGGAAACCAATTAGCAGTGGGGAGGCAATCTTGGTATCTGTATGAGACACCAGGGTTCTGAAATATAAGCTAAAAGGAATGTATCAACTCTCTTGGGAAAGACAGGCCCATGAAAAATTGGCCAAATACTGAAAGGAGAGGGAGATTAA
>NW_022110610.1:0-1166 GCF_000313985.2 Echinops telfairi | reverse complement strand
AAAGAGAAGATTGGTCAACTCCTCTGCTATTCCAGCTTCCAGAGCATCTGACTGCAACTGCCTAACAGTCTCTGAACCAGAATCAAATATCTGAGCCCTCCCTGAATTTCTGACCTACAGAAGTCATAAGAGACAATTTAATGATTGTCACTATTCATAAACCATTAAGTTTGGGGACAATTTGTTCTACAGAAATAGGAACCAGGTGGCCTAGGCTAGGCTCTCCAGAGAATCACAGCCAGTGAAGTTTATTTTATATATGTATATAAACAGAGAGGTATCTCAAAGAAATGGTTCACATGGCTGTAGAGGCAGGCAAGTTCCAAGTCTGTGGGTCAGATGTCAGGCTTCCCCAATTCACATAGCTGCAGGGACTCATACGGCAGGCTGTTGGGCAGGTGTGGAGGAGAAATAATCAAAGGAATCAAAGCAATATGGTAGGCTGCTAAAGCTAATGACTGCAAGGACCGACAGATAATATAGCAGGACACCCACTGGGGTACAAAGAACTGGAGGTCAGTCGACAAGCCAGGTGCTGGGTCCAGATCCAGCAAAAAGCACGTGAGTTTTACCAAAGCATTCATATATGTGAGAACTTCAAAGCGTTCATGGGAAAAAGCGACTTAAAAAATAATGAAATTCTTCCACAAACTTTTTGAAGGTCTCTCTATATTGAGAGCAGGCCCCATCACCTAGGAAATAGATTATATTATATTATATTATATTATATTACATTACAACTGACAAACCATTGAGAATCCTGCCCCAGTGAAGCTGACACAAAACCTTGACTATCATACTGATATTGAGCTTACCCACATCACTTGTTGTGGCCAATACTACTAGTAGCTTATATGTCTCCTACCACCATAAGGTAAGCATATTTGGGACATAAGCATACCAGCTCTATAAGCAAAGGGAAAGATATAAGGAACAGATTTAAACAAAACCTGGGGGCCAAGCTCAGCTCAGTCAAATCTTAACCAAACTTACAGACCAAAACATTTGGGTTAGTGGCCAAATGTTTAATCACTGTGCCACCAGGGCTCTTTGGTCTAGAAATACAGTGGTATTTAGCTCAGTAAAAGTGTGGAATCATGACAAGTCTTGGGAGTATATTAGTTATGTATAGCTTAATAAGAAATTACCCCCAATCTCAAGTTTCT
>NW_022110609.1:0-1121 GCF_000313985.2 Echinops telfairi | reverse complement strand
ACTGCTGGGAAAGCTAGGCTCTGCCAAGCGTTTCTCTGCATGCCGGCCAAGGGACCTCTGGTAAGGCTGAGGAAATTACGCTTCACTCTGAGTCTCATTCAAAGCTAGGGAAAAGACTTCAGGTCAGAATGGAAAGCCAGCTTTAACTTTGTGTCTCCCAAAGTCCAGCCAATAGACATCCCAGCAGGTTGTGGAAGCGAGAAAATTTTTGGCATCTCCATTCAGGCAATGGTAGATATACCCGGTCAAGCTGGGAAGCAAGGCTTGGCACAGCGTCTCCCAGAAAGATAGACATTGAACTTCCGGGAAGGCTGTATTTCCTGGGTTGCGCTTCTTATTTGCCTAACCTGTGGTTTTTTTTGTCATTTCGAGAGTCCTCCCTGGACTGAATATTACTGTGGTCAACAAGCATTACAATGTCCCATAATCATTAGGATATTTGCTGCCTTTAATCCCAGGGGACCTGTGGGTCCTAATTGCAATAAAGAATGGAGCTTTCTCTAACTTCCGGTGCTTCACAGCAAGGTTACCTCCTTGAGCTTCTTAGCTTATCATCCCTAATTGTCCTGCAAATACAGGTGGGGTTAATTGAAGGGCAGAGGTATACATGGCTTGGTCAGCCTGTAAGACAGCAAAGAGACTCCGTGGAATCTGGGCAGGGAGGCTTCCCTCGATGTCTCACATTTAGTCCTGAATGTGATTTTGGGACTTGTGGGCAACAGCGGCTTTCCTTGACGTCTTCCCGCCACCGTGGCAAGAAACTACCTGATTTACTGGAAAAGGGAGGCTCTGCAGGTTGTCTACCAATAGGCCAGGCAAGAGACGGACTGGGAGGCTGGGGAAATGGGCCTTTGCTTTCAATCATCAAAGAAGCAAGGAAATGAACTTCTGGGACTGCTGTGAAAGCTAGGCCCTCCCAGGTGTTTCTCTGTACGCCGGCCAAAGGACTTCGGGTCAGGATGAGGCAATTACGCTTCACTCTGAGTCTCCATCAAAGCTAGGGAAAAGACTTCTGGTCAGAATGGAAAGCTAGCTTTTGCTTTGTGTCTCCCAAAGTCCAGCCAATGGACTTCCCAGCAGGTTGTGGAAGCGAGAAAACGTTGACATCTCCATTCAGGCCA
>NW_022110608.1:0-1166 GCF_000313985.2 Echinops telfairi | reverse complement strand
GCCCCTAATAAAATGTTTTTTAAAAAATAAAAAAATAAAACTCTCTCTTGTACATATGAATTTCTGTGGATTTGTTTCTCTAACATACCCAGACTGACACACCATGAGTCGTTATGAGCCACATAATTGGGTGCCTTGGTATGGTCAGTAAAACAGAGGTCAACATATTTTTGGTGTTCTCTGCTTTCAGTCAAGACCCACCTGACCTCACCAATGACATCTATCATGACATGACGTGCCACCCTGTGAACCCAGCTTGACTTTCTGGCAGCTCCCCATCCAGCTACTGCTGCAGCTGCTTTTGAATGCTCTTCAGCAACGTTGTACTTGTATGTGATATTAACGATAGTGCCCAATGACTCCTGCAGCCTGTTGGATCACCTTTCTTTGGAATGGGCACAAATACAGGTCTCATCCAGTGGAGGTTGCTATTTTCCAAAATAAATATGGTGGGGAGGTAATGAATGATGCCTTCCACTTTCCCAACACTGTACAAGTGTTTCGTGTGTCCGGCTCCATCGCCGATTGTATTAGTCTGGGTACTTTGGAGAAACAAATCCACAGCAACTCATGTATAAGAGAGAGTTTTATGTAAAGAAAATGTGCATCATGAAAAGGCCTGCACCGTGGAGGCCAAGGGCAAGAGAAAGACAGGCAGGAGGCAGGCCTGGGCTCACTTTGGCCCTTGCTGGTCGTGGAAAAGTGTTCTGATTGTGTTTCCAAGTGCAGCGGCTGCCTGTGAGCTCCGTATCTGGCATTAGAGACCTGGGTCAACACCCAGCTCTGCTGTAGTTGGAGGACCCAAGCAAACACCCTGACTTTTCTGAGCCGGTCAGGAGGGTCCAGTTTCCATCTGTGATGGAACTTACAGCAAGCACTCAAGAAACAGTGGCTGTGATTCTGGTGAGAGAAACTTCCTTGTTTTCCCTCTGCCCAGGTCAGTGGAGGGGGTGTTGCTGCCGGTTGGGGAAGGTACAAAACAGTCTGGGTCAGCAGCCCCAACCTGTTTCCCTGGTTGGACCGGTGGCCTGGCTGGGGCCCCAGGCCAATCCGGAGTCTGCCCCTCTTCCGAGTGAACTGAGCCCATGGACACACCCATCCCGAGGGGCCCTCTGAGCAGCCAAGAGTCGGGGGTGGGCGTGGGGTCCCAGCACTGGGTGAGGGTG
>NW_022110607.1:0-1044 GCF_000313985.2 Echinops telfairi | reverse complement strand
GCACTTCAAACTACCACCCATCTGCTGATGGTGGTTAGCTGAGCAAAGCAGCACCTTTATACTTACATGACGGACCTATTTGAAAACCTCAAGCACAGGGAGGGAAACCTCAGCTCGGCTCCCTCCCTCTTCTGCCTTCCTCCCTCTTTGAAAACGCGGAGACCAATCAGATCCAAGACAGCGGTGGCGCCAAGGGGTGGAGTTTACTATATTCAATTTCCTTAGTTGACACTCAAGGGCGCTTGGGAAAACAGAAAGACAGCCTGGAAATCTTCCGGAGCAGTTTCTATATGACATACTTGACCTCACCACGCGTTTGAATGCTGAGAACTAGCAACAGCATATATGGATCGTTGTTTATCTGTATCGGTACAGTAGCTGCAGCCATTAACCGGTGTTATTAGACACTTCCGTTATTCTGTATTACGCCACAATTTTTGCTCCTGAGCAATGACACATGCACTTTCCACATGTGCCACTTGTTCTTCACATTTTCAAAGTATGCTATATTAGAAATGCGCTGTAGTTCCAGATCAGGCGTTTAAAACAGCTTTAAACAAATAATATCTTCACTGTTTATATTTCCAAGATTAGGTTTATCACATTATTCATCTATAAATACGTATATAGGAGCACACAGCTACATCTTTCTCCCCCTAAGCCACTAAGGTTATTCCATGAAAGGGCAAAAACAAAACAAAAATCACTGCCATTGAGTTGAGCCTATTCACAGTGAGCCTATCGGGTTCTGCCCCAGTGAGTTTCCAAGCCTAAACTGTTTGTGGGAGTAGAAAACCCCATCTTTCTCCCATGGAGCAGGAAGTGGTTTCAAACTTCTCTCCCATGGATCACAGCCCAATGCATAACCACCATGCTATGAAGGAACGATCTCCCAGTCACTATCTCGGCTTCACTGCTTCTAAGTAGCGACCCTGGTGACACTGTTGGTGGCAGTGCGATGGAAAGATGTTGGTCTGTTTGCTGAGGGGAGATGGAAACGAAAGCACAAGCATCCATAGCGTTCGGTGAACGGAGATGTTCGGA
>NW_022110606.1:0-1166 GCF_000313985.2 Echinops telfairi | reverse complement strand
TCTATGTAAAATGTCTACTCACTTTTCAAGTCTGCCTTTTCCTCCTCCTGATGGAAAAGGAGAAAGGACAAACACATCTGCTAGTTCCTCGGGGCGCAACATGGGGTATTTACTCTTTTCCCATCTTTACATCTAGTATAGCTCCCAAGGTGGTATCCATAAAGGTTGAGATGAAGGTGAGAAGGGAGGGCAAGGCTTCAGGCTGGGGAACACTGACGACCCTGGAGTTCAATATATAGCAGGAGTGGTTCAATAGGACAATGGCATGAGTGTCAGGAAGTTCAGAGAAACATTTCCAATCTGGACTGGAAGTCGCTACCCAAGGCTTCAGGTCAGTGGCCTGACTTCCCCATATGCTAGGCTTAAGACAGTGGGTCAGTTTAGAGCATTATAATATCCTGCTGAAGTAAATTCTGCGACACTGCTGAGTTCATGTATGTAGTAACCAGCTAGTCTTCATGCTGAATGCACTGATTGGGTGACTAATGCAGAACATAGTATTGAACAGATCTGGAACTCCCTTAATCCAGTCAAACCTAGGGGCTCCTTTATATGTGCAGAGCACAATATAATAGAAAGCTCTGTGATTTAAAGCTGGAGTGTCCTTCTTGAGTGTGCTGCTGCTTAAAGCCAATTGGAGACAGAAAACTTCCATTTGAAGCAGAGCTGTGCTTACCTTCTCTTTTGCTTCTACTTCCATGATGTCTGCCTCTTCCCTCTTGCCTGCTGGCATTTCTGATCTCTCCAGGGTCACAGGGCAGCGGGATGGTTCTGAGTTGACTTGTGTTGTCAGCTGGCTTCAAGCTTTGAGTTTGGCAGATGTTTCAGGTCAACGCTTTCTCTCATGGGTGTTGTGTGGCTCTTTGAACCGCCTCCAGCAAAAAGCACACATTTTCCAACTCATAACCATCTTGCTTGGAGTGGCTTCATCTCTATTGCATTGGTACCTGACTTGAGATTCCAGTGCATAGGCATCCAGGCCTCCCACTAGCTCCTCTCAGCTCAGTTTGCCCCCAAGGCAGCTCTCTGGGGTAGAAACTAAGCTGCCCCCACACCAGTTCTTTCTTGTGATATGGCCTCTAATTAATGCACACAAAGCATGTCATTAGGTTGAGTAAGTCTGAGAGCCACTGGTCTCCATATATCATCCCTCTCCTTTGCTTATC
>NW_022110605.1:0-1044 GCF_000313985.2 Echinops telfairi | reverse complement strand
CTAACTCTAAACCTAGCCCTAAACCTAACCCTAACCCTGCCCTAACGCTGTCTACACCTAACACTAACCTGACCCTAAACATAGGCCTAACCTTAAACCTAACACTAAATCTAACCCTACATGAAAAACTCACCCTAGGCCTAACACTAACTATAAACCTAGGCCTTAACCTAACCCTAACTGTAAACTCAGGCCTAAGGCTAGGGCTACACTAATGCTAACCCTAACCCTAACCCTAACCCTAGACCTAACCATAAACCTAACCCTAACCATAAACCTAACCCTAGGCCTAAACCTAGACCTAACCTTAATCCAAACGCTCACCCTAGGTCTAAACCTAACCCTAACACTAACACTAGGCCTAATCCTAACCATAATTCTAATGCTAACCCTAACCCTAGGCCTAAAACTGAACCTAAATTTAAGCTTAACCATAATCCTAACCCTAACCCTAATGCTAACGCAGTCCTAATTCTAACCCTAAGCCTAAACCTAACCCTGACCCTAATCTAAGCCTAACCCTAAAGCTAACCCAAAAACCTAACCCTAAACCTAACCCTAAACCTAATCCTAACCATAACCCAGGCCTAACACTAATCCTTACTCTAACCCTAACCCTAACTGTAACCGAAGGCCTCAGCATAGCTCTAATTCTAACCCCAGGCCTAACCCTAACCATATGCCTAACCCTAACCCTCACCCTGACCTTAGAATTAACCCTCACCCTAGCCCTAGGCTTAACCCTAACCCTAAACCTAAACTTAAACCTAATCCTAATCTTAATCTTAACCCTAAACCTAACCTTAAGCCTAGGCCTAACGTTAACCCTTACCATAAATCTAACCCTAACCATAAACCACACCCTAGGCCTGACCCTAACCATAGGCTTAACGCTAAACCTAACCCTAACCCTTGCCTTAAGACTAACTCTAGGCCTTAATCTAACCCTAAACCTAGCTCTCACTCCAACCCTACCCCTAAACCTAACCGTAAATCTAACCCTAAATTTAGGCCTTTCCCTAACCCTAACCCTAACTTTAACCC
>NW_022110604.1:0-1168 GCF_000313985.2 Echinops telfairi | reverse complement strand
GATAAAGGACATTATGCTTGAAAAAATAGATGTTCAGCCAAAAGAGGAAACCACTCATTGAAATGGATTGACATTGGCTACAAGACAATATTATTATTCCCATAGTAATAACAACTGTGCGGAGGATGACAGACCCAGGAATGTCCCATCCGTCTGCCTAGGGTTGGTGACCAAGTAGACGGCCCTTAACAACAATAGACACTATCGGAAATGTCCAATCTTAAAAACCAAGAACACAAAGCATGGTCTATGAAAAGAAACAGAAAATAAAACTTATGTGAAAGGCCCCAGATGGTGGATTTAATAGACAATTAGTTCAAAGCAGTGATGGTACAAAAAGAAGTAAAGAAAGAACATTGCTGCTAAGGTCTCAGTTCCTTCGGGCCTGGATTTGGTCAATACAAAATGTGCTGAAAAATGTCCTGAAAGATACAAGGCTGTGACTGGGCTTGATTGTGTAGAAATGTTGAAGAACTTTATTGTTAAGAAAACAGGACAGGGCGTTTGCACCAAGGATATTGTTTTCCTACCATGACAATGCATCCATCTATTTAGAGGGTAGCAAGGGCAAACCTATGAGAAATACTCCTTCAGCCTTTGCTGTGTTGCCCAAAACCGAAGCGCATATAAAAGTACACAATCTTACACCCTTGAGGAGCCTTGGTGGTGTAGTGGGTGCATGTTGGGTTGATATCTGCAAGGTCAGCAGTTTGAAACCACCAGTGTAAAAATGAAGTCTTCTATTTCTGTTAAGAGTTATAGTCTCGGAAACCCACAGGGATAGTTCTACGCTATTATATAGGCTTGCTATGAGTTGTAACTCACTGGATATCAGTGAATTTAGTTTTGGTTTAAAGGATACAAAATTGCCATTTTGGAGTGGTGCCAATCAAAGAGTATAGAATTCTTTCGAGAAGAGATAAAGAGATGAAAATAAAAATTTTAGAAACATCTAAGTATAGTATGAGTATATAACAGGGAGCAATAGTTTCACATGTTGCTGGTTTGTTTATTAATGTCTCTATACAATAATACTTTTTTACTTAATCTCACATATTAAGACCTCATAATAGAAAATTGTAAAGAAAGACATGATAGCCATGTTTTATTAAGTTAAATAGCAAAAGATACATACATATGAATTATATATATGATACATGATCATTAC
>NW_022110603.1:0-1143 GCF_000313985.2 Echinops telfairi | reverse complement strand
CCCACAGGTTGAGAACCGCTGGCTGAAATACACAATCAGTGCTCAAAATCAGAGGACGCATTGCAGTGGGCTGCACAAGAGCTCGTTACGGTGCTGAAAAGCAAAGACGTCACCTGGAGGACTGGGGTGCACCTGACCCGCATCTGGTATTTCTGTTGTCTCATATGGTTGTGAAAGCTGAACACCAAATAAGGAAGACAGCAGAAGAATCCTCACGACTGCACCAATAGGTGGCATCATGATAAACGGAGAAAAGGTTGAAGCTATCAAGGATTTTGTCTGGCTTGGATCCACAATCAATGCTCACGGAAGCAGCAGTCAAGACATCAAAAGCTGTAGTGCATTAGGTGAATCTGCTGCACAAGACCTCCTTACAGTACTGGAAAGCAAGGATGCTACTTTGAGGACTAAGGTGCACCTGAGCCAAGCTATAGTTATTTCTATTGCCTCATATGCAAGTGAAATTTAGACCCTGAATAAGGAAGACCAAAGAAGAATCAAAGCATTTGAACAGTGGTGCTAGTACTATAGGCTGCTATAAGGGCAAACTGTCTTGGCCAGGGTGCTTCTTAGAGGCAAGGATGGCCAAGGCTTTGTCTTACATACTTTGATCACATTGATTGTCAGGAGAGACCAGTGCCTGGAGAAGGACATCATGCTTGGTAAAGTAGATGAGCAGTGAAAAAGAGAAAGACCCTTAAAAAGAGGATTGACACAGTGGTTACAACAAAGAGTTCAGGCATAGGAACAATTCTGAAGATGGTGCAGGATCGTGCAGTGTTTTGTCCACCTGTACATAGTTGCTATGGGTCAAAACCAACCAGATGGCACCTAACAATAGCAGCAGCAGTAGAATTGATGCATTTGAACTGCAAGCTTGACAAAGAATATTCAAAGTAACCTAACCTGGCAACAGAGCAAACAAAGGTTTTGCAAACAGTACAAGCTGAATGTTCCTTAGAAGTGTGTGTAGTCTTAAATTAAAATGGCGCGGGGGTGAGGGGGCCAGCCCCGACCGCTAATTGCGGGCTCAGTAATACTACTTCTGGGTTCAGTAATGCACAATTGTACGGTTGAGATATATAAGTATTATATTAAAGTCATTGAGAGCATGAGAGATATTACAATAATGCAGTCAGACAC
>NW_022110602.1:0-1168 GCF_000313985.2 Echinops telfairi | reverse complement strand
AAAAAAATGAGGAGCTGATACCAAGGGCTCAAGTAGAAAGCAGATGTTTTGAGAATGATGATGGCAACAAATGTACAGATTTGCTTGACACACACAAAGTAAGGGGAAAGAAGGGAGAAAACCTTTTTATTTTTCATCTTTTCCCTTTTTTGCCATGAGCATACATTACCTACTCAAATAATTAAGACAATAAAATGCTAAATCTTCCCCTAGGAGATGGACAACAGAAAAGTGGGTGAAGGGAGATGTTGGATAGTGTAAGATATGAGAAAATAATAATAATTTATAAATTATCAAGGGTTCATGAAGGAGTAAGGGTTGGGGACAGGGGAAATGAGCTGATACTAAGGACTCAAGCAGAAAGAAAATGTTTAGAGAATGATGGCAAAAAAAATGATGATGGCAACATATGTACAGTTGTGCTTGACACAATGGATGTATGCATGGATTGTATAAGAGCCCCCAATAAAACGAGTTTTTTTAAAAACCCTCCCAAATAAATAGCAAAAGGACAGAATTTAATATTGTCTTTATATACATTTGTCTATTATAAATAAAGCTGGTATCTTGATTGTCTATTACATATAAAGTTTTATATATATATATATATATGTATATATATATATATGAAAGAGAACAATATATGGAAAGGAAAGAGGCCCAGGATAAGCTAAGCACTACTGAAAAAGAATAAAGCAGGCGGCCTCTCACTCACTAGTTTCAAAACTACTATGTTGTCTAAATTAATATTCTCTATTTCACCTCTCTGAGTTCTAATATGTATTGCAATGGCTATACACAACTCAGACAAAATTCGAGATCAAAGGTTTATTAAGGAACGCAACCAGTTGTGAGCCAGCTGAGAAATGCTCCGGGGCCGCTATGAGTAAGAATCGACTGCATGGCTGTGAGTTTTCAGAAGCAGGCATATGCCTTCCAGAACCGAGAGCCTCATAGGGCCTGATTCCGAACAGCTCACAGGTGACACAGGAGCAGTAAGGAAAAACAGGGGGGAGGGGGACATCACTACTTCTGGTCCTTCCATTCTCTTCCCAAACCATGCAGTGTCTTCACAGCAGATCCTTTAAACAAACAAGTACATTACTACAAGTATGTTACTTCAACCACTCCCAATGGACCTGCAGTGGGAAGTGCTGGTCCTTCTTTA
>NW_022110601.1:0-1108 GCF_000313985.2 Echinops telfairi | reverse complement strand
TTCTTTTTATCTCTGAATTATTTATCCCACCTACATTATCTAGGTAGATGTGCAGATAGAGTAATAAGTGCAAAAATACAGCAAAGCCAAATAAAACAACAAAGGAAGTCAAGACCAACAAAACAATAACAACAACAAAAAGAAAGCCACTGGCAAAACTGAAAAAGCCTATAAATAGCTCAAGGTCTGTTTGTTGGCCTTTACAAGTGTTTTCCAGTTGAGTCTGATGGGGTACCACACTCTGTCTCCAAAGTCTATTTTTGGTATTCCCTGGGGGTTTCATCAATTTGTTCCCCTTGTTGCTATGTTGCATGCCCTTAGTGTTTCACTCCAGTGTGACAGGGTCAGATTGTGCACAATTCCTGCACTGTGTCTTTAGTATTGTCCCCTGCAGCGCTATGGTTTAATGAGGAACATCATATCTCATGGTGGGGCTGACCCTATGGTCCTGTCTGTGCGTTGTGTGCTCCACCGAGTAGGAATATCATCCTTGGGGCCAGGTGGCCAGGATGTCCTCCCCTCCCAATCCATCCCTTTCATTTCTCCCGTGTGCTCTAATCCAACATATCTCTCTCCCCAGCTATACCCCCAGTGCTGTCCTCTGAAGTGCATTTTTCTGAGGGGGCAGGTGTCAACATAATTGGGATTAGGGCCTGCCACGCATACCTCTCTATTTGTTCTCTGGTCCATGCCAGTATGCTGTATTCACGTCTTGGCACATCAGGTTGAAACCTGGTCTCTCTCTCCCTCTCCTGTGGAGACATAAACCTCCCCTTGAGTGGGTTAGTACCCTGCTCTGCCCATATCCATGGCTTTTTTTCCCTCTCTCTTTCTTTCCCCCTTCTATTTAGATGGCTACTGTATGTATCCTGCCATAGCAGCTGGACCTCACCCCAGCAATGTATGTATATAGTAGCTTTCCCCTATGCCCCATTTTTTAAAGCTTACCTCAGTGGACTCATGTTGTACTTGTCCTTTTGTGCTTAACTTACTTCACTTAGCATGATTTCCTCCAGTTCTTCTCATGAAGCAATGTGCTTCATGCGTTCATCGCTGCTTTTTAGGGATGTGTAGTACTCCATTGTATGTATGTACCACAGTTTTTGAT
>NW_022110600.1:0-1168 GCF_000313985.2 Echinops telfairi | reverse complement strand
TAGTAATCTCTAGAGCTGCTATAACCTTTACAAAGGACAAGAACTTGATTGTCCACCTCATTACCCTCTCCAGACCTTCAGGGGATGACAGCGTGTGAGTGTTTCCAGTGCTTCTTTGGCTTTCTGAGACATTTTCAATGACTTTCCCATCAATTCCTGGAGCCTTGTTTTTGTTAATGCCTCAGTGCAATTCAGATTTCTTCCTTCCGTACTATTGGTACTTAATTATGTGCTTCATTTTTTACAATGAGTCTGTGTATTCCTTCCACCATCTCTTGATGCTTCCTGTATCCTTCAATATTTTGCTAAGAATCTTTCAAAGTTGAAACTCAAGAATTGCTTTTTTTCTCAAGTTCTTTCAGTTTCAGATGTACTGAGCATGTTCTTCCCTTTTGGTTTTCTAATTCTAGATCCTTGCATTTTTCATTATAGTTGACTTTGTCGTCGCTAGCTGCCTGTTGAAATGTTCTGTTCAGCTCCTTGACTTCATCTTTTCTTCCATTTGCTTTAGCTTTCTGTTCAGCTCCTTGACTTCATCTTTTCTTCCATTTGCTTTAGCTCCTCTATGATGAAGAGGAAGTTTCAGAGTCTCTTCTGACATCCGCTTTGGTCTTTTCTTACTTTCCTCTCTTTTTAATGACCTTTTGCTTTCTTCATGAACGATGCTCTCAATGTGCTCCCACAGCTCAGCAGGTCTTCTGGCTAAAGTATTGAATGCATCAAACCTGTTCTTGAGATGCTCTAGAAATGCAGGTGCTGAAAGATGCTTTTTGGCTCACACAAGTAAAAGTCTTAACTAACCCAAGACTGCTGATGTGTATGCCGCAAGAGTTTATTTACAATTAGGCCTTGCATTCCCAAAGGTAAATCCATTTTTAAAAATCTTTAGAAACTTACCTTGGCAAAAATTCTATTCTCCCCACCCCCAAGGGTGTCAACTTGGGATGGGTGAATCAAATAATAAATTTGCTGAGTAGCATAAATATGAGTGAATGGTTTGCAGCTCTCACGATTTCTGGCACCTTTTAAAACCTCGCAAGCAAGCTACCGCTTTTTCAGTCAGCTATGTTAGCCAAGAAAACACCGAAGTTGGCCACCTCGGAAGATAATTTACAATCCGGCCCGATGAGGGGGTGTTACTTATTCAGCTCTCCTTTCCACGCCACAT
>NW_022110599.1:0-1148 GCF_000313985.2 Echinops telfairi | reverse complement strand
GCGTCCCGCGGCGTTTTTAAAAAGTCCCGATTTTTAGAAAGAATGCACGACAAGCTAGGGGATACGGTTTTCGGCTGCCAAGTGGCTATTTCGCCAGGATATGAGTTTTATCAATGGTGTCCCGATTTACCAATGTTAACATCTGGTCACCTTAGAATATGTGTATGTATATAAAATCACAGGTGTCCTGGTCTCGTTTTGCTAGAGAGCCCTGCCAAACATAATAAGCCATATATATGGAGAGTTTAATTGAATATCGTTGCTGATTTCATTTACTGAGATGGGCTGTGTTAAAATATATAGTATGTCATATATAGAAGTGTAGAGTATGTCATATATAGACATTATCTCCAGATTTCCTTATCAATCTAACTGAATCCGTGGTTACAATGGCTTACTACCCCTCCCCCCACCACCTCCAAAAATAAAAAGGAATGGAAAACAGAAATAAACTCGGGAGTTGTTACTAAAGAGAAGCAAATCTGAACCCAACTACACAGACAACCGAACCCACGCTGAGCGGACGCCCTGCAAAGCTCCCCCCTTCTGCTTCGTGACATCATCCCTTTTCTGCCACACTGGGTTTGGACGCAGGCACCACCGAGGGGAGAGTGTGGCCTGCTCCACACCCCTTGCTCAGGGGGGTTTAAAGATGCCTCTAGGAATCGGGTTTGCTTGGGTGAACTCTACATTTTGCCACATTTTGGGACAGTCGGAGTAAAAAGCCAACGTCAGTGCGAAGGTTGAGGTAGCTTCTTTCTCACCAGATCAGCACGTCCGCTTGTGGGCATGTCTCGGTTCCGAAGACCATCGGAAATCTGTTTTCTGATGTTTTTAGGTGACTCCTGTGAAAGGGTCGTTTGAGCCCCAAAGGGGTCGCGACCCACAGGTTGAGTAAAGGGGCAATCCCAGGTATTAATGGCACCCTAAAACTGACTTGGGGTCCATTCGCAATATGAACACTGATGGCATGTGTTGGAAATGTAGGAGATCTTTGTATATGCATGTAAATTACCCACAAGCTGGTGCGTCTGATATACAACCCAAAATGGAATATGTAACTCTATGTATGTACATGTATGTTGAAGAGAGAGAGGTTTTTTCTAGGAAATGTGTGATGGTTTTAAGCCTACTGTAGGATTGAACAA
>NW_022110598.1:0-1107 GCF_000313985.2 Echinops telfairi | reverse complement strand
CCTGAGACCCTTCTGTAAGGGGATGTCCAGTTGCCTACAGATGGGCTTTGGGTCTCCACTCCGCACTCCCCCTCATTCACAATGATATGAGTTTTTGTTCTTTGATGCCTGATACCTGATCCTATTGACAGCTCTTGATCACATTGGCTGGTGTGCTTCTTCTGTGTGGACTTTGCTGGTTTGCAGATAGATGGCCGCTTGTATATCTTCAAGCCTTTAAGACCCCAGACGTTATATCTTTTGGTAACCTGGCACCATCAGCTTTCTTCACCATATTTGCTTATGCACCCATTGTGTCTTCAGTGATCATGTTGGGAAGGTGATCGTCATATATAAATATATTTACATATGTACATGCCTATATTTAGACCTCTATAAGTGCCCTTTGCCTCCTACTTCTTTCCTCTGTTTTCTTTTACTTTCCTCTTGTCCCACTATCATGTTCAGCCTTCATTGGGGTTTTAGTAATTTCTCTTGGTTCCATTGCCCTTAATCAAGCCCTACCAGGCCTCCTACAACCTCCATGCCATCAATTTTAGATCACTTGTTGTTCCCTTGTCCCTGGGTTTGTTAGCACCCTATTCCTTTCCCCCACTTCCCCCTCTCCCATGTCCCCCTGGAACCACTGGTCCTGTTATTTTCTACTCCAGATTGCTTATCTCGCCTATCTTATCTAGATAGACTTGCAGAAATAATAATGTGCACAAAAACAAGACAGAGCAAAACAGAGCAACAAAAGAAAACAAAATATCAGCCAAAAAAATGGCAAAAATAAAGGTCTATAAATAGTTCAAGGTCTGTTTGTTGACTTTTAGGAGTGTTTTCCTGTTGAGTCTGATGGGGTGCCATGACCTGGTCCCAAAGTCTATTTTTGGTATTCCTTGGGGACTTCATTACTCTGCTCCCCTTGCTGTTCTGTTGCACACCCTTAGTGTTTCGCCTTGGTGTGGTGGGGTCAGATTGGGCACAATTTCCGCCCTGTGTCTCCAGTGTTGTCCCCATAGTGCGATGGGTCAGAGAGGGATGTCATGTCTCATATCGGAGCTGGCCCTGTGGTCCTCTCTGTGCATTGGTTGCTCTGAGCAGGAATATCCTCCTCAGGGCTTA
>NW_022110597.1:0-1169 GCF_000313985.2 Echinops telfairi | reverse complement strand
TTAACCAGTTTTACCCAAGACCGGGAACTCCGGCTGCAAAAATGGAGCAAGTTCCAGCACAAGTGGTAAGCGATTTTTCTGGAAAGGTATATATATATATTTTTTTGCCAATGGCTGTAAAAATGCAGCTGTCATACCAACTTGTTCATGGGATAACTCTAAAATTTTTAAATATGGGGAGGTTTCCAAGGTGGGCCCATGGATAAAGCTGGAGAAATCTTGGGAGATAGCACCCTTTCCTTCTTTCAGCTAATGCGATTTGTTCAAAATACATTGGAGAGAGATTTGAAATATTAAAAACCCACACACTGGTATCTAGCATTGACCTGTGTTTGTAAGAAAAATGCTTGGATATTTCAAAATCAGGTAATATTTAAATAGGAGTAAATGACACTGTCTATTGACCCTGTCTCTTAAGGGACCCTTTCATACATAATTTGTTACTTCTTAGGGATTCCATGATTTTTGTTCTGCTTGAGATAGATTGAGTTCAGATATATAGCTTTCTCAATGAACCTCAATTTATTTCCCTCCTTTTGTCTTAATGGATTCATTTGGCTAGAATGACTCAAAATAAGTAAGTTCCCGATCCTATAAACACAAACTCTTTCCCAGAGTGCCCCTGGAGTGCATTGTCTTACCCCAAATATTTAATGTCTTGATTGATTGCCTGAAGATGTGCAATACCTACAAATTTGATGTAAAGACTTAACGATTCTCTTAGAAATAGATCCCGCTTCTAACCCTGGACGGCATTCCAGGGTGTGAACGAGGTAGCTTTGAAGAGTCTCATTCCATGTTCCACAACATTTTTGAAATTCCCTTATAGATAGGCAATCTCCAGGGCGGTGCACGTGACAAGTCACTATTTGTGTAGAGTGTGGAGGTCCCTCGGACCATTTATGCATGATTCTTATTTAGCCTTACTTTAGTACAAGAAAAGTCTAGAAGCCTTTTCGATCATTTAAAAGTGCATGTGCAGCAAGTGAAGGTGATTGTGGTTCTAGAACCTGTAGCAAGTCGGGGTTGGTTTACTGGTTTCAAAGTGAAGGCAAAAAACCCAAACCAAACAAACAGAAAAAGTGAGGGCAGATTTACGTAACATTTAAAGCAGAGCTTCCAAGATGGCGACGCCCATCAGTGATGCCACAAGGACGGGCCCTGACTGC
>NW_022110596.1:0-1169 GCF_000313985.2 Echinops telfairi | reverse complement strand
GTTAGGATAAATAAGACTGTCTTCCCCTTCATGGTGGACAGCTTTCTAGTTTGCAATTCCAAGAGTTTCAAATTAGGCTTAAGGTTTGGTGTCTTAGAACGATCACTGGGTTAGTATCTGTTTTAGCTTCTACAGCTTTCACGGAGTGTGACCCTGGGCAAATCACTGTATTTCTCTGCAACTTAGATTCTTCAAGTGTGCTCATGCACAGTGACCCTGTAGGACAGGGTAGAAGTGCCCCTGTGGGTTCCTGAGACTTTAACTCTTTAAGGGAGTAGAGAGACTCATCTTTCTCCCGCAGAGAAGCTGGTGGTTTCAAATTGGATTTTGCCGGTAATGGTCCAAGGTATAATCTACCACCCGACCAGGGCTCCTTCTTCAAGTGCAAAAGAGAGGTGATATTTCTTAGACCATAACGTTGTTGGAGAAAACGCATAAAATACTTAGAAAATATAAACTGTTCTCGAGGTATCCAAAAATGACTAGGCGTTGTGATGGTTGGAGAGGGCTTCAGAAAGGCAGCTCACTAGGTGAGTCTCTGTGATGCACCCTCTGTGGCCTACCTGCATTTCCCAAACATTCCCGATCATGAGATTCTGCATTGGGAAGCATACCTATCCCAGACAACTGCAACACCACTGCCCTGTTCATCCCTGCAAGGGTGCATCTTGTGCTCTACAATCTTGACTACAAAGGCATTGTGAACGGGAGAAGGAGAGGGAAGAGAAAGGAATGGAGAAAGATGGTGTTTTTGGTTTGTTTTGTTTTTAGCCCAGCTACAGCCTCTATTCTGCTCACCTTGCGTACCTTTCCTTGACACATTTTCTGATCATGGACTTCCCAGGGCTTCTAGTCTTTCTCTTCAATTGTTCTTCTCTGGGTTAGTCAGGGTGGACTAGAGAAACAAATCCAGAGACATTCATATGTGTGTAATAGAGAACTTTATATCAAAGAGTAATTTATATTAAGAAAACATTTCAGCCCAGTTCAGATGAAGTCCTTAAGTCTGACATTAGCCTATATGTCCAATACCAATCTATAAATTCCTCTTCAGACTCACACAACACATGCAATGACACCAAATGCAGGAAGATCACAGGCCAGTGGGTGGAAAGTCTTGTGGGTCAAGTGGCGGTGGAAGCATCTCAGCACTGGCAGGGGGTCTCCAC
>NW_022110595.1:0-1169 GCF_000313985.2 Echinops telfairi | reverse complement strand
GATATGCTCAGTGCTGCCTCACGACAACGAACTGGGGGACCCTAAGAGATCAGAACCTTGGCGACGTGTCTCGAGACCTTCACGGGTCCGCTGGGCCAGCTGGGAAGACGCAGAGCACACGTTCCACATTCAGGCTGATCTTGGGCTTAGAATGATAATAATACTAAATAGCAATTGCTACTAATAGGCGCGATTGTTTCCTCTATACCAGGCTCTTACAAGGACCATACAACTCAAAAAACCAAACTCGCTGCCCTCCAGTGGATCGGGACTCACAGGGACCCTATAGGACAGGGTAGAGCTGTCCCTGTGGGTTTCCGACACTGTAACTCTTTAGCGGAGTAGAAAGCCTCATCTTTCTCCCTAGGAGCAGTTGGTGGCTTCAAACTGCTGACCTTGCAGTGAGCAGCCCAGTGTATCATAACCCACAAAACCACTAGGGCTCCTCTAAGCACTATTATTACCCAGGCTTCAAAGGGGGAAACTGAGGCTCGGAGGGCAACATGGCTGTCAAGGCACTTAGCCTGGCAGAGAGGGGTCACAGACCAGCCAGCCCAGTGCAGCCTGGCTGCCCCCAGCTTCCTCGCAGGCCCTGGATGGTGGGCACCAGGAGGCGTCAGCCAAAGTTCACACACGGGCACTGTGATGGGGACTGGCTGAGTTAAAGCCTGTCTGTACACGTCCACTCTCTACGGTGGATTACCGTGCTCTATCGCCAGCCGAACCCGTGATTCCCTGGAAGACCCTGTTGGCAAAGCTGTCTTTGTTTGACCTTACTCTGATATCTCCCAATGTGACCAGCCTTTTCCCCTGGGACACTTATTAAAAACAATGAAAGGCTATTGACGAACTCCCCAGCTGCTGGAGGAAATAAATAAGCTACCCAAAGGCTTCAAAAGAAAAGCTGGAGAACGAGATGGCCACAGGGGGTCGGAGAAGCTTGGGCACCCTCCTGGGAATCTAGGGGTCACATATACGTACAGGACAGTGGGCATATATGCAGTGCTGTGTGCATGCTCAAGATGGACCTGCGAAGACCTAAACTCGCTACCTGGGCATGACCTTTAGGCCCTGCATGAGCAGGAGGGGAGTTGTCAAGGTGGTCTTGGCTGAGAGTGGAAGGCCTGTCCCAGGAGGCACACTGAGCCTCAAGGCCAAGTCTGGAGACT
>NW_022110594.1:0-1110 GCF_000313985.2 Echinops telfairi | reverse complement strand
CTTGCTCTCCACCTAAGCCCCTGGCATCAACTCCTCCCCTCCCTCCCCGCTCCCCCCTCCCTCATGAGCCCTTGATAATTTATAAATTATTATTTTGTCATATCTTGCCCTGTCCGACGTTTCCCTGTCTACTCCAGTGTTTTAAGGAGGAAGTGAGCGCCTAAGGGATGAAAAACAGGACCTAAAGCAGCAGGAAGGAGCCCTGGGGCACTGTTGGGTAAGCTTTGGCCCGCAGACTGCAAGGTTGGTAGTTCAAACCCACCAGCCACTGTGGGGGAGAAAGATGAGGCTGTCTGCTCCCAGAACAGTCATCACAGGCTCCGCGGCAGAGGATTTGGGGTTTGGTTTTGGAAAGCAACATGTGGCATATGGCCGTGATCGTTTTAAAAATACATGTTTACGTTTCCAAAAACACACTCTGCCATCCGGTCGATTCTGACTCATAGCAGCCCTACGGACAAGGCAGAGCTGCCCCTGTGGGTTTCCAAGACTGCGGCTCTTTACAAGAATAGTGTCTCATCGCTCTCCCTTGGAGCAGCTGGTGGTTTCAAACTGTTGACCTTAGAGCCCAACTGGTAAGCAACAATTGCCACCAGATCTTTTCTTCTTCTTCTTCTCGTGATTCAAGTGAATTTTATGAAAGATAGAAGTTTCAGGTTTACACAGGCCCCTCAGGGCCCTTCGCCTGCACGTGGAGTCTGGAGGCCAGAGGAGATGCTGCATGACCTCTGAGGAGCAGCTTGCAATGCAGAATGGCCGCAAGGCTCTGGATTTGGCTTTTCAGTTCCTCTGCTGGGAGGCGTGGTGGCCACCAGATCTGTGCATATATGTAAAGAAAGGAGGCTGAGAAGCAATACATTGGCATGTGATGAACCCTGGCAAGTGCAGTCGGCTTTTCCCTCCACTGGGGTCAAGGGCCAGGAACAAGACGCCCCCTAAGCAGCGGAGGGTGCCTCCTATTATCAGGGTGACCTATTTTTTTAAATCAATTTATTGGGGCTCATAAAATTCATCACAATACATAGATCAACTGTGTAGAGCACATCTATACATTTGTTGCCCTCATCATTCCCAAAATTCGCTTGCCTCTTGGGTTCCCTGAATCAGCTC
>NW_022110593.1:0-1169 GCF_000313985.2 Echinops telfairi | reverse complement strand
CAAGATGATATAATCCAATTATATTATCACTTAAATACAAAACATCATCTAACATTAACTTGCACATAATATAATGTGAGAAAGGGAGCAAAGAAAACTTAAGTTGCACAAAATATAACTGTTTCACACTTCACTCTGTAGCAGGCCATGCAAGATAATATGTGTATCATAATGGTCATCTTTCAAGATGGGCTCAAACATAATAAAAATTGTGAGGTTAGAGCAAGACTGAGTGATGTTTTGTTCTGTGGGTCACTATGAGGTGCAACTGACTTGATGGCACCTAACAACAACAACAACAACAACAACAACAATAACAACAATCTCTTTCAATACACATTATATGAGTCCCAATGCTTTGCTTATACTAGGGGTTACCCCTCAAAAAAACCCTGCTATGTATTTAAATATTTTACAAACCAACCTTATAACCTTCAAAGTATTCTCTATTATACTTAATCCATTTCCCAATGTGTGATTCCATTCTTGGAAACATTTCTCAAACTCATCTGTTTGGATGGTTGACAGGACCTCCCTCATATTTTTTTCTTCACCACTTCTACATATGAAATCGCTGTCCTTTCATGAACATCTTCATTTGCAGAAACAAAGAGAAATTTCAGAGTGAGGTCAGGGGAGTAAGGTGTGTGGGGCAAGAGAGGGATGCTGATTTTTTGCCAAAAACCGGTGCCCTGAGATGACTGTGTGAGCAGGTACATCGTTATGGTGGCAAAGCCAGTGCCCCAACTGCTACAAATCAGGCCTTGTTTTGTTGCACACCGTCACACAATCTTTTCAGAACTCTAAATAGAAAGCTTGAGTAACAGTCTGGTGGAATGAATTCCAAATTCACTATCCCCCTCACATAAAAAAAAGAGAGAGAGACGAGAGAGACAGCATCGTCTTGATCTTTGATTTCATTTAAAAAGCGTTTGCTAGGCAAGGTGACAATAGTGTCTTCCACTGGCTTGACTGTAGTTTGCTTTTGGGGTTGTAAGAATAACACCATGTTTTTCACCAGTAATGACCTTGTAAAAAAAGTCTGGGTCTCTTCAGAGGTGTTCTTTCAAAGTATGGCAGGTTTCCACTGGATGCTCTTTTCCGTCATCAGTCAGAAACTGATGCACAAATGTCACAGTGACCCTTCTCATTCCCAAATTTACTGAACC
>NW_022110592.1:0-1169 GCF_000313985.2 Echinops telfairi | reverse complement strand
GGGGGTGCATGCCAGGTCGGTCGCATTTACCCAGGTCAAGAGCGGCAGCCAGGTCCACACATCCATGGCAAGAGCAGGAGAGTGGCAATGAATGGGCTCCACGGGAAAGCTGTATGGGTCACTAGGCTGGGGCCTGCCCGGCCCCTCCCCTCACAGCTTTTTCCTAAGGCCCCATCCGGAGGCAGGGACTTCCTGCTGGGGTGTTTTTGGGGCTTGGAGAGGGCTGGGCCTGCACTGAACTAGCAAAGCAGGGATCTTTAGCTCTCCCTGGTGGCACAGGGAATACCCGCTGGGCTGTTAATGAAAAGGTCAACAGTTTGAAACCATGGGCTTCCGAGACAAAGAGGAGCCTCTCCACTCCTGTAAAGAGCGCAGTTCTACCTTGTCCTACAGGCTGGCTGTTGACTTCGCCCCAGGGAAGGGAATTCCCTTTGAGGTTGGGTCTTAGCCACTCCATCCCAGCGCTTTTCACCCCCACCCCTCGCTCAGCACCCCACCAGGCCAGCCCTCACCTCTGCAGCTCTGGAAGACCAGGCCCCAATTGCCGGCACCACACTCTTCTTCTTTCCCAGGTGAGGCCCTGTCCCTCAGGAGAACTCCAAGCCGCCTTTTCTGCTTTGCCAGCAGAGGGCAGTGACTTCTTCCCCCAACTGGACCCCACCCCCAGGCTGGACTGTGAGAGGTAAACTGAGGCACGGGCCATACGAAGAGAGAAGAAGTTAAGGTGCTGTAACAGCCCTTTATTAGACAAGAAGCTGCGGAGGAGGTTCCGTGGTCCAGCAAGTAGCCCAGGGAAGTCGCCCCCAGTGAGGCGAGTGGTGGGGTTTTAAAGGATGGGCCAAGGGGAGGCCCTTTGGGAAGGGGTGGGCCTGCAGCTGCTGGGGATTTTCCACTGCTGTCCTGCTTTTCCTTAGTCTAATTGTCCAGCCATTGCAGGTGGAGCCAGTTCCGGGAATTGTCTGGCAGCTTCGTTTCCTGGTACATATGTGCAGGGAAAGGGCTGAGGCCCTGACAGTCTGTCCCTGACTCTACACTGTGCAAACTTGCTGTCCTCACGGGAAAAGTCTTGACTGGCTCTGGTGGTGAAGGACCCCCAAGCAGCAACATCCCATGTGGGACCCCAGGCTGCTGGTGACCAGTGGGCAGTGCTACCGGGGCCCAGAGTCAGG
>NW_022110591.1:0-1169 GCF_000313985.2 Echinops telfairi | reverse complement strand
CCAATACATGGCAGACCCAGTACTTGATGAAGCATGCATTTTATCTCATTTAATCTTTATGTGAATCCTGCAATGTAGGTTTTACTTGCCTCATTTGCAAGTGAGGCCCAGAAAGCAACGCAGACTTTACTCAACTGTTGTCCCTCTTATGTTGTGAAATTTTATGTGGAATTTGGTGATTCTTCGGTACTTATGGAATCAAAGATACTTTGATACTTGCGGTATTAATTTATCAATAATTTTTCTTTTAATATGAGATTGGTAAATATAAAGTTAGCGTACAGTTCACACTGTTGATAAACTATTTTATAATACTTTATTGTGGCAATGCATGCCGCATCATGAATTTAATTTAATTCAACAAGCATTTACTGGATATCCAACTACATCTTGGGTAGGAGTGGAGTGGGGCAGGCAGGGATAGCAGGGTCCAAGTAATGAAGGGTCTTGATATCATGGTAGAGGGCTTGGGATTTTTATCCTATGGAAGAGCAGCGCATTTAGAGACTGATTATTGCACAGCGAGTTTTGGACAAGGCTTTGTAAGCGGCAGTTGACTCCGTGTGGCTGCATTGAGAAGCTTCATCATACACCCTTCTCCCTCTTTCCTTTTAGGAACTGTGGAAGGTGCCATGGACCTGATATTGATCAATTCTCTACCTCTTGTGTCTGACGCCGAGACATCTCTCACCTGCATTGCCTCGGGGTGGCGTCCCCATGAACCCATCATCATAGGAAGGGACTTTGAAGCCTTAATGAACCAGCACCAGGATCCCCTGGAAGTTACTCAAGATGTGACCAGAGAATGGGCTAAAAAAGTTGTGTGGAAGAGGGAAAAGGCCAGTAAAATCAACGGTGCTTATTTCTGTGAAGGGCGAGTTCGAGGGCAGGCCATAAGGATACGGACCATGAAGATGCGTCAACAAGGTAATACAGCCATGGGCAGGGGAAGCCCATGAGACACACATTCAGACCTTTTATCTTGGCAGCTGCTCCTTCCGAGCTGGGTGTGAGGCTTAGACACTCAGGCTGCCTCTTGCTAAAACATCATTGTCTCTAGTATAGAGAACATTAAAGCTAGTACTAATGGCATTAGAACATGTACTAGTGGCATTATGCCGAGTGTGGGAGATGAAATTAAATGTAGCAATATTTCATGGCGGTCTGTC
>NW_022110590.1:0-1109 GCF_000313985.2 Echinops telfairi | reverse complement strand
GAGTTCATGCTGTCTGCCTGGTCACCCCTGGCTGGCTCGCCCACCCGAGGCAGCAGGCTAAACCATTTTCTGAGGACATCTGAGAGTGGACACACATCGGGGCCTCCACCAGTCAGGAGCAAGTGGGTCAAACCCCTGTCTGGGGAGGTTTGGATTAGCCCTTAAACTAGACAAACTCACTGCCAGTGAGTCAACGGTGACTCATAGAGGCCCCCTGTGGATATCTGAGATTAACTATTTCTGGACTAACTAAAGTCCAGTCTTTCTCTCAGCGCTACTGGTGGTTTTGCACTGCCGGCCATGTGGATGGCAGCCCACCACCAGGGTGAACCTCAAAAGACTACTTCATTTGCTCCATCCATCAGCTCATGCTTCTGGGGTGCCCTTGGCGTGTTAGGCTCGGTGTCTTATTGCTGGTGGCGAACAAGCTCTGCCTCCCCAGAGCTTATCTGTGTCTGAGGAGGACAGGGGCTATGTAACCTGGACTTGACCCGCACCGAGGGACCCTAGGACCTCAGCTTCTGCAGACAGCAGCCCCATGGTCAGAGATGCTGCAGGAGCTGGAAACCTCCACCTCCTCCCATGGCATGAAGGAACTTCGGATGGGCAGAGGTTCCTTGTGGGGATAATGGAAAATGGTCACAGCACTAGTCATATGAACCCAGTAAATGGACTCAAAATGTACACTGTGCACTTAGAATGGATGGCTTTCACTGTATATGAAGTGTGTCTCCGTCGCACTGAGAAACGGAACGCCGCGTTGAGGCTGTGAGCTCTTTCGGCAGCACTGGGAAATGCTTACGGGGCAGCTAAGTGCCCTCGTTATCTGCTTTAGCAAAATAAATAGCATCCTCAACTCCAAACTTTTCAACAAACAAGCAGCCGCAGAAGGTGATCCCATTCTCTCCCCCTGCACGAGGACTAGAGGAGATGATGTCTGGCCAGTGTTCAACAGGGAATGCGGTGGCAAGAGTGGTGGGGTTCTGAGTGTGTGCTGCCCCACGTGTGTCAGAAGAGACCTATGCTCAATAGGGTTAAATTTTTTTTCTTTATTGGGGGCTCATACAACTCATCACCCTGGAGTCGGTTCTGTCCCACAACAGAACAAG
>NW_022110589.1:0-1114 GCF_000313985.2 Echinops telfairi | reverse complement strand
TCCCAGAGATGGGCAACCCGAGCGACCCCTGTGCAGGGTCGCTGTGAGAGGGAATCCTCTGGGGGCTGTGGGTTTGGTTGGAGTGGTGCTGCTGAGGCTCAGAGACAGACGGTGACCATCCTCAGGCCAGGCCGACTTATACTCAGCTCCAAATCCCAGCAGGAACATTCCAGAAAGCCCAGTAAATAGCATCCACCCCTCTCCTGGGGGCTATTGGGCCTTGGCGCTGGGGCTTTATGGTTCCTGTATATCCCCCTCCCCTATCCCCGCCTCTTGGAAGGATTTTATTCTGCAGCGCCAGCATGGGTTCATTAACCCTTGGGGTGCTGTGTAGCAGGCCTCTGCATTCTTCCCCCGGCAGAATCTCCCCAGTTTAACGTAGTGAGCAGTGTGTAAGACCCCGTGGTAACAGCACCGCCGTGTGTCTGTGGGTGGAACTGGCCACCTGTGGGTTAGTGTCACTGTTAGATCTCTCTGGTGCTGGATAGACCTCCGTCCTTGGCTCCACACGAGAAAGAATTCATGGCGAAGCCTGGTTCGTGATCCAAGTGAGTTTTATGAGCATTAGAAGAAGTTTCAGGTTTACACAGGCCCCCACAGGACTCCTCCAGAACATGCAGCCTGCCTGGAAGCTGCTCGGTGTCACACAAGTGTCCCGAGGTCCTGCCAAAGTTCTTCCCAAGTGCTTCCAAAGTTCTGCCGCTCGACTCCGGGAGTGGAAGGCATTCTTTGGCTCCAGGGTGCCTGTACTGAGAACCTTCTAGACCCGGGTCTGTAACACTGGAAACAGTGAGAAGTGGCAGGGAAATGGCAGCAGCAGAACCAGGAGACCATGGTGAGATGGCACAGGGGGCTGGCCAACGCACGGAGAACCTCCAGATGGGAGGCTTGCTGGCGGAGCGGAGTGCCCCCCGGGGCTCTTACTGGTGGGGCCAGAGAGTTAGGACACTTGCCCAAGCAGGGTCCTGCAGCATAAGGCTGCCTGCAGGCACACCCAAGCAGAAGCTGCCTCTACTGAAGGACTACATCCTGAGTTGACCCTGCTTCTTCCACGTCGGTCCTGGTCCTGAAGTACAACCTATGACCCCAAAGAAGATCAAACCCACGGCCATGA
>NW_022110588.1:0-1144 GCF_000313985.2 Echinops telfairi | reverse complement strand
TCTCTCCTAATCCTGATTCCCAGGGAGATCAGCTAGGGCTTCATTTGGTATGAGCATGAAGCAAACGGAAAGTAGAGGGTCTCACCACAACTTATTTTTTAACAACTAGAACACGGTCCATATACGGATGACAAGGATGAGCACCACCCAGGAAACCCCGTGAGCATCTCCTCTGATGCTCCATTTGCTGACTTGTGAGCAGAAAGAGAATGTAAATGAGGAGAGAATCAATGACTAAACCACTGTTTTGGTGTAATCGAAGTGTGTGTGCTGGTGGTGTTGACAGAACTGTCAAGTCCAGTATTACAGACTATGTTCATGGAAACTACAAACACTAATGATGCCTTTTGTGGTGACCCCAGATACATTATCAGCAACATGCCAGCAGTTGTGCATGTCATGCTAGGTAACCTGTTCCCAGGTGACAGCAGGATTGTGTGCGTTTTTTGATATCAGAGTCAACTATTTCTGAAATCAATTACTTCAGGTTCCAGCTAATGAAACTAGAAAAACATGAGTCTGCCATATAATAGGTCAGTAGGGGAAGATCATGAATAAAGACACTCAAATAAATGAATAGCAGGAATACAATAAGTGAGTCATATCAAGGAAAACTGTTGGAGAACATTAAGTAAAATGAAAAATATCGAGTTTTCCTGACCCTAGCAAAAGAAGGAGAACCGGAATCTCGTGATCAGAAACCAGAGATGAGACACCATTGTGCATGTTTTATGGACAACTGCATGTCCACAGTTTTAAAATATCAGTGAAATATGGAGATTCCTTGGAAGACAAGAAAAGCAATCATATTCCCATACAAGAAATAGGTAATAGAGTCGTCCACTGTCATCATGTGTATTCACACCTTAAGAGAGGAGGCATTGTGTGCAGCAATATAACAAAGTTGTTGTATGGAATATAAAGTTTATAAGTTGAAAACTATTTTCTAAAAATACTGATAATATATAACAACTAAAGCAATACTTGAAAAAGAATCTGTTTAAGAGCTCTGTTCTCCTTTGAGAGTGCTTGTGTTTCTCTGACTCTCAGGGAGAACTCTTGCCCTATTCTCTACTCCTCTGCTTCTAAATACCAGGGGACATGCAAATGCAGCTCTCTGCCTGCTGATAAACCGGCCACAGCC
>NW_022110587.1:0-1170 GCF_000313985.2 Echinops telfairi | reverse complement strand
CTTCTGGTCAGTTCCCAGATCTGTAGTTCCTGGGATCTAGATCTGATCACCAACTATCTCTAAGACTTTGTCCCAGTTGCATAGCTTCTCTTGATTTTCCTCTGAAAGAAATGGGGGAAATCATATTTATCTGGTAGGGGCGAGAAGGGGTATCCAATGAAATGATGGATACAAATAATTTCCTTTATTATTGTTCCATGTCCTTCCACTTACAACCCAAATGCAGGTGTTCTCAACCCTGGTTGTCCATGAGAAGTACCTGGAAGCTTTGAAAACCCAGCGATGCTCTGTGAGCCTCTCCCTCTCCTTTCTAACCCTTTGGCCTTAATAAGGAGGAGACAGTGGTGGCTCCGTGATAGATTTCTTCCCTTCCCTGCAGAAGAACTGAGTTTGACTCCTGTCTGCTGTACTTCAAGTGCAGCTACCACCTGTGAATAGAGGTTTACGTGTTGCTATGACAATGAACAAGTCTCAATAGAGCTTCTAGACTAGGACTAACTAGGAAGAAAGGCCTGGTGATTTACTTCCACAAAATAAGCCAATGAAAGCCCTACGGGTTTCAACAGTCCTAGCCCCAATTGATCATGGGGACCAACACGTTTTAATTAAATGGCAACGATAGACATCTCCGGTTCACTCTAGAAATCTGGCGGAAACTATGTCAGGGAGGGAGATTTGCAGAGGGAGACTCTTCAAATAGATGTATTTTGGTAGGGGCTTGGGGGAGGGTGGGGGAAAAAAAAATAGATGTATTTTGTAGTTTAGTAGTTTAGATGATCAGCCAGCCTGGGGGTGGCGGGTGGGGTGGGAGAGGAACCGGAGTGGTTACCAGGGAGTCCCCCACTAAGTCCTTTGCAAAGAAAAAGACTTAGAAAAGAATCCTCACCTCTAAGGGTTATGTTTAGTTGAAACTTCTAATAATTGTTTGTCTCAGTTGGCTGATCTTCCTCTAAAGGAGAAATGAAAAGAATTAAGGAGTGGGGAGGGTGTGGAGGGGGATCCGAGAAGGAAGCTGGTAATCGCCAGAAAGAGAGGCTTGTCAGCTTTTCTATGCAGTGGTGCAAAGCAGGTGCTCTAACCGCTCCTACTCCTACTTTCAGGGCACTTCCATGTCCCTCGCCGGGGGATTTGGGTCTCAGCTTTGCCATGTCCTTGCTGTGCAGCCTTGGA
>NW_022110586.1:0-1128 GCF_000313985.2 Echinops telfairi | reverse complement strand
CTCCTCACCACCGATTTGGATCACTTGTTGTTCCCTTGTCCTTGAGTTTGTTAACCCCACTACCCTTTCCCCTCACCTCCCCATCTCCCATATCCCCCTGGAACTGTCGGTCCCATTGTTTTCTCCTCCAGATTGTTCATCCAGCCTATCTTATTTAGACAGGCCTGCGGAAATAATAACATGCACAAATACAAGACAGAGCAAAACCAAGCAACAATATACAACAGAACAACAAACCAATGACAAAACAAAACACAACAAGAAAGAAAAGCTTGTAGTTAGGTCAAGGACTGTTTATTGGCCTTTAGGAGTGTTTTCCAGCCAAGTCTGTTGGGGCACCATGCTTTGGCCCCAAAGTCCACCTTCAGCATTCCCTGGGGACCTCAACGCTCCATTTCCTTGCTATTCCGTTGCACCCCCTTAGTGTTTTGACTCGGTGTGGAGGGATCAGATCAGACACAATTCCCACACTGTGTCTCTGGTGTTGTTCCCTGTAGGGCTGTGGGTCAGTGAGGGACGTTATGTCTCATAGTGGGGCGGGCCATGTGGTCCTCTCTGTGAACTGGCTGCTCTAATCGGGAACATCGTCCTCAAGGCTTGGTGGCCCATGATGTGCTCCACTCTCTCCTTCTTTCCCTTCATCTGCTCCCAAGTGCTCTGATCAGATATGTCCCTCTCCCGGAGCTGCAGATTCAGTGCCATCCTTTGAAATAAATTCTTCTGGGGGGAGGATCAGGTGTCCACATAGTAGTTGGGATTGGGGACGGCCCCTTTTTAATTTCTTTTTTTAAAGATCATTTTATTGGGGCTCTTATAGCTCTTTAACATTCCATACATCGATTGTATCAAGCATATTTGTACATATGTTGCCATCATTATTTTCTAAACATTTACTTTCTATTTGAATCCTTGGTATTAGCTCGTCTTTTTTCCCTCCTCCCCCCACCCCTCATGCCCCCTTGATAAATTATGTTACTATTATTTTCATATCTTACACGGACCGCTGTCTCTCTTCCCCCATGGTTTCTGTTGTTCATTCCCCTCAGTGTGTGTGTGTGTGTGTGTGTTTATGTGTCAATCATTGTGATCAGTTCCCCTTTCTTCCCTTCCTCTCCCCCACCTTCCCCC
>NW_022110585.1:0-1113 GCF_000313985.2 Echinops telfairi | reverse complement strand
GTCTACATAGAAACCCCAATATCCCCCAAGGGCAACTTCCTCAACGGGATATCAGAGTTTAGCAATGCAGCCAATGATATTCATTCTAAATTGCTTGCCTTTCTACATTCCAGCACAACACAGTTCTAATCGAATTTTAGAAAGAGATGTCATTTGCAATGAAATGGAAACATCAGGTAACGTGGAGGTGCTTTTGGTTTTTTTTATTGCCCTGTGGAGTTCGCAAGGGCAGGGAATAGGAAGTGGATGGGCTCGATGACTGTGTAATCCCACTGGATGGGATCGCACAGCAGGATTGCATGTGAATGGATACATTGGATTATGTAAGATACGGGGGAAATCTATTCTAGGACAACAGAAAGGACTCCTCAGGGATGGGGTGGGGGAGGAAGGGAGAGAGGGAAGATGATATCAAGGAGTTCAGGAAGAAAGAAAATGTTTGAAACGAATTGTGGCAGCCATTGTACTATACTGCTTGATGTGATGGAACGATGGAATGTTACGCTATCTGTAGCGCTCCCAATAAAAGGATTAATAAAAAAAGTAAATGTGTGCCAGACATTATAAACATTAACCAAAAGATTTCAGAAGGTCTGGTGAAAGCCCGCCATCGCTTGTCTGCCAGCGGGTCCTCCTGTGGTTGCCTGCGTGTTGCTGTAAGCTGGATGCCGTGGCCCTGACATGTCAAGTACCAGCAAGGCCACCCATGGTGAACAGTTTTCCAGAGAGCTTGCAGACCAGGGATAGTCTGGGAGGCAGGAAGAGCCTGTCTGCTTGTGAGAAATTTACCACTGACAACCTCGTGACCATCCACGGAGGAGCCCTTCAGGTGGGAAGACGCTCACCTGGGACAGGCTGCCGGATCGAACAGAGTTGACCTTAAGATATGGATGGAAGAGTGGACCTTAAGACATGGATGGACGAGTGGACCTTAAGATATGGATGGAAGAGTGGACCTTAAGACATGGATGGCGTAGAACTCAACTTTTTTTTAAATTAAAGATCATTTTATTGGGGGCTCTTACAGTGCTGATAACAACCCCTGCATCAATTGTATCAAGCATATTTGTACATATTGCCATCATTATTTTCCAAACATTTTCTTTTTATTGA
>NW_022110584.1:0-1157 GCF_000313985.2 Echinops telfairi | reverse complement strand
TCCTCCCCGAGACCCCTCTGCAAGGGGATCTCCAGTGGCCTACTAATGGGCTTTGGGTCTCCACTCCACACTCCCCCCATCAGCGTCATTTTAGGACAAGGCTGGGCCAAACAGGGAACACACACAAAAATCAAATCTGAAAAGAGGAGCTGATACCAAGGGCTCAAGTAGAAACATAATGTTTGGGAAATGCTGATGGCAACATATGTACAAGTGTGCTTAATACCATTGAATGATGGATTGTTGTAAGATGTGTAAGAACCCCCCAGTCAAAGGATTAATTTTTTAAAAAGCACATCTGAACACATGTTGCTGTTGTCATTATTTTTGTTGCTGTTGATAGGTGCCGTCGAGTTGTTTCTGACTCAGAGCCACTCTATGTTCAATAGAAACACTGCCCAGTCCGCTGCCATCCCCACAAGTGTTCTTATGTTTGAACTCATTGTTGTAGCGACTGTGTCCACCCATCTTGTCCAGGGTCTTCCTCGTTTTCACTTCTATTTTACCCAACACCATGTCATTTTCCAGGAACGGGTCTCTTCTCATAACACGTCCAAAGTATGTGAAACAAAGTCTCGCCATCCTTGCTTCCCAAGAGCATTCCGGCGGTACCTCTTTCAAGACAGCTTTGTTTATTTGTTTTGTAGTCCATGGTATTTTTTCATATTCTTGGCCAGGACCACAATTCAAATGCACTGATTCTTCTTCAGACTTCCTTATTCACAGCCCCGCTTTCACAAGCAGAAGAAGCCACTGAAAGTACCATGGCGTGGGTCAGGCAAATCTCAGTCCTCAAAGTAGTATGCTTACGTTCAACATTCTGAAGAGGTACAGCAGATTTACCTGCTGCAATGTGTCATTTCCTCTCTTGACTGCTGCTTCCATGAGCTTGATTGTGGGTCCAAGCCAGAGGAAATCCTTGACAACTTCAATCTTTTCTCTGCTTATCATGATGTTATGTACTGCTCTAGTTATGAAGAGGTTTGCTTTCTTTAAGTTGTAATCCATGTTGGAGGCTGCAATCTTTTATCTTCATCAGCCAGGGCTTCAAGTCCTCTTCACTTTCCGCAAGTAAGGTTATGTCATATTGCAGGTTGTTAATAAGCCTTCCTCCTGATGGCACCTTTCTCTTCATATACAGTGAACCCTCGCCACTT
>NW_022110583.1:0-1113 GCF_000313985.2 Echinops telfairi | reverse complement strand
GGGCACATGGATATCTCAATAAACTCTGGACTGAAAATGAGACCTTGGTGTGGACAAATTAGCAACTAAGAAATCATTAGTGGAGAATGATTATGGCAAAAAAATGTACAAATGTGCTTGACACAATGGAAGTATGTATGGATTGTGGTAAGAATTGTACGAGCCACCACTGAAATGATTTTTTTTAAAAGGATTTATGAACTAAACACCAGTTCTAGCGCAATGAAAGCACTCTATGGATAAAGACAAAAAGCAAAAATTCCTACAGAACAAGAATGACTAGACAGCTTGAAAAAGAAGCTTTAGACAGACTCGAGATTTCCTCTGGCCAGCTGTACTGGGTACAGGAATCCTAGGGAGCAGTTTCATCAAAGCTCTGAGGAAAAACATTTTTCAATATAGAATTTTAACACCAGCCATGTTATCCACAGGAGAGCACCCCAGCCTCCACCCCACCCCCCCTCTAAAAAAAATAATAAAGGTAGTTACAGCCATGTTAAAAAAAAAAAAGAAGTCATTAGTGGATACTTCATTGTCAGGATGATGGCACATTACTGAATACCTTTGACCTTAACCCCAGGGGCTTCAAGAGACAAAAATCATTGTTTCTCCCTGAGCCTGTATTGCATACCTACTGGATGAGGGTACCTGGCCTAGGATATGTACCCCTACCCAGGTTCCAGTGTCTCTTACCTTCCAGGAAGCACAAAACATCCAAGAATGATACACTTTCCACACAGCATAACTGATCTGAGATCCACATCTGCCCCAATTTCAGCACCTCAAATAATCTGTCTCCAGGATCACCTTGGTTTGAACTCAAACTGGGAAACAAAGGGGAGGCTAGAGACAGATTAAATGGTAACCACCTAGAATTACTTCAGCATGATGAATAAATCAATATAATTTATCCTCCAGGTGCCTTGCCTATTGGAACAGCCATCCTGGGGCTTGCAGTGGATTGCCCAATATGACCTGATGCTGTGCTAGGAATATGCAGACTTCATGAAGACATGATTAGTCATCTACAGAGAAGGTGCCAAGGATGAGCTCTATCTGTAAATCCATCGCTGGAATGTGGGACATGGCCAGCTATTCCTGTGTGAGACACAG
>NW_022110582.1:0-1109 GCF_000313985.2 Echinops telfairi | reverse complement strand
GGCTGGTATGCTTCTTCCATATGGGTTTTGTTGCTTCTCAGGTAGATGGTCACTTGTTTACCTTCAAGTCCACCACACTGAGGCAAAACACTAAGGGTGTGTAACAGAACAGCAAAAGGAGCAGAGCAAGGAAGTCCCCAGGGAGTACCAAAAATAGACTTTGGGGCCAGGGCGTGGCACTCCATCAGACTCAACCGGAAAGCACTGCTAAAAGTCAACAAACAGACCTTGAACTATTTCCAGGGTTTTCTTTTTGTTGTTGTTGTTGTTTTGTTTTGTTGCTTTGTTTTGCCCTGTCTTGTTTTGTGCATATTATTATCTCTGCAGGTCTATGTAGATAAGATCAGCTGGATAAACAATCTGGAGGAGAAAACAATGGGATTGACGGTTTTGGAGGGACATGGGAAAGGAGGAGGTGGGAGAAAGGAAGTGGTGTTAACCAAGCCAGGGACAAGGGAACAACAAGTGATCCAAAATCGGTAGCAAGGAGGGTATAAGAGTCCTGGCAGGGCTTGATCAAGGGCAATGTAACCAAGAGGATTTACTGAAACCCAAATGAAGACCGAGCATGATAGTGGGACAAGAAGAAAGTAAAAGGAAAGAACTAGGAGGCAAAGGGCATTTATAGATGTCTAAATATAGGCATGTACATATGTAAATCTATTTATATATGATGATGGGGAAATAGACCAATGTGCATATATTTATAGGTTTAGTATTAAGGTAGCAGATGGACATTGGGCCTCCACTCAAGTACTTCCTCAATGCAAGAACACTTTGTTCTATTAACCTGGCATTGCATGATGCTCACCTTCACTACTTGATCCCTAAAGACAAAGCAGGTGCATAAGCAAATGTGGTGAAGAAAGCTGATGGTGCCCGCCCTCCAAAGATATAGCATCTGGGGTTGTAATTCCCCTTCGAATAGAGAGTCACCTATGTGTTTAGACTTGATGGACACCCTGTGGGTTTTATGACTGTGAGCCTTGGGGGTGAACTGATTACTCGTTGGGCTGTGATTGCAGGGCCAGCAGTTCAAAACCACCAAGCAGCTCCAGGAGAGAAAGATGAGACTACAAAATGTGCAAAGTACATGAGATGACGTCTCA
>NW_022110581.1:486110-496646 GCF_000313985.2 Echinops telfairi | reverse complement strand
GTGTCTGCTGCCTGTTCCCTTCAGGACGTTGTGTTCGCACAGGCTCATGTGCTTCTTCTCTGTGGACTTTGTTGTTTCTGAGCTAGATGGCTGCTTGTTTGCCTACAAGCCTTTAAGACCCCAGACGCTATATCTTTTGATAGCCGGGCACCATCATTTTTGCAGCCTGTAGAAATAACTTTTTTGCAGCATGCCTATGTGTCAGGAAAGAACTGTGCTCCTTAGGGTTTCAATCGCTGATTTTGGGGAAGTCAGTTGCCAGACCTTCTCATGCAGCACTTCTGGGTGGACTCAAACTTCTAACCATTTTTTTTAGCAGCTCAGTGAGCTAACTGTTTGCACCAACCCTGTGTGTTTGAAAAGATGTTCTCTGTACGGTTTTAAGGGTTGATTTTCTGGGGGAAATATATCATCAGGCTATTCTTCTGAGTTACCTATAGGTGGACTCAAACTTCTAATCTTCATGTTAAAAGCCTAGGGATAAATCTAATTCCAACATCTATGTGCCATAAGAGAACTATGCTCCATAGGGTCTTCAAGGGGTGATTTTTTTTAGGTAGATTGCCAGACCTTTCTTCTGAGACACCTCTGAGTGGACTCGCACTTCTAACTTTTATTTGATCAGACTAGGGGGGTAACCATTTGCACCACTCATATGTGTCAGAAGAGAACTGTGCTTTGTAGTGTTTTCAAGTGTTGAATTTTTGGAGGTAGATTGCCAGGCCTTTCTTCTTCAAAATTATTTTATTGAGAATTTTTTAAGTCATTTTATTACGGGCTCATACAGCTCTTATCACAATCCATACACACATCCATTGTGTACATTCATTGCCCTCATCGTTCTCAAAACATTTGCTCTCCACTGAAGCCCCGGCATTAGGTCCTCATTTTCCCCTCCCTCCCCGCTCCCCCCTCCCTCATGAGCCCTTGATAATTTATAAATTATTATTTTGTCATATCTTGCTCTGTCCGACGTCTCCCTTCACCCACCCAGGAGGCCAACAATCACGTGAAGAAATTCTTGTGTTCATTATCTCTAAGAGAAATGCAAATTAAAACAACATGAGATGCCACCACACACTGACATTCTTAGCAAAATTCAAAAACCAGAAAATAAATGCTGGGATGATGTGGAGAGATTGGAATGCTGATACGTTGCTGGTAGGATTGCAGAATTGTACAACCACTATGGAAAACAGTACGGTGCTTCCTTAACAAATGCAAACACAAATACCTTATGATCCTGACATATCTCTACTTGGTAAATACCCTAAAGAAATAAAGGACAAAACACAAACAGACATATGCACACCCAAGTTTATTGCAGCAATTTCTATAATAGAAAAAGATGGAAATAATCAAACACCCTCTCTGTGGAGGAACGGATAAACAAACACCGGTACCCACATACAAGGTAATATCATGCATCTCTAGAAAACATGATGAATCTGTCAAACACCTCGTGACATGGACAAAACTGGAGGACATTATGCTCAGCAAGGCTAATCGATCTCGTGAAGGTAAGCATTCCATGACACCATTATTATAAAGGAGAAAAATGGCCTTTACAACAAAGGAAAAGACTTTGAAGACTATGCTGAGGTGGAGGCGGGGGGAGGAGGGAGGAGGAAGGAGAGGACAGGGAGACAAGGAGGGAAGGTGGGTAGGAAAAGTAAAAACAAGGATAAGAACAAAGAACCACATACACGGGGGCAGGATGGGGGCCTTTACTGGGCTACTGTCACTGTGTTGCTGTGATGGACTGCACAACTACATCAAGTATGTGTGTCTTCATATATATTCCATAAATAAAAGGGAAATATAATAATGAAAATGTATAAAATGAATTTTTTTTAAGATAGAGGGAAAAGGGCCACGACCCTTAAAACCCTCCTGATTCATTATCCATCAGACCTAAACACTGGTCTGGGTGCTTATAAAAGAAGAAAAAGTAAAATCAAAACTGACTTCAAATCTTTTGTGACACATGAGCAAATTTCAAACCAAAGAAATCCACAAAAGTTCTAACTTTCATGTTTGCACCCTAACAAGTTAAGTGCTTGCACCTTCCCAATGCTCCATAGAATTTTTAAGGGCTGATGATTGCCAGGGCTTTCTTCTGATGCACCTTTAGGTGGACTCGAACTTGTAACCTTTATATAATAGCCTTGCGAGTTAACTCTTAGCAACACCTCTGTGAGTCACAAGAAAAATGTGCTCCACGTGGTTTTCAAGAGCTGATCTTTGGCAATTTGATTGCCAGGCCTTTCTTCTGAGTCTACCTCTAAGTAGACTCAAATGTCTAACCTTCATGTTAGTAGCCCAGGGAATTAACTATTTGCACTATCCCTGTGCATCAGCGCACTGTGCTCTGTGAGGTTTCCACAGGCCAATGTTTTGGGAAATAGATTATCAGGCCTTTCTTCTGAGGCATCTCTGGTTGAACTTCAACTTCTAACCCAGTGGTTCTCAACCTTCCTAATGCCGCAACTGCGACACGTTCATACAGTTCCTCGTGGTGTGGTGACCCCCAACCATTGGAAACATGTGTTTTGCAATGGTTTTAGACGACCCCTGTGAAAGTCGCGACCCACAGGTTGAGAACCGCTGCTCTAACCTTTATGTTAGCATCTCAGTTAAGCATTTGTACCACCTAATTGCAATTAACAGAAATTTTACCTGGCCTCCCCCCCTTCTGAATCCTCAAGTCATTGCATTCAGAGAAATAAGACCCCAGAGAACAGGCCACCCTCTTTGAGAGCATTTCAATCTGAGCTGCTAGAAAGCAATAGAAGACAAGCAGCTTACATGTGTGGTAACCCCACCGTTGTCGCCGCCGCCACCACCTCGGAAGGAGGCTGAGCCCCTGAAATCACTCACCTGAAATAATTCCCACTCCAACTGATTATGATCAGCTGGCCAGATTAGAAGCCCTCATAATAGTAACTGAGAATTAGTCATTAAGCAAATGCTTCATTCAGCTGAGGTTCATAATTAAGCTAAAACTTCAGGCTTAGGAAGAAAAGAAGTGGAAATTTAATATCAATTTATGGAGAGGGGGCAAAAACCCCATGTGATTAGAGTCAATTACATCTTCTGCCAAACAGGAGACCTGATGGGTGTCCCTCTCTCCAGAGTTCCTGACGCATCAGCAGAGGGAGAGAGCGTGGCAAAGACCGTGTGTGCCAGGGACTTGGGGGTTGTCTGGTAACTTGGTCATTGGAAGGGGAGGGGCTAGCTCAGAGCCCAAGGGGGAGGTTTGCACAGGTACTGCTGTCTTCAGAGAGCTGGAGCCGCAGGAGGCTGGACTGAGGACTGAGGAAGCGAGCGGGAGGGTGCTCTGAGACCTGCAGGATCCATAAAGGCCAAGCTGCCAGCCTTGACTGCCTGGTGATGGTCGGCATTGTGCCAGCCCTCAGAATCCACGGCTTTTTCTCCCCTGGCCCTTGAGCCTTTGAGCTGCAGAAGCAGCATTTCCTGGTAAAGAGAAGGCGGGACACTGGAAGAAATGGAGTCGTCTTTCTCCTTTGGAGTGATCCTGGCTGTCCTGGCCACCCTCATCATTGTGGCCAATGCGCTCGTGGCTGTGGTGGTGCTGGTGTTGATCCACAGAAACGAGGGTGCGGCTCTCTGTTTCACTTTGAATCTGGCTCTGGCTGACACCTTGATTGGGGTGGCCATCTCTGGCCTTGTCACAGACCAGCTCTCCAGCCCTCCTCAGCCCACCCAGAAGTCCCTGTGCAGCCTTCGGATGGCCTTTATCACTTCCTCCTCAACCGCCTCGGTCCTCACCGTCATGCTGATCGCCTTCGACAGGTACCTGGCCATCAAGCGGCCCCTGCGCTCCTTCCAGTGCATGAGTGGGCTCATGGCAGGGACCAGCATTGCCGGACTGTGGCTGGTATCTTACCTCATTGGCTTCCTCCCACTCGCCATCCCCATGTTCCAGCAGACCACGTACCAGGGACCCTGCAGTTTCTTCGCCGTTTTCCACCCTCGCTTTGTGCTGACCCTGTCCTGCGCTGGCTTCTTCCCGGCCCTGCTCCTCTTTGTCTTCTTCTACTGCGATATGCTCAAGATTGCCTCAGCACACAGCCAGCAGATCCGAAAGATGGAGCAGGCAGGGGCTGGAGCCGGAACGTACCGTTCCCCGCGTACTCCCAACGACTTCAAGGCGTTCCGCACTGTGGCCATTCTCATTGGAAGCTTCACCCTGTCCTGGGCTCCCTTCCTGATCACAGGCATCGTGCAGGTGGCCTGCCAGAGCTGCCACCTCTACCTACTGCTGGAACGGTACCTGTGGCTGCTCGGTGTTGCCAACTCCCTGCTCAATCCGCTCATCTATGCCTACTGGCAGAAGGAGGTGAGGCAGCAGCTCTACCAGATGGCCCTGGGAGCGAAGAAGAGGCTCACCTCACTCCTCAGCCTTTGTTCTGCCAGGAATGGCGGCCCCGGGGGCCCCAGAGAAAGTTCCTGCCGCATTGTCACTGTCTCCCACCCCCAGCTCGATGGCTAAGACGGTGAGAACATGGGTTTCGAAGTGGCTTTCTGCTCTCTTTTCTGGGCCCCAGCTAGGAGCTCTTGTGAAGGAAGGGGACTTATTTCTGGCAACTGACCCCTAGGCTGAGAGGCCACTGAGGCAGGATCTTGTCTCCTAGTGTCGGGTTCCCTGTTTGCAAAGCTCTAGTCTTGTCTTTCTTTGGCAATAAAGCCTGTTTCTCTTGAACATATAGGCTGATTGCTGAGAGACATGTAGCCCCTTTCTATTGTCAGCTGTGTAGAAACGTGCCACTGAAAAGCTGTTTCGAAGTTAAAACTTCGTGTTGAATTGCAGAGCAGCACCAGGTCATACAAGCACTATAAATGATTGTAAATGTGCCAGCAGTCACGTCAGAAAGGTAAAAAGAAACCCGTGGCCTGAATTTGAATGTTGGGGTGTTTTTTAAATAATTTAAATTGTTGATGTTATTAAGCATACATACAGCAGAACATATTGTAGTATTCAACAGTTTCTATGTGTACAAATCAGGGACACTGTTTACCGTCTTTGTGTTGTGTAATCATTCTCGCCTTCCTTTTCTGAGCTGTTTTTTCTCCTCCATTCACGTAAACTCACTGCCTCCCAAAGTGCCTAGCTAATCCTTTGAGTTTAATTTTTAACCAGATCTATCCAAGATGTGATCGTTTCAATATGTAGTCGATAGAAAGCAATGATTCGTTTTTCAAAACTAAGTCTGGGCCAGCCAGTGTATTTCCCTTCCAAGTTACTACATTTCAAATGCTACATGGCCACATGTGGCTATTGTCTATTGTACTAGAGAAACGAGGTGGTTGTTGTTTTTCAAACTGTTGAAGATACTGGTTGCTTTGGGAAGGTGAGGGATCCTGTACCTCTTTTTGGTCCACCATAATTCAGTGATTTTATTATAGTGACTTTGCATGAAGGGCAGGAACCTGAATTAGATTCCCAAACCTGTTTCCTCCCAAGCCCCATGGTATTCAAAGCAATTTTTCCTTAAGGAGTATCTTCTCTTGCCATTGTTTTTTGCTCTTTACGGGTCAATTCACCAGATTTTTAACTGGGGGTTGGGAGGAGGGTGGGCGGATATGCTGTGTGTGGCAACTCATCGCTGACAATGCTGCAGCACAAATCCTAAGACACAGGGAAGGAAAGGTGGGGGGAAGAGGTAGACCTTCTTCCACTGACTCCCAAGTTCTCATTTTCCTGGGACACTGTCCCCCAGAAGGGGATCCCTGGAATGGCACAGGAGACCAGCTGAGGCACAGGTACTTGACTCTACTTTCTGTGGGGGGACAGGAAGTGATGTGATGGTGTTGTCAGCTTCAAAAGATGGGCAAGCTTCCGCTAGGCAACGCTGGCAGCAGAAATGTGACCACAGGCTGGGGAGGGACCTCCCTGGGAAGCTTTGAAGGCCCTAAACTGGATTGTCTGCCCAAACAGAAAACCCAACCCAAGGAGGGCAGTTTCCTTAACCAAAAGAGGGCAAGAACAAACAGAGCTAGTAGGGATTCATTTGTCTGGGACTTGGTGTCAACATAATCGCAGTTGAGGTAGACCCCAAGGCCCTGAACTTCAGGGAAAGCCAGGCTTCTGTTAACAGACTCGGGGGTCTGAGAGCGGTTGTGCCAGGCCAGTGAGAAGCAGGGCTCTAAAGAAATGCCCTGGGGAGGCATTTGCATCCAAGGTGAAATGGTCAATTCCCAGAGGCCCGGGAGAGGGTTCATTCAATCTCAAGCTATAATGTTCAGACCCTAGGTCCCATCGGGTCCCCCCTCCTCTCCAACGGATGTCACCAAGTCATCCTGTTCTGCACCTGGAGTTCCCCTTTAGACGTCGATGGATTCCCAGCTATCTTTCGTTCATGTCTCCGAGGGTAATGGTCATTCTTTGCAATCCTCAGACTCTTCAGATTCCCTTCTCCCACTCCCTCCGACCCACGTAGCCTGTTTCTTTCCTCTCAAACCTGAACCTCACCACCATTGAGTCATTTCCAACTCATAGTGATGACCCTTTAGGGTCCCTGTGGGTTTCCCAAACTATAAATCTTTACGGGAATAGAGAGCCCTGTCTGTCTCCTGAGGAGCGAGTGGTAGATTCGAACTGCAGATCCTGAGGTTAGCAGCCCAATGTACAACCACCAGGGCTCCTCTTTCTCTAGCCCATTCTAACGCACATCACCTTTTGTTTTGTTTTGTTGCTCATTTTGCAGCTGCTCTGCTGACCACTCTGGCCCAGAAAAGACCATGCCTGCCTTCACCAGAGTGTGCTTTCTGATCCTACAACTGAACACTCCTCTGCTCTCAAGTGAATGACGGACGGAACACAGGACTCTGACAAGCTGACCATCCAGCGTGTAACAGTGATGCCCGGGAAAACACATTCTTCCATTGTAGTTTGAGTTCTTGGGAACTAGGTGAAATACAGAGTCACTAGGTTTCAGACAAAATTGAAAGCAGGCTCAAGCCAATGTCCTCACGATGGGGGGCTCAAAGGGAGCTTAATTTCCTGGTCTGGCTGCAAAGGACTTATCTTCCCAAGGTAATATACACAAAATGGTGACAGTTAATTAAATTGCAGGATCAAAGGGGAACTGGAGGCAGGCTAGGGGATTGAGCAGTGTGGGATTCAGTTCAGTGTAAGAAAACCTTGAGCCCTGGAAGTCCACCAGATCAGTGTTCAAATTACAATTCAGTCACTTAAATTCTCAAAGCTAACTGTTGCCTCACTGGTAAAAATGGGGAAGTCATTCCTATCTTGATGCTTACAGTGAAAACTAACACAGGATTTATGTGAATACATTAGTTCTCACCTCTCTCCCTTAAAAGCCTGAAGCATAAAGCGGCTAACTGCTCACGTTCAGAGAGACCGTCAGAGTCGGAATTTAAAACCTCCAGCACAATGAGGCTCCAAACTCTGAATTACTCAACCAAGATTCGGGTTTGGGAAAGTGAGTGCTGAGAAGTGACTCGAGTTGAAAAAGAGAAACAGCCAGTCGAACACCCCATCTCAACCAGCATCAAGATAGATCCGATACCCACGAGGCAAGGCATCCTTGTCACGCAGGGGGCTTTCAGAGTCACTAATAAGTAAGAGCACTGCACCTCCGAAGCCGCCAGCAGCAGAGAGAGTACAGAATGCTCAGTACAATCTAATGACTTTTCTCTGACACAAGCCCCCTCACTGATAAGAGACTGCACCCGCAGAGAAACACTCAGAGGCCATCCGCATGGTTAGAGTGGTCGCCTAGTGGACTAGCAAAGAAGCCGGTCTCTGTTCAGCAATTTGATCAAAATCCACAAATGTTAAGACCTTGTATGACTGAATTTAGGTCAATCAATCCACTTGCCGCTTTCGTGAACAGCATATAGTGAAGCTTGTTATAAAATACGGGAACACGCAGCCTTCTTTGTCCAGGTGGACGCGGTAGTTTTTCACAAGTGTTTGAAGCAGGTTGCCCTAACCTGTTAATACTCCCTGGCCTGTCCACGTGACCAATGAACAGCTCTCTGCGTGCTGGCCAGCCAGAGTTTGCCTTGGAAAGCCTTCTCCCTCTGTGGAGAACTGTTAGCTGGTTCCACTGGGAATTGAACTCATGCCTCTGCTTTCATGCACACCACTCTCAGTCATGAGCTAACCCCCACAGAGACCAGGGTGAAAACAGCAGGTCCAAAAGATAGCCTAAGGACACACACAGAACAAAAGGGACCATGGTGTCAAGAGTAGCCAGGAGCCCAAGGGCAGACCTCACTCCTTGGCTACTGTCAACCACTCCTTTATTTTGTAAACCCTCCGAACCTTCCGTGCCATCCTTGGCCTGAATGACTGGTCTGAACCGTTCTCCTTTGAACTAACAAACCTACATCTATTACTTCTCAAGTCCGATACACTCAGCAGTGGTGCCTACACCCGACAACAGCCATGCATTGGTTCAGTCAGTCCAACCGTCATCTGACCATCCATCTACCTCCCCCCACGTACACACACATTCACTGAGAGCTAGGTGCTACAACTGCCCCAACTGTCCTGGGATTGCTTTTGGAGCTGAATGTAGATGCCCCTGTGATGTATATCGTTCTTTTTTTTATTATGAGGGCAATTTTTCTTCATTGTAGAAATGGATGAACATGCAGATGAATCATAAAAGTACCTATGATAATACTGTCATTCTCCTTGATCTGATTTTGTTTCTCTTCGCGTTCGATGTGCCTTTTCTTATGCTATTAAAGTCTTTCTCAGAGCATCACTTCTAATGGTTGTGTGTGCGTTTTATTAACAGCAGAGTATATAACACTTTACATACATTTAGGTTGTGCATCTAGGTCATTTCCAAGTGTTCACTGTGTAACTCTTGCACACGTCTTCATTTAATGCCTTAGGATGAAGTCTCCAAAGCCATATTACTAGGTCACACAGGGTTAAACACGATAAGCTTGCCGGTTCATATTTTTCTGACATTTTGGTCTTAGTGGTACCTTAGGTGAATGTTTACAGAACAAATTTGTGTCCCACTCACCAGTTTATACCCATTGTGCTTTGCGGGTGGGAGGAAGATGATGAAATGTTCTACTCCCAGAAAATTTTACCGTCTTCATCCATCTTTTTTCCTACCTCTTGAGCTTTGTTCAAGGGCAAACGCTGCCCTTTCGGTCTCATCTGGTTGACTGTACTGTGAAGCATGTAGGTGCTCAGAGAAGTTATACCAAAGCAAACCAAACCAAACCAAGCTCACTGCCATTGAGTCAAGTCCAAGTCATCATAACTCTGTAAGTTAGGGTAGAATGGCGCCTACCCAGTTCCAAGGCTGTAACTCTTTTAAAATCATTTTTATTAGGGGCTCATACAACTCTTATCGTAATCCATACACACATCAATTGTGTAAAGCACATCTGTACATTCATTGCCCTCATCAAGGCTGTAACTCTTTACGGGGAGCAGCTGGTTTCAAACTGTGGACCTTGAAGATTGCAGTCCGACTCGTACCCACTATACCACCAGGGCTGCATGCGTGAACACTGATAATGGCTTTTTTCCCCCCTCAGAGAATTTAAAGGGCCACCACTGTCCATGTGCATGGCTTCCCGGAAGCATAAATCCTTCTGAGGGTGCTACCTAGCTGTTTTGTTACATAAAGGAAATGTCTTGATTCAAACATCTGCTGCCCGAGATGATCTGCCTCCTGCAAACGTTTAGCCATCTTGGCAAATGGGACGCACCAGTTAAAGAGCAGCTGCTACGTCTTCTCTTTCTTTCCAAAGCCTTTCGCACAGTGAGGCAGGCAGGACTCATCTGGACTCCTCGCTCTCCCTGTCCCCTGTGAATTTCCAAGGCTGTAACTCTTTATGAGAGTAGAGAGCCCCATCTGGTGGTTTCCAACTGTGGATCTTGTGCTTTGCCGTTCAGTACATAACCACTATGCCACGGGGGCTCCTTCCCCAGTGCACTGGAAGGACTCAAACCACACAGAGCTAAGAGCCTGAGTGGGTCCCTTCATCTAAGTGCTAAGGTTCATTCCTATTTGGTGCGTGTTGCCCAACAATCCCACGACACGGGTCAGATTTCCCATTTACTCTCATAAACCCACATCTGTTCCAGTTATGTCTCAATTGTGTTGACATTAAAGCAGTAAAAAGGTGGTAAACACACTATGATAACACAGCCACTGGGCCAGTAAAATGTCATGTCATCTCACAAAGCCGTTCAATGTACTTTTATCACCGATAGTATGACAAACTTGCCCCGTGAGTCAGTCGACAAATATGAACGTGCTTCCTACAGAAAAGCAACTGGGTAGAATGTCACCTCTGAGGTGATTAAAAAAAACAAAAACAAAAACCTGGGGCCCAGGAGAAAACAAAATGGTTTTAGAAAACTAAAGGGAGCTGAATGATTATCAAGTTATCAGACTCACAATCCAAACATTTCCGATCCAAAGTTCCACCACCAGGCCCGCGCGCCCCCCACCCCCCTCCCCCGCCGGCCTCGCGCGGGCGCCCCGGGCCGCCGCCGCCAGGACG
>NW_022110581.1:484107-485962 GCF_000313985.2 Echinops telfairi | reverse complement strand
TCCTCTTCTTAGATGAAGAATGCACTAAATTGTTTTTATTTGCTAATTCAATGGGGGAGACAAAAATGTCTGAAGAGTGTTTGTGGGGAGTAAAGCACCATCTCAAATACACCTGAAGAGAAGAAACATCCTTTACAATGAAACTTCAGGCATTAAGATCAATGCAATCACTCCCACAGAAGATACTTATTTTTAAAATTGATTACTTTGACTTACATATACTTTGGGCATGTTATCTGGAGGAACTAGTCCCTGGAGAAGGACATCATGTTGGGTTAAGTAGAGGTGTAGCGAAAAAGAGGAAGGCCCGGGATAAGATGGATTGTCACAGTGGACGCAACAATGGGCTCGAACATAAGAGCAATTGTGAGGATGGCGCAGGACCAGGCAGTGTTTCCTTCTGTTGGACACAGGGTCGCTAGGAGTTGGAGCCAACTTGATGGCACCTAACAACACCAGCAGCAGCACATGCAACAACCAGCAAATGCCATTTTATTACTTTAAGTTATATACAATATCCAACTGGGTTGGCTAACAAAAACATGTTCTCTATTCAGTGATTAGGCTTTCATACTGGAGAATTATTCATCATCAGATTCTTCATAGTTTAGGCATGCCTACTATAAATTTGTTTACAAACATAACAAAATACATCTTTGCATTGGAGGAGAGAGGATGACAAGAGGTCATCACAAGTTTAGTCCAAATTATTAAAATTGCCACCCAGGGGCATCTGTAGCAATGGTTTCAAGTTATTCAATAAATAATAGAACATACAAGAGGAATATGTCCACACATGGTTCTGGTGTGCCACCTCCCATTATCTTCAAGCAAGACCCTGTGTGTGATCCTTGGGCAACTGTGCTCACTTAAGACTTGGGAGAAGAAAGGATGGGAGAGTGATGAAGGACGTCATAGCGGGAAGAAAGTCAAGGGGCAAATGATACAGTCACAGTCACCATTCTCCAGGGACGGAATCTAAATCCAGAATTACAGATAATTGTCAAGAGTCGGACCAACCACTGATCTTCTTTCTTCCAGGGTGCTATAAAGATAGGGGAATTAATGAAATCAATAGTCTTTACTGCTTACCTGCCATAAACTCTAAGCGAGCCTATGAAGGTTAAGTCGGTAGACTTCTAGCTCAGGGACTGTAAGCACAGGCTGGGTTAGCACCCCAGCCCTGTCACTTTCTAGTGACAAAATACTTCACCTCTTTCTACCTCAGTTTTCCATCTGAAAAAATGGGCATAACGACCCCTACCTTATAGAGAGATGTCAAGGATGTCAACAGAGATATATAAACATAATACACTTAGAACAAAACCTGGCATGTACAAAAAGCAGCATATAGGGGAATGATGAGGGTAGACATTGGAGACAGGGCCTGGTGTCCCAACAGACTAGACCGGAAAACACAAGCTTTTCCTTCTTGGTATATTTTAATTTGTTCTTTGTCAGTGGCTTGATGTTGTTGCTGTTTTGGTGTACATTGTTGCTTGGTTTTGCTCTGTCTTGTTTTTATGCATGTGGTTGTCTCCGCAGGCCTGTCTGGATAGGACAGGCTGGATGAACAATCTGAAGGAGAAAACAACCGGACTGACAGTTCCAGGGGGACATGGGAGAGGGGGAGGTGGGGGGAAGGGAAGAGGTGTTAACAAACCCAGGGACAAGGGAACAACAAGCAATCCAAATTGGTTGGGAGACCTGGTAGGGCATGATCAAGGGGAATGTAACAAAGAGGAAGTGCTGAAATCCAGTCCTGGTGGGGACTGAGCATGATAGTGGGACATAAATAATTCCTTCAAAATAATTCCTTCAAAAGTCAAGGGAAATAGAGGAAAGAGCTGGGAGG
>NW_022110581.1:481315-482955 GCF_000313985.2 Echinops telfairi | reverse complement strand
ATGAGGGCAATGAATGTACAAATGCGCTTTACACAATTGATGTATGTATGGATTGTGATAAGAGTTGTATGAGCCCCTAATAAAATGATTTTTTAAAAAAGAGAAATACAAAACAAAACAAAACAAAAGAACGAATTGTTCTTAGATTGGGGCTAGAATTATATAATGGCAAAAATCCAAAAAAGAAAAAGAAAAATAGCAGCATATCGATTTTAAATATAAACACTGCTATTGTGTTGATTCCAACTCATGACAGCCCTATAAGATGGGGTAGAACTACCCCTTTGGGTTTCCTACAATTCTAACTCTTTAAGGGAGTAGAACACCCCCATCGTCCTCCTGCAAGACAGCTGGTAGTTTTGAGCTGCTTACCTTCTGGTTAACAACCCAACGTGTAACCCACTATGCTTCCAGGGCTCCTTATCTATATAAATGGGATCATATGTGACTTTTTGTATTATAGCTTCTTTTACTTAAATGTGCAAAATAATTCCTTCAAATGTTATGCATCAAAAAAACTAAAAAACTCGATGCTAACCCATAGCAACCCTATATAGTAGCACAGAACTGCCCCTGTGAGTTTCAGAGACTGTAACTCTTTTTTTTTTATCATTTTATTGGGGACTCCTACAGCTCTTATTACATTCCATACATCAATTGTATCCAACATATTTGTATATAAGCTGACATCATCATTTCCAAAACATTTTCTAATTGAGCCCTTGGTATAAGCTCTTCTGTATTCCACTCCCTCCCCTACCCTCATGAATCCTTGATCAATTATATATTGTTGTAATTATTTCGTATCTTACACTGTCCATTGTCTTCAATCACCCACATTTCTGTTATTCATCCCATCCCCTTCAAGGGGGGGGTATGTCCAAACTTGTGATGAGTTTCCCCTTTGTATCCCTCCCTGACCAAGCCCCTACCCTCATGATATCACTACTCCCACTACTGTTCCCGAGGGGTTTATCTGCCCTGAATTCCATGTGTCAAGAACTCTTATCTGTATCAGTGTGTGTTCTCTGGTCTGGTCAGATTTGTAAAGTAGACTAGGTCATGGTAGTGAGGGGGAAGAAGCATTCAGGAACTAGAGGAATGATGTGTGTTCAGTCGGTGCTATACTGCACCCTGGTTGAATCATCTCTTCCTTATAACCCTTCTGTGGGGGCATCTCCAACTGTCTACAGATGGGCTTTGGGTCTCCACTCCAACCCCCTCATTTACATCAATATACTTGTTTGGGATCTTTTGATACCTGATACCTGATCCCGTTGACACCTCATGATCACGCAGGCTGGTGTGCTTCTTCTATGTGGGCTTATTTGCTTCCCTATATACAGATAGGATTAATAGTTATTTAGGGTTATGGCAGGAGTGATTGAGGGGAAATGGGGAGTTACCGTATATACTTTGTTTTTTAACTTCCCCTGTGGGTTTCTGAGACTGTGAATTTTTATTATTATTATTATTATTTTGTTTATTTATTTATAATCATTTTCTTAGGGGCTCATACAACACTTATCTCAATCCATACATCAATTTTTTTTGTTTTTTTTAATCATTTTATTAGGGGCTCATACAACTCTTATCACAATCCATACATACATCAATTGTGTAAAGCACATTTGTACATT
>NW_022110581.1:459049-479779 GCF_000313985.2 Echinops telfairi | reverse complement strand
TTCCCTTGCTGTTCTGTTGCACCCCCTTAGTGTTTTGCCTCGGGGTGGCAGGATCAGATTGGGTGCAATTGCCACACTATGTCTCTGGTGTTGTTTCCTGTAGGGCTATGGGTCAGTGAGGGACATCATGTCTCATGGTGGGGCTGGCCATGTGGTCCTGTCTGTGGACTGGCTGCTCTAATTGGGATCATCCTCAAAGCTTGATGGGCCAGGGTGTGCTCCACTCTCTCCTCCTCCCCCTTCATCTGTACCCATGTGCTCCGATCAGATATGTCCCTCTCCCTGAGCTGCTGATTCAATGCTGTCTTTTGAAATAAATTCTTCTGCAGGGAGGGGATATACTTGTGTATAAGCTGAGTTTGTCAGCACATTTTTAATTGCAGTTTTTGTGGTAAAATTAGGTGCCTCCGCTATTCGAGGTGGATTATATTTGAGTATATACGGTAATAATAATGGATGCAAGAATGAAAAAAATGTTCAATTGATTGTGGTGATGCCTGCACAACTCTTAATATATTCACACCACTGAATTGTATGGTACGTGAATGATATGCCAATAAAACTGTAAAAAAATAAGAAAATGGAAAAAGAAAAGAAAGCAAGCAGCCAGAGCTTTTTATCTGAAAGGCAATTAGAACCCTAGGCACAGGTTCCATTTTAAGCCTTTTGCATTTTATTTGTGGACATTTCCAGATGAGTCGCTTATTTGTGGATTCTAGTTCAGGAAAAAGCCATTGGCCTGCAGTGTGGAAGTGAGTGGAAGTATGGTACTGAATGGCTATGGTCAAGTATAATGCACTCATTCTATTTCCCAAACTATCCACGGATGAAAGCCCGAATACTGCCTTATGCTTATTTCTTAATTTCATAGTCACCTTTGCTTTTTCTTCCTCTTTCTCTCTCCAGAGACCGTAACTTCCAGAGCTAGCACAAGAGCAAACACTAAATGATGACAAAGTCAAAGTAATTTTGCCAATAAATACTTTAATGAGAACCAAGATCTGAAACATTCACAGCTGTAACTGCCCTCGCCTATGCCTTCTGCTCTAGCCCACAGTTGGGGCTCCCACCCAGTTGAAAGACGACCATCTTGAAAAGTATCCATCCGTATCCATCTTCACAGAAGATACCAATCTGGGGCCAGAGTCTCAACGTTAACACTTCCTCTCTGGGAAAAGTTAACATGGTCACAGAAACACAAAAGCATCTGGAGCCCCTATACTGCTTTTCAGTCAGGAAGCCTGGGGTGGGTTGGGGTGGAGGACCACAGGTTCAGCAAACACTTAAAACATTTTCAAAATACAGTAGAAGACAGGGAGGAAAAGGGTGGGGGGAGAGGGGTGGAAAGTATAAAGATGAGCAGGGCTGGGCTCGCATATAATTCAGTGCCTAGATTTGAAGCCTCTTTAGCTGCTCATATGTAATAAAAAACTGAGGCAGAAGTCATGGAAGATCACTAGAAAGATATCAAAAACCAAACCCTGTTGAAAAACGTTCACTGCATTCTCTTAAGGTACTTAGTCTAGTCTCTTGTTTAAAAGCCCTAAAAAAAAAAAAAAAGGCAACAAACTGCTCTGGGTCAAATCAATCATGGATCAAATGCCCACCGTAATCATGTACTGAGTACTCACCATGGGCCCATTAGGATCACTGGCCCTTAGCAGTATTAATGATTAAACCTTTAATATACTGGTCGTCTTCAGGGACTCGATGTACACAAATCAGTCAAGCATTGATGACACCCTATGTTTCAGTGTTAGAGTTAGAGTCACTGTTACAGATAGTAGGTGACCAGAGAAATTCTAAGGATGGAGACGGCGGCTCTCTCTCAACCATCACTCAGGGAAGGTGTATCACATTGCTTTTCAACCCTACAATGCTCCCAGCTCTGCACACAGGGGGGCACTCAAACACAGTTCCAGTGAGGAGAGTCTCCCATGAGGAAGGGGCCCTAATTGGCTCTGGGTTCTTTCACTCTCTGAATGGATGTCATGTTATACTACTGGCCGCCAGGACACCTTCTCATAGGCATTCCTGTGGGCACTTGCCCAGCATGCCTTCTTCCCAAAGCTTCACAGCCTCTTCTAGAGGCTATGGTGGTGGTTCGTGTGTTTTACAGAGGAAAAGTTGGGCACATCTCCTACTCTCTTGGGAGCTTATATTTGCCTCCAAGTGAGGGCGCTTTCTTTTCCATCCTCAAGGGTCACCATTGAGACAGGGTGAGTTTCTCACGTGCCTCAAGGTTTCCACGATCAACATTTCCTTCCCAGGGCTTTGAATAACCTGGAAGCTTAAAACTAGGCTTTCACTCTCACATTCTAAAAGGATACGATGATGTTCCAGGGTCCAAGTCGAAGCCAGTTTGGCCAAAATCCTTTATAGAGTGCAAAAAAGCCCTCGTGCTTCCACATCTGGGGGGAGAGAGACAAGTCAAAAAATAGAGTGAGTTCCCCTTTCTTTCGAAATCCAACAAGCCCTGTTACTGGAGTACTTATTTTCCACCCTTACCCCATCACCTAGCCTCCACCCCAACAATTAATGGCTTTTCTAAAAAGTCTTTTCTAAAAAGTCTTTTCTAAAAAGACATACATTTTGAACTCATGTCATTTCGATCCACCTACTAATTCAACAATTACTTACTAAACACATACTATATGCCAGGCATCCTTCTCAATGCTAGCAACAGTGAACATGACACAGAAAGTGTGTCTGTGGTAGCCAGCCTCCAAGATGGCCCTTGTGTTGCCCTTGCCACAATGTACCAGGATTAGTCTGTGTGGGTTATGGCAGTAGAGAACATACACCACTTCCAACGCAAATTTATACAAGCCTTTTATACCTAATAAGGCCTCTGGCAATCTATCTTAGATCAGTCACTATGGGGGAAACCAGCTGTCATATCATAAGGAAAGGCTTATGTGGTGAACCAAGGTCTCCAGCAAGCAGCCTTTTTTTTTGTTTTGCAAAAAGTCACACAAATGAGCTTCAAAGTATATCTCCCAACCCCATTCAAGCTTCCAGATGACTACAGCCCTGGCTGACCTCTTGCCTGAAACTTCAAGAGAGCCTGGGCAGGCCCACCCTGCTAAGCTGCTCCTGAATTCCTGAGCCACAGAAACTTTGAAATAATAGATGTGTGTTTTAGGAGCCCCGAGTCCTAGGGTCATTTGATATACAGTAATACGTAACTCATATAGTACCTACCCTCAGAGTATACATTTTAGCAGGGCTGGCAACCAGTCAATAAATATATTAATTGATATGTATTCTATCTAATAATAGTAAGTGCTGGGAAGAAAATGAAAGCAGGATGAGGGACTGGGGAGGTGGGCATGTTATAATCCTTCTTGGAATCTGAGATAGTTAAGGTTTATTGTGCCAATGTGGCTAATAAACACATGTGGGATTAATTGAAGGGCAGAGAGATAAATGGCTCAGTGAGCCTTGCCTTTCGAGTTCTCGGGTCTCTTGTTTTGCGATGGTCAGACCAGGATGCAGCTGCCTTAGCCAGTTCCCTGCTTTTGCTCGCAAGGCTCACTTCCTGCAATACATCCCTGAGGAGAAGCCACATGGACCTACCCCGATGCAGCCCTGGATGCTGGAGCAGCCGTTTGGAGACCCCCGCCAGCGCTGAGATGATTACCCTTTCACTGACTTGGCTTTCCTCCTGCAATCGACGTCATTGCGTGTTTTGTGAGATGGTGTTGGACATATGGGCTAATGTTGGACTTGTGGGCTTGGGCAGCACTGGGTTGGGATGTTTTCTTGATGTGCACTTAACCTTTATATAAAACTCTCTCTTATACATATGAGTTTCTGTGGATTTGTTTCTCTAATGTACCCAGACTAACACAGAATCTGTCCCATCACTACAAACACTGTGTAATGTTTTGCACTACCATATGTGACAGCTTTGAGGTTTAGGTGAGGGGCAAACCGTGAACTGTTTTTGGTTTCCTCCTTTATACAATGTGGATCCTGTATACAGCAGCCAAGTGACCATGAGAGTTAAAATAAATTCATTCTCTCTCTCTCTCTCTCTCTCTCTCTCTCTCTCTCTCTCTCTCTCTCTTTTCTCTCTCTCCCTCTATCTCAGGTCATAAATTGATGGTGTGTGTTGAAATAAAGCAGCAGAAATATTCCATATATAACAAACCAAACAACAAAACCCAAACTCCTTGCCATCGAGTCGATGCTGACTCCTAGTGATCCTTTAGGACAGAGTACAACTGCCCCTTGTGGGCTTCTGAGACTGTAAGTCTTTATGGGAGTAGGAAGCCCAGTCTTTATCCTGAGGAGTGGCAGGTGATTTCAAACTGCAGATCTCGTAGATCATAGCCCATTGCAAAACCACTACACCCCTAGGACTCCCTATATCACAGACAGGTACTGATCAAATAACTATAGCATGTTAGCCCTGGATTCAGGGGCTGAGGAAGGTTTTTTCCCTTTCCACTAGTGACATGAAACCTGCCACTTATACTACCAACAGGAGATGGTTGGATAAGATAATAACATGAAAATCCAGGCTGGTTAAATATCCCTTATCCAAAACACTTGTAACTTGCTCCTTCTCCAAATGGAATACATGAAATAATGTTCCTTAGTCACCATTGTGTTGGAACAAATAGCACTAATGGCTATATTTATTAAAGAACAAAACATCAGGCTAATAGGCTTCTCCCAATGGATCTTTAACAAAGGTTGAGGGTCTCAGACCCAGCTGTTGCGGGAAAATTGAGAAAATAGGCCTAAATCCACCTTGGATGTAGATAAACAACACAGGATCCTAGACTCCAGAGCTAGAACCCAGCCCCTCACGTGGCAGCGCAATGACCTCCGCACTGGACTACGGCCTTCATCCGGAAGCCAGACAATCTCGCAACATTAGAAATCAGATCATGTCGCTTCCCTGCTTGAGGCCCGCCACTGGCTTCCCAGTGGCTAGAGCCATATAATGAAGTCCTATTCAGCAACCCAGCATGTCGCAGGAAGTACTGGTAGACGCGCTAGAATGGACAAACCTTGAACACTCTGTGCTAAGTGAAAGAAATCAATCATAAAAAGCTGCTGGTTGTAATATTCCATCTATGTGACCTGGCGAGGAGATGCCTATCTATGAAGACAGGCAGCAGATGTGGGGTCACTTAGGGCTCGGGGCTGGGATGAGAGGTGAGGTGAGAGATAATAAGAATAGTTTCTTTTGGGGAGAGAGCGACAAATGTTCTCACAACTCACTGACTGCCACTGAGTCAATTCCATCGCATTGTGACCCTGTAGGGCAGGGTAGACTTGCCCCTGTGAGTTTCTGCGACTGGAACACTCTGTAAGAGAGTCAAAAGCCTCATGTTTCTCCCAAGGAGTGGCTGGTGGTTTCAAACTGCTGACCTTGAGGTCAGCAGCCCAGCGTGTAACCCACTATGCCACCAGGGCTCCAAAAATATTCTAAACTTAGATAAAGGTTAAAGTTGCACAACTCTTGTCAGTATACTAAGAGGGCTGAATTATATTCTTTAAATGGGTGACTTCTATGACAAAGTACCACCACCAAACCACTATGGGCACATATGCTAGTCAAGCGGTCAGGGAGGCTCTGGTTAAAAAGCTGCATTCAATCTGAGAGCTGAAGCATAAGTCAGGGCTAGCCAGACACGGCGGGAGGTGTAAAACAGGGTGGGTGCACGCTTGGACCCGGTTCAGCAAGGCCTAGAATAGAAAGTTAAGGTGGCAGAGAGAAGGTTGTAACAGGAAAGGGGGGTCAAATTGTGTATAGCCATGGAGCAAAGAGGAGCCAGGAGAGGAGCTCTGAGCTGCTGGTGACAGACCAAGGTTCCAAGTTGTCCCTGTCCCCGGTAGAGAAGAATACATGATCCCCAACTGCTGTACAGCCACTTTGGGGCCTACACAGCTGGCTCCCTTGGCATCCCTTCGTTCTGGCCAGGTGCCCTTTCACCCAGTGTTGGATCCGGCTATTCCTATTTAGTCACGCATGTAGCCTCTCTCCTTGACAACTGTTGCCTGCCGCCCCTCCCAGCTGTGCCCCATATGGTTTCCCACGAAAGGAATATACGTCCTAACTGGAGACCCCACCCCACCATACAAAGCCCTTGCCTGCAGTTCCAGCGTGTTGCCACCTTGTCCCTGGGTGCAGCCCTATGTGGCCCTGTATCACAGCGTGCCCACTGGTTTCCTCTCTGGGACCTGTGGGTCTGAAATCCCTATTGGTTTTCTGGCCTTCCTGAGTCTCACTCCTTCATGACCCACCTGAAAGGTCATCTGAGATACCCACAGACCCTGTAAAAGGCCATTTACCAAAGTGGTTGGAGGCTCTTGAAGATGAAATACAAAAGAATGAAGGACAGTGCTATAAAATATGGCAATATACCATATATACTCGAGAATAAGCCGACCTGAATATCCGCCGAGGCACTTAATTCTACCACAAAAACGGCATTTAAAATGTGCTGGAAATTTTGGCTTATATACAAGTTTATACGGTAAAATACAATCATTTTAAAGGATTTTTATTGTAAATAAAAGAATGAGTGAGTACATCAATGACACAGAACTCTAAACCAAACTCACTGCCAGTGAGTAGATGCTGACTCACAGCAACCCTATGTGATAGGGTAGAATTGGCCCTGTGGGTCTCTGAGGCTAGAACTCTTTTATGGGAGCTCCTGTTAGGACACGGAAGACCTTATTTACTGTGAGAAGGGTAAGCAGTTGGTTACTTATCTGGAAAAAAAGCCATCAATGCAGAGAAGAGAAACATGATTCATACTTATCTTAAATATTTTAACTTAAAGCATCGAAGTGTCCATTAATTTTAAAATGTTTTGACAGAGAGCTAAATTTCTTAGCAAACAGAACTAACAATTGAATCTCGGGATTGTCTTTCTTGCATGCACACACACACACACACACACACACACACCTTTTGTGATTTCTACTTTATCTGAATAGAGAGAAAGCTTATAGACACATGCATAATAATGAAGTACTGAATGCTTTTCTGTGTTAATAACTTGCCTACAATCTTTTAAAAAGTCTAGCCCATACCTAATTTCAAAACTTTTTTCCCATGATGCTCTTTACCAAATCTTTAGACCACAATCTTTTGGAAATACTTTTAGGATCTAGGGAATGTCACATATCTCTGAACTTTATTCTCTTCAAAATATCAGCATTCACCCATTCTTTGTGTGTGTGTATGTGTGTGTGTGATTTAAGGTTTTTTTCATTAAAAGATCATTTTATTAGGGGCTCTTACAACTCTTATTACAATCCATACATGAAATTGTATCAGGCATATTTGTACATACCATATATACTCAAGTATAAGCCAACTCAAATATCATCCAAGGCACCTAATTTTACCACAAATACTGCATTAAAAATGTGCTGAAAAACTCGGCTTATACATGAGTATATACAATATGTTGCCCTCACTCTTTCCTAGACATTTATTTTCTATTGAGCCCTTGGTATCAGCTCCTCTTCCCCCCACTTCGTGACCCCTTGATAGCTTGGTTCTGGACCTTACCCCCTGAGATTAGTGGTTTGCAACCTGCAATGAACATTGCAGTCACCAGTAGAGCTTTGAAACTACCGGTCCCTAAGAGGGTCTCAGACAATCCCAGGGAGAGAAGGAAGCATCAAAGTGCCCCAGGTAGTTCCAATGTGCTCTCAAAGCTGAGGATCCTGCCTTAGCTCCATTCAGAACAGCATCCGATTTCTTATTGTGCTTGTTGTTGTTAGGTGCCATCGAGTTGGTTCCAACCCATAGAGACCTTATATACAGCAAAAGGAAACACTGCCCAGTCCTGCTCCATCCTGACAATTGTTCTTATGCTTGAGCCCACTTTTGCAACCATAGTGCCAATCCATCTCCTTAAGGGTTTTCCTCACTGCACCAGACTCAGCTATTTAAAATACCACATAGGACCTGATTGGGAGCTTTCATTAACTCCCTATCAATTAAAAAGTAAATCAATAAAAAATTCAAGTCCCTCAGCACACCGCTCCCATAGGGTCCACAAGACAGGTAGACCTGTTCCTTGGGGCTTCTGAAGGCTTTAAATCTTTATGGGAGCAAAACACCTTATTTTACTGCCTCACAGCAGTTTGTGGGTTTGAACTGCCAACCTGGAAGCTAGGAGACCAGCACTTAACCCATGTGCCATTAAGGCTCCTGCACACAACACAAAAAAAGAAACCAAACTCACTGCCATGGAGCTGATGCCAACTCAAAGCGACCCTATAGGACAGGGCAGAACTGCCCCTGTGGGTTTCTGAGACTGTAACGCATCATGGGAGTAGAAAGCCCCATCTTTCTCCCTTGGAGCAGCTGGTGGTTTCGAACTGCCGACCTTCCAGTTTGCAGCCCAAGACATAACCACTATGTTACCAGGGTTCCTCTTGCAAACAATAAATACACTTTATTGCCTGGCTAGTTCTTCATCAGCACTGTGAGGAAGGTGCTAAGAGTATAGAGGCTAAATGTGTTGGTTGAAGCCAATGATCTGAGTCTGAAATCCCAGCTTTGCAGCTTAATAGCTGTGAGGCTGTGGACAGGCTGAGTTCTCCGAGCTTTGCCTCACAAGGCAGGAGTGAGGTCAACTGTCAGTTTCGGAAGGGGAGTTCTTGGTACCCAGCAAAGTAGGTAAAAGATAGATGTATGCTGTTGCTATTCAAACACCTACTGGGTGTTTTTACCCCCATTTGTTTTTTTACTTCAAAATAAGATATGTACCGTGTGCATAGGAATTTGATCATAGTTTTTTTTTAACTATGGTCCAGCCCTCCAATGGGTCTGAGGGCCAGTGAACTGGCCTCCTGTTTAAAAAGTTTGAGGGCGCCTGGTCTACAGAGACCGGATAGCCCCAGCTCCCATGCTCCTCCAGTACACTAACTGGACCACTGACTGCCTCTACTGGTTATACAGCTGCACTTTCTCTGAACTGACTAGACAGCTGCCTGCCAGGCAATAACTGGTAACAGAGAAAACCATTTGTATTCAGCATCCTACAAATCAGGACTTCAAACTAGTTCAATTTGGTTCAAGCATCCCCATCTACTGCCATCATTCGTGAAACACCTCAGGCACTTGTTAGATGTGGAGTCTGATACAGTACATCTGGGGCAGACTGGCAAATTCTCATCAGGAGGTCAAACCAGAATGAAGCGGTTCAAAGTCCTGCTAGAAACATGGCAGCACAGGAACCCTCAAAGCCAAGGTGTGAGCTGCAAAGGAGTACTGGCTTTTTGATTCCAGGGTCTCTGGGTCTGCAGTGGACAAACTGCAGGATGTGTAGTAAGTCTTGCCATTCCCTAACACAATCTGGTCTTATTAAGAACAGCCTCCTCCATTCCCAGGCATTCGAATGGCAACTGTGACAGTAAGGACTGCTGTGTGCCAGCAAATTGCCAAGGAGGCAGCTTTTCTGCCTGGGAATGGCTCTGTGAGGCGGCTGAAAATCCAAGTACAAAAATGATTCTCCCATATGCAGAGAGGTCTTAGACACAGCCAAAAAGGAAATTGCCAAGGCAAGTGGGCAGCGTGCATACCTTTAAAATCCCATCCAAAGTGCCTTTGTAGAGGTCTACGTGCCCCACAATCGCCCTCTGGTTCATCATGCGAGTTCTTACCACATCGACTGGATTGGAGGCCAGAGCCCCAGCCAGGCCACACGTAAAGCTGGAACTAAAGATGAAAACAAAATGTTTAGAAGACAGACTCCCCCTATTCCACCTGCCTCACCCCCAATTCCACAGAAATAAATGCATGGTGACTCCAACCCATCACAAAAGCTGACACCTGCTCTTTTATTCCAATCTAAAGAGAAAGGAAGCCATTCCTAAAGCACCTTGGCTTGTAACACTAACAAGATCTCTAGGCCAGAAGTGCCAGGCATCGCCTATTAGAGGCGTGCGTTTTCCAGACCACAGCATCATGGGCCAAATGCATTTGAACCTCAAAAGACCATGAAGGCTACAAGCTGAATCAAATGTCAGATTCTCCTGGCAACAGTTTCCATCAAAAACTATGGTTTTGTTTCACGGGCTCTGTAAAGTCCCCCTCCCCACCCCCTTTTCTGTCTGATTCCCGGGAAGAGAAGCTTAGTTGCAAATTCAAAATCAGGCCAGAGCAAATAAGAAGAGGTGTTGGTGAACGATATCAAGACTGTGAATGAATAAGTACAAATTCTACAGCCATCAGGCTGTATTAGATGTTGTCCCCAAGTTCTAAAGTGGCCACTGCATCCAGGTCCTTTGACGTGTACATTTCCCAAAGGTGTGACATTCTGGTAATGGGAGAGGTTTTAGGGGTATTTAGGCCCTATGCACTGTTGATCCAATTCCACAGAAGGACTTCTGTGAAAGAGGCTTTTTAAAAATCGTTTTATTAGGGGCTCATACAACTCTTATCACAATCCATACAAACATCAATTGTGTAAAGCTCATTTGTACATTAAAAGAGGCTTTTTTATGCACCAAATGCTGCAACTATAAACTAAGTACCACCTATCAAAACTAGCCCAAACCCACTGCCATCAAGTCGTTTCTGACTCAAAGTGACTCTTTATAGGGTTTCCCAGGATGTACATCTTTAAAGGAACACATAGCCCTGTTTTGCTCCTACAGACCAGCTAGTGGGTTTGTACCAATGACCTTGCATTTTACAGCCCAATACATACCTAACAGTGCCACCAAGGATCCTTGTACTTACACAAAGTGAGTTAAAATTGTATCTCCCATCATCCCTGACAATATTAAATGCTTTTTGGTAATATCATAGACGGGAAGTTCTACTCCCACAACGATGGCCGCACGCTGTGCCGTTGGGACCACACCCTGGAAAATACAATGGATCAATTACATAAAGGAAATACAGTGGTGCGTCCAAAACACAGATCAGAAGTTGAAAATCACAGAAAAATCCAGGTGTGAAGTATAGAGGTCACACTGTCAAATCAATGGTTAGTCCCAGGACACACAGATTCTCAATTCACTGTCGCGTTGATTCCAACTCATGGTAACTCCTGGTGTAGTAGAGTACAACGATACTTCCGTAGCAACTTTTTAATGGCTGCAACGTTATGGAAGTAAATCACCAAACCTTTCTTCTGCACCACTATTGGGTGAATTCAAACGACCAAGCTTTTGGTAGTTGAGTGCAAACTTAACTGTACTTAAAATCATGGCTATGACAGAGCACAAATCATAGAAAATTGATGATCCATGGGGCTTCATCAACATTTTAAAAACACAAAGAATACCATCAAAAGAGTGAAAAGACTAACCACAGAATCCCAGACTACACGTGCAAATTATCTTACCTGGTAAGTAGCCAGTGTGCGATTTATAATATATAAAGAGCTCTTACCACTCAACAACGACAAAAAGAGACAAACAACCCAATTTAAAATTAGGGTGAAATGTGAAGGAAGTGCAACTGGGCAGCAAGGGGAGCAAAATAACCAAGTTCCCAAGGAATTCTGAAATTAGACTTCTGGCTTGGAGAACAGGGCTTGGCACCTCATCAAACCTAATCGTTAAACATTCATAAGCGTCAGCAGACAGATCTGGAATGATCTATTGTCTTTTTGTTGTTGTTTTGTTTTCTTATTTTGCTTTTTGGTGTTTTTGTTTTCCTTTCCTTTCAACCTATGTCTATCTGTATAAGATGGGCAGTACAAGCAATCCCAAGGAGGAAACAATGGGACCGGCGGTTCCAGGGGTACATGGGAGAGGGAGTGGGGAGCCAAAAGACTCAGAGATAAGAGAACAACAAGATATCTAAAATTGATGAGGAGGAGGGTATATAATGCCCGGGTGGGGTTTGATCAAGAGCAATGTATCGCAGAGGAAATACTGAGAGCCAAATGGAAGGTGAGCATGATAGTGGGATAGAAGAAAGATGAAAGGAAATAAGAGGAAAGAAATAGGAGGCATTACTTATTGATAGAGGTATAGCTATAGGCATGTATATATGGAAATAGGTTACTTTATAATAAAAGGGATAGAGGCCAATGTACATATATTTATATGATAAGTATTAAGATAGTATACAGAATTGGGGCCTCTACTCAGGGCCTCCCTTAACACAAGAACACTTTGTTCTGATAACCTGGCAATCTTTGATACTCACATTTCCCCACTTGATCACTGAAGACAAAATGGGTGCATAAGCAAATGTGGTGAAGAGGAACAGGTGGTGTCTGGCTATCAAAAGATATAGTGTCTGGGGTCTTAAAGGCTTGAAGTCAAACAAGCAGGCATCTAGCAGGGAAGCAAATAAGCCCACATAGAAGAAGCACACCAGCCTGTGTGATCATGAGGTGTCAACGGGAACAGGTATCAAATATCAAAAGATCCAAAACAAACAACTATATCGAAGTGAATGAGGGGGATTGGAGTGGAGACCCAAAGCCCATCTGTGGATAATTGGAGATCCCCCCCACAGAATGGTTACAAGGAAAGAATGATTCAACCAAGGTGTAGTATAGCACCGACGAATCACACATTGTTCCTCTAGTTCCTGAATACTTCTTCCCCCCACTACCATGACCCAGTTCTACCTTAAAAATCTGGCTAGACCAGAGAACACACATTGGTACAGATAAGAGCTCTTGACACATGGAATTCAGGACAGATAAACCCCTCAGGAACAGTAGTGGTAGTGGGAGTAGTGATATCATGAGGTGAGGGTAGGATCAAGGGCAGGGAGGAGGAAGGGGGAGAAAAGGGAAACCCATCACAACTGAATATATTGCCCCCCCCCTTGAAGGGGATGAATAACAGAAATGTGGGTGAAGGGACACAATGGACAGTGTAAGATACAAAATAATAATAACAATATACAATTGATCAAGGATTCACGAGGGTGGGAAGGTGGGGGAGGGAGGGGGGAAAGAAGTTTATATCAAGGGCTCAAGTACAAACAGTTTGGAAAATGATGATGGCAACATATGTGCAAATATGCTGGATACAATTGATGCATGGAATGTTATAAGAGCTGTTAAGAGCCCCCAATAAAATGACTTTTTTTAAAAAATGAGCAAAGGGTCTGAATAGACATTTTTCCAGAGAAGTTACAACAATGGTCAAGAAGCATATAAACAGAGACCCAATATTATTAGTCTCTAGGTGTGATAGTTAGATTTTATGTCAACTTGAATTTGTTTGAAAGTGTAGGGGTGCAGGGAGTCCAACATATTAATCAGGTTCAGGATATCTCCTGGGAGGTACGATCTTTTTATGCCCCTTCTCCTTCCTGCTTGCTGGGACTTTGTGTCTGCCTCCAGGGGTGGCCCCATGTGGGCTGCCAGACCCTAAGAGCTGTCTGCACCCTGCTATGTTCCCACCAATGTGCTCCATGTGACTAGGCACCAACTGGCCTTTGATCTCCCTGTATCTTTTTTTTTTAATCGTTTTATTAGGGGCTCATACAACTCATCACAATCCACACATACATCAATTGTGTAAAGCACATTTGTACATTCATTGCCCTCATTATTCTCAAAACATTTGCTCTCCACTGAAGCCCCCGGCATCAGGTCCTCATTTTTCCCCTCCCTCCCCGCTCCCTCCTCCCTCATGAACCCTTGATAATTTATAAATTGGTATTTTGTCATATCTTGCCCTGTCCAACGTCTCCCTTCACCCACTTTTCTGTTGTCCGTCCCCCAGGGAGGAGGTCACATGTAGATCCTTGTAATCGGTTCCCCCTTTCCAACCCACCCTCCCTCTACGCTCCCAGTATCGCCACTCACACCACTGGTCCTGAAAGGATTCCCTGTTTCCAGTTCCTATCTGTACCAGTGTACATCCTCTGGTCTAGCCAGACTTGCAAGGTAGAATTGGGATCTTGATAGTGGGGACGGGGGGAAGCATTTAGGAACTAGAGGAAAGTTGTATTTTTTAATTTATTTTTAAAACATTTTATTAGGGGCTTATACAACTGTTATTGCAATCCATACACACATCAATTGTGTAAAGCGCATTTGTACATCATCCTCAAAACACTTAAACCCCCGACATTAGGTCCTCATTTTTCCCCTCCCTCCCCGCTCCCCCCTCCCTCATGAGCCCTTGATAGTTTATAAATGGGTATTTTGTCATATCTTGCCAGGAAAGTTGTATTTTTTCATTGTTGCTACATCGCAACCTGACTGGCTCGTGTCCTCCCGGAAACCCTTCTGTAAGGGGATGTCCAGCATCCTTCTTCACCTTTCTGCATCATTGGCCTGCAGCTAGCTACATTGTTCTCTTCTTTTCAACGTTTACAAGAGTCTGAAGAGGGCCTGGGGCAGCATCAGACCCATGGACTTGAGTTGGACTGGGCTAGAATGCCTTCTTGATATAAGATTACTTTCTGATAGAAAACTCTTTCTTACACATATATGAATATCACTATTTTTTTCTAGACAACCCAGCCTAATATACTAGGCAAATGAAAATCAAAACCACAAATATATGCTGCTGTACACACACTAGATTGACTATAATAATGATTAAGAAAACATTAACAAGTATTGGTAAGGTTGTGGAGGTATGAGAACCCTCACACACTGCTAGTGGAAATGTAAAATGGGGCAGCCACTGTGGCTGTTTCTCAAAATGTTAAACAGTGAGTGGGGGGGTTAGTATGGGGGAGGCGCAGTTAGCAGTAGAATCTAACATCACCCAGAGGAAAGGGAATGATGAGAATTAAGATCAATTAAGGCCGGTCCCTATAATGTACCTCCACTCACCCACCTTTTAACCAATTCTGACACCAGCCACTCCGCCCTTGGCACTCACTACTTTTTTGCTGGGTTCAAAAATCTACTGCAATAATCTGTTGCCACACAGAACCTGTAGCCCATAATTAAGTAATTTATTAAATTAAGTGATTTATTAAGGAAAAATGTATAGCTAGGATCAGGATCAACAAGTTATGACTCAGGAATCTAGATGAGTTAGATGGAGAGCTCTCTCAGCTCTTCTCAGGCCCCCTGAAGCCAGGCTCCTCTGGGCACTGCTGTCCGGTCACTGCCAATTCTATTGCTGGGCCCTTCCAGGCTGTTCGCCTGGACCCCTTCTGGGCCTGCTATTGCTAGCTCAACCCATGAACCCCTTCCAGCCAGAGCTTACATTACTTTTAGGAAATTTCTTGCCTTCTCTCTCTCTCTGCTTCCTTTTGCTTCTCTTCTTCCTGCCTGCTCCAACTTCTTTGGGGTTGGCTGTATACAAGAGGGCTTCGAAATGTTCATAGAAAGTGGAATTCAAAGATAATGGAACATTTCTATGCACGCACATGTAAGATAGACTAGCACTAGGCACTTTAATGCTATCTTGTTGACTGCAGAATGACCTGCCTGCTTCCCTCTCCCATCCCAGAAAAGTCCCACGGGTGACTGATTTTAGAATGTACTCTTAAGTTATTGAGATCAGAACATTTTAATTAATAATACTGTTCCTTTTGAGGTGGTAACCTACTTTTATTTCATTAACCAGTATGTTATTATCAATGCTGTACCCTGTAAGGTTCACTAACTCTAAAGAATAAGTACATTTAATTTTGCTTTCTGCTTCTGTCCATACTTGCTTAAGTCCTAGACAAATGATAAATAAGTTTTTGCCTTTAAAGATGAACTGAAATGTCCACTCAGGACTGCAATCAAAGAATCACTTTTAGATTCTACTAGTCTGGTTATAACAGAATAAAAAGTCTTCTAAATTATCAAGGTATTATACCGGCTGTCATTTATATGAACTCACAACACATGCACACACAGACTCCTTGTCAATTTCAAGGCCTGGCCCCTCCCTGGGAAGAGGAGTTCAACACAAACTGAGTAATCCTCTCAGTAAGCCACAGATACCTTATGTGCATAGTAGACACAGCTAAGCTACAATTCACTTCATTTGCAAAGCCTATTGACCAATACCTGCAAGGTGCACACCAGATAGGCTGCAGCCAGGGACTAGACAAAAAACATCAAATCACGTTGTTTATAACTTACCCAGAAAACATCAACCAACCTGGGCAAAATTTATAAACCCTCTGTGGCAGAAAACTAGGGCCAGGTAACAAACACCTCAGGGTTTAGGTGGAAGAAAGTCTCTCAAGCAATTTTTCTAAAGAACCAAGGCAAAGGGCCACATGACAGAACTCACTGTACCACACAGACTTAGCAAGTCCACACCCAAGAGGAGGGAAAATGTGTTCACATCAAAACTTGCACACAAATGTTCAGCACTGCATAATTCATCCTAACCCAAAGGGTAAACAACCCAAATGGCTATCAATAGAGGAGTAAACAAATTGTGGTATAACCGTGGAATGGAATATTATTCAGCCGTAAGAAGGAATGAAACAAGGGCACACGCTGCCACATGGATGAACCGTGAGAGGCCATACACTGTGTGGTTTCATAGAGATCAGCAGTTCTCAACCTGTGGGTCACAACCCCTTTGAGGGTCAAACGACCCTTTCACAGGGGTCACCCAATTCATAACAGTAGCAAAATGACAGTGATGAAGTAGCAACGAAAATAATTTTATGGTTGGGGGTCACCACCACATGAGGAATTGGATTAAAGGGCCACAGCATCAGGAAGGTTGAGAACCACTGGTTCTTATTTTGGTGGCCGCACAGCTCTGTAGCTATAATGGTGCAACTTTCAAGACTCATTAGCGCATACTCAGACCATTAAGAAGGAGCCTTGGTGGCATCATGGGTTACATGTTGCGCTGCTAACCACAAGGTCAGCGGTTGGAACCCACCAGCTGCTCCGCAGGAGCAAGATGAGGTATTTTACTGCCATAAAGAGTTCCAGCCTCAGAAACCCATAAGGGCAGTTCTACCCTGTCCTAGAAGGTCACTGAGACAGAACTGACTCGATGGCAGTGAGAGAGTGAGAAGACCAATAGGCGAGTTTTTAGGGAAGAGGATCAATGCATGTTGCTACAAGATTACCCCCCAGGTTACTTGCTAATTGTAGTGGGGAAAACAAACCTTTTTCAATGGCGAGGTCGAGCAAACCACATCTTAGCAAGCACTCAAGGTTAAGTATCACTAACCACGGGACAACCTAACATGATGTTCCTGTTCCTGTGATGCCATCAGAAGCACAAAGGATCACCCAGGAAGCACTTCCCCCAAAAATGTTTAACGGGAATCTAGGTCAATGAGCCTAACCACCAAAATCCAAACACTGCCATCGAGGCAATTCTGACTCATGGCCTCCCTGTAGGAAGGGAAGAACTGCCCCTGTGGGTTTCCTGGACTGTAACTCTTAATGGGCGTAGCATGCCTCATCTTTCTCCCAAGAATCATCTGATGGCTTCAAACTGCTGAGATCATAGTTAGCTGTCCAACACATAACCACTAAGCCACCAAGGTGCCAGCCTAACCTCCAGATTATAGGAAATACAGAGAATGAAGGAACAAGTTAAACATCAGGGAGAAGCATTCTGTGAGGCAGGTGGCCTGATCTCATTTGCATGGGAAATTTATCTATGGATTAGCTATTAGATATTAAGAATTTAGTACTAATTTTCTTAGATATGATAATGGTAGTGTGATTATAGAGAAGAAAATCCTTATTCTTAGTTAAAAATAGAAAAACTAAACAATGAACAAGTAAATATGGAAAACTTCAACAGTCATTTAATACAGGTGGTGTGCTTATAGGTGCTTATTGTTCTACTCTTTCAACTTTTCCGTATGTTAAAAAATGCTCATAAGGAGGTTGGGAGAAAATTATCAAGAACAATTAAAAAAAAAACAAGCTCTTTGATATTTAAAAGCCTGTGAAAGGATTTCTCATTCTAATTTGTCTACATAGTATCCTGGTAGCCTTATTTAATATCATTAAATCTGCCTATATTATAGTGTCCTGGTAATCTTTTTTATAAAATCATTTTAATGGGGCCGCATACAACTCTTATCACAATCCATACATCCATCGTGTCAAGCGCATTTGTACATTTGTTGCCATCATAATTTTCAAAACGTTTTCTTTCTACTTGAGCCCTTGGTATCAGCTCCTCATTTTCCCCCTCCCTCCTTCCCTTCCTCCCTCCCTCACCCTTGATAATTTATAAATTATTATTATTTTGTCATATCTTACACTGTTCAACGTCTCCCTTCACCCAATTTTCTGTTGTTCGTACCCCAGGGAGGGGGTTATATGTAGATCCTTGTGATTGGTTCCCCCTATCTCCCCCCACCTTCCCCTTCCCCTCCTGGTATCACTACTCTCATTACTGGTCCTGAGGGGTTTATTTGTCTTGGATTCCCTGTCTTTCCAGCTCTTATCTGTACATACTCTGGCCTGGCCAGATTTGTAAGGTAGAATTGGGATCATGATAGTGTGGGGGGAAGCATTTAGAACTAGAGGAAAGTTGTATGTTTCATCATTGCTATACTGCACCCTCACTGGCTCGTCTCCTCCCAGCGACCCTTCAGTAAGGGGATGTCCAGCTGTCTTCAAATGGGCTTTGGGTCTCCACTCTGCACTCCCCTCATTCACACTGATATAATTTTTTTGTTCTGGGTCTTTGATGCCTGATACCCGATCCTATCGACACCTCATGATCACACAGACAGGTGTGTTTCTTTCATGTGGGCTATATTACTTCTTAGGTAGATGGCTGCTTGTTTATCTTCAAGACTTTAAGACCCCAGACGCTATATCTTTTGATAGCTGGCACTATCAGCTTTCTTCACCATATTTGCTTATGTACCCAATTTGTCTTCAGCAATCGTGTTGGGAAGGTGAGCATCATGGAATGCCAGTTTAATAGAACAGTGTTGTTGTGTGGAGAGAGTACTTGAGTAGAGGCCCAATGTCCATCTGCTAGTAGCCTTATTTAATATTACATTAAGCAATTAAAACATGATCAAAAGTTCTAGGAAGAGCAAATGACAGACAAAAGAGGAAAGATAATGTGGCAAAGCATTAACAGGGACTATTTCTCTGTGATGGGACTGCAAGGCCTTTTCCTTTTTCCCTGCTTTCTCAACAATTCATAGCATTTCATTGACTTTTTCAATGGTGAAAAAAAAATTTTTCCATAACAACACTTGTGGTCATATCTTGCTGTGCTGGGTCCTTTCATAGGGGACGGTTGAGGTGACCCTGGGTGGCACAAATGGCTAAGCTCTGGATGACTAGGTTGACTACTAGTCAAGAGACTGGCGATTAAAAGCCACTCTGAGGGGCTACGGTGGAGAGCAAATGTTTGGAGAATGATGAGGACAATGAATGTACAAATGTGCTTGACACAACTGATGTATGTATGGATTGTGATAAGAGTTGTATGGGCCCCTAACAAAATGATTTTTTTTAAAAAGAGAAAAAAATGCCAAAGGCTGTGGAAGTGAAAAAATAAAAAAGCCACTCTGAGGTGCCTTGGGGCCGCCACAAGTCTGAACTGACTGGACAATAGGAAACAACAACATAGGTGATGAAGAGCTTCTTACCTAACTTATCCTCTGGGTTCCTGCAGAATCTTACATAGGATCAGATGACGTGAAATTCCTAATTTTGTGGTTTTTAGTTAATAATGCTTCTCAGCCAATTCTAGGGCATGGAGAACAAGATAAGACAAACATGCTCACCCGCCACAGGCCCCGGGTCCCTTCCTGTTGGTATATGTCGATGAAGCTGCCAATCATGCTCCCTTGGAACAAGCTCCCTTGAGCCTGCATGCGAATCTGAAGGAAGAAAAGGCAAATGTTTTGTCTTGATGGGAAGAACCGCAGTGAGATGTTTCTACTTGTGCGCTATCACCCAAATCACCCTGCTCTTATGACAAAATCAAGGAGCTGAACTGGAATTTCTGACAAACTGTCTATCGAGCAATCGAGTTGGGGCACTTTCTATAAGAAAACTGTAATGCTGCAGAGTATTCATTAGATGGGTGCATTGTCATTCATTCAACCAATTAATCCTTTGTTAAGGAGCCCTGGTGGCACAGTGGTTAAGTGTTGGGCTGTGGACTGAAAGGTCAGCAGTTCAAAACCACCAACCACTCCACAGTAGAAAAACAAGACTTTCTACCTCCTTAAAGAGTTACGGTCTCGGAAACCCACAGGGGCAGTTGTACCCTGTCCTATGGGGTTGTTATGAATCAGCATCTACTCGCTGGCAATGAGTCTTGGGTGGTACAGTCAGGTGGGCCTTGGACTGCTAAGCCACTTAGAAGGAAGAGGAGTCTGACTATTCCTGTAAAGATTTATAGCCAAGGAAACTCTATATGGGGTCGCTATAAGGAGGAATCAACTCAACAGCAATGACTGAAATTCTTTGCTACTGCTGTTTGGGACATTTAGAATGTTTCTAATTTTTCACTAATCTTATTTTAAAGCACCCTGGTATAGTGTATTACACATTGAGCTACTAACCACAAAGTCATCAGTTCAAGCCCATTAGCCACTCTGTGGAAACACAAAGGAGCAGTTCTACTTTGTTTTATAGTGTCGCCAGGAGTTGGAATCGACTTGATGGTAGTCAACTCATAAGATATGAGTTATTAATCATAACAAAACATTTTTATCCCCAGTGAATACTTCTTCTTCCTTCTCCCCAGATTTTCTTCTAACTCCTGAAATAATGAGGGATGTGGGGCTGGTGAATATCATCCTTTAAAAAAAAGGCATTTATAGAGGTGTAGATAAAGACATGTACATATGCAAATATATTTATATGAGGATGGGGAAATAGATCTATG
>NW_022110581.1:412027-458010 GCF_000313985.2 Echinops telfairi | reverse complement strand
CTAATGTCGGGGGCTTAAGTGGAGAGGAAATGTTTTGAGAATGATGGGGGCAATGAATGTACAAATGCGCTTTACACAATTGCTGTGTGTATGGATTGTGATAAGAGCTGTATGAGCCCCTAATAAAGTGATTTTTTTTTTAAAAAGTTCAAAAATTAATGCAGAAAAAAAAATCCACGATCAACTAAATACCAAAATCTTAACAAAGACACAATCCCACAGGACCAGGGTTAGGGGGAGGTGAGTAAGCACATTACATACAACTGGGTATTTTGAACATCCTGAGTTAGCAAAGGGGAAAAGAGTGAAGGATGAAACCTTGGGAGTGGGCAGGGGGCAGAAAAACATCGCAGGCATCAGTAGAAAAAGAGGAGCCCACAAATGAAACCAAGAATCAAAGGGAGGAGAAGAAACTAAGTCTTGTGGGGTCCAAATGACAGGAGAGCTTCAAACAAGACTTATTCACAACCAGCAGATGCAGATCTAAGATATGGCAGGTACGGCTCATGCCCTGAGTGTCCCTGGAAGTGGGAGGGGGGCATAGAGGGGGGTAGGAGGGGCAAAGGGGGTATTAGGGGGTACACTACTGAGCAGTTTCTATGACCCATCTATCGCCAGTTGTGAGAGATCAATCAGCAAGCTGAAACATAATCCTTTCCTATTTGAGAGCCTGGGGTGGGATTACTCAAAAGCAAGGGAAGCAAGTATTTTAGACATCCACAAAGCAGAGGCACCAGTTGTCCAAACCAAAGATCCATAAATGGCAAGCAGACAGGACACAGGCCAAGTGAACCCCTCTCTAGAAGGGAACTGGGAAGACACTCAATGACATTGATCCCAGCTCCAATGCTGGAGAATGTGCTGGCCCAGAAATAAAGTTCACGCAGGCTCACGATGCTACCCATGAACCAGGCTGTTTAAGCTATGAGGCCCCCTACCACTTCACTGCCTTCCTTTATATCTCTGGGGAAGAAAGATGTGGCAGTTCGCTTCTGGAAAGATTACAGACTTGGCAACCTTACGAGGCAGCTATAACTTGTCCTGCAGGGTTACTAGGAGTCAGGATGGAATCTACAGCAGTGGGTTTGGGTTTTTCAATCCTGTGAGAGAGGCCAGTGGAGGTTCAACGTTTTGATTCTTGTCTTCTCTGCAGGAGACCTGGGTGCAACGCCCAGCCAATACGCGGCATGTGCAGTCACCCCCTATCCATCAGTGGAGGTATTCTTGTGGCTATGGCAGAGCTGCTCGAGGAAGATGGCCTAAGAAGAAAGGCCTGGCCATCTACACCCCCAAATCAGTCAATTCCAGGCCTGTGGATCACAACAGTTTGATCTGCAACTGATCATGGGCATAGATAGCACCGGACCAGGCAGAATTTTTGTTCCACTGTGCATGGGGCCGCCACAAGCCAACTAATAACAACAAATCAGTAGAGAGGAAACGGTGAAAGGTAGGAGACCAAGAGGTAAATAAATGGCAGAGAACTGTCTAGCAAAACAGAAGCATGTGAGGCCAGAGTCAAGCCACCGTTCTTAAACTGGAGGGGACATCAGCACCACCTGGAGGGCTGAGCCAGGCACAGACTGCTGGGCCCCACCACCCAGTTTCTGACTCAGCAGGTGCAGAGTCTGTAGGGCCAGTAAGTTCCCAGGTGGTGGTGATGAGGATGATGACCCTCTAGAGCAGCGGTTCTAAACCTATGGGTTGCGACCCCTTTGGGGGTCAAAAGACCCTTTCACAGGGATCACCAGGTTCATAACAGTAGCAAAATGACAGTTATGAAGTAGCAACGAAAATTTTATGGTTGGGGGTCCCCACCACTTGAGGAACTGTATGAAAGGGTCCCAGCATTAGGAAGGTGGAGAACAACTACTCTGGAGTCTAGGGAGCCGTGCTTTCTGTTTTGAACTTGATGGTTGTGAATGGGTACGGGTTTGCAGAGCAGATCATTAGTTGTTCCTTCCACAACACATACACCCTATTTTCCATCTCCTCCATTGCAATCCCTCAATGTACTACCCCCTGCCCTTTGTCCTATATTCCCATTTCCGTTCCTCCTCTTTTCCTAACCCTCTGAACTTTGTCCTTGGTAGGTGCTTTACTTCTGATCTTAAAAGGTTGAGTCTTCCACCACGTGGATGGGTTCCGTTTCCAACCAGAAGGGTGACTAAAGCCCACTGGGGTCTCACCTGTCTCTCTTCAGCCAGTTAAGTCTGGTCTCTCGTAAGCTTTCTGAGTTTTGTAGAGAACCACTCTTGAAGAACCACAACAGTAGAGACAAAGTATAGCTGTCAGGAAACTTGGGGTGAAGGGTAGAAAGGACAGGAAGTTGAGAGGTAGAAGGCAAGGTCAGAGGAGGTGGGGTTGTGTCTGCTGTGAGTAAAAAGATCAAGGACCTGAAAAGAAGTCTTGAAGGTTTAAATGCCACTGAAGATAGGAAAAGCAGCTGACCAGGTACAAAGAAAAGAACTGAAAAGCCCAGTTGAGACCATTTCTGCACCATTGCCATCAAGGCAACTCTGACTCCTAGTGACCCTACAGGACAGAGGAGAACTGGCCCACAGGGCTTCCAAAGCTGTCAGTTTTGCAGCTGGTGTTCAAAATGCCAACCTTCGACTAGTAGCCAAGTGCTGAACCACCACACCACCAGGACTCCTTGAATGAGACTAGGCATCCTGAATTTGTACTGCCACGGTCTGATTATGACTCCCCCAAGCAGCACTTCATCCTACTTAAGAGTAAGAAAGGACAAAGTAGATGGTAGCACTGGTCAGCAGCTGTCATTCTGTCAACCGGCCAGAGGAACAAAGTACTGTAGGGGATAGTGCCTAAGATCCAGATGGGGAAGAAGGGAAGTTTTAAAGGAGTAAAAAAGGTATTCCTGAAAAGCACGGCTGAACGGGTCTAAGCATCGCAAGAATTCTAACATTTTAGGATCAGGCAATTCTCTTGTTAGTAGTTGTTTTGTAAATCTGGAGTGATACATTCCATAGGCAAATAGCCTCATTTTAGTCCCGAGAGCTCATTTCTTATCCATTTTCCTCCAACAACTACACTGGTTTCTTTCATTCAGGTTGTTTCTCAAGTCACTCTCTCAGTTCTCAAAACTCTGCTACGATGCTCAACTCAAGAAAGTATTCGTCCTCTTGATTTCCCCCCCTCACATTCCCTCTAAAATAACCTTTAAAAAACTAGGATCCTCTCATGTATAGTTAATGCTTTCACTTACCCATCCATTTAAATAAGTTAGCAAGTATAAAATATTTACCAATGAATGAAACAAAACCAGGTGAAGTTTGGTCTTATTGAAATAAATCCCTCATTCTCTAATACAATCTGAATAAAGTCATATGAAAAGTTCATCCAGGGGAACTTGTCCATTGTAACTTGAAAAATCTGGCAGCCACATAATTCCATTTATGTTTAAATGAATCAGAACCACCTACTTACGCTGTTCTGATTCAGAACATCCCAATACAGGTCCAAACATCTCTCAATTCCAACTCATAGAGACCCTACAGGGCAGGGTAGAACTACCCCTGTGGATGTCTGAGACCGTAGCTTTTTACAGGAGTAGAAAGTCTCTTCTTTTTCCTGCATCTAGTGGCATCAAACTGCTGACCTTGCAGTTAGTAGCCCAGTAGGTAACCACTACGTCACCGGAGTTCTAAGCAAAACATACCACTTTTAAAGCCAAGGCAGGAAAAGAGGCACTTTGGATTTAAGGTACTCCACTAAATACTAAGGGCTCCCTTCAAAACAGTGATTTCCATGTATCACTTTATTTGACACTCTAGGGTTTTATACCACAAAGCAAAACATCACATTAAGAGCCAACTCTGATTTATATCAACCCTATTTGGGGTTTCTGATACTGTAAATCTTTATGGGAAACGGCAGCCTCTTCTTTCTCCCATAGAACATCTAATAGGTTTGAACTTGTTGACCTTGTGATTAGCAGTCCAGGGCTTACTGAGCAGGACTCTTTAAGACTGGGAACAGGCTGGAGATATGCCTTCTTGTGTGATACAGGAAGTGAGCTATCTGTTATAAACATGGGCTCCTTTTCTGATGGTTTTAGGAAATATGACAAGGCTGTGAGAGCCAGGGCTCAGTGGGGCTGCCATGTTTTTTCAGGGTTCTCTCAGGTTTTGTGCCTGTGACGGGGTGTAGTCTGACCACCAGTCTATCATGCTCTCTGAGTGGAAAACATATGCATTTTCCTTCTCTGGCAGGTTTCTACATTACACAGGTCCTGACTTTCTTAGGTTTGACGGTGGTACAAACAGAAACAGGGGATTTAAAGAGGCATTCCCTTAAAAGTGCAGACTCCTTTGGCAAATCTTGAAGGGTTTGCACAGCCCAGTTTGAGGGCCACTGGATTCTATAATATATAACGTACTAGACTGACAATTACTGACCATCTACTACTCACCAGGTACAGAGATAGGCAGTTAACACATACAATCTGTAAGTCTTTAGAAAGTGATGTGATAAGCATAACATTATCTTCATTTTACAAATGAGGAAAGCTTTAGGGGTTAAATGGTTTGTCTGGCGAGCAACAGACTAGGGATATGAACTCCAAGCTGCCTCAAAGCTCATGGCTTTGTCACATCACACCACACACAGTCCACTTTCTTACCTTCAGCACATCGGTGGGGTTAGCTATAGTGGAAGATATCACTCCTGACACTACCCCACAGATCATATTAATTAGAAGCGTTTCATCTGCAAAAAGGGAAGAGAAAACACAACACATACACACGAAAGATCTGTGTCAGATATCAGTTTCTGAAAGCAGGGCACTAAGTTCACAGACGAGAAAAATCTTAGGCAGAGAGGTGACTTTAGAAATGAATAGCACAGTTTATGAACCTCAAGAAAACGCAAATATATCGAGATCTCCAACCAGCACTGGTTATTGGAAAATATCAGTCTTCATTTGGAAAAAAGATGATTTCTAAAAGCCACAAGAACATGTCCTATTCATCTCAGTCACTTACTAATACCACCCCACATGAATTTGTAGTTTGGTATTTCTCCTACAATCATTTCAAAAATATGAAAATATAGTACTTTCTTCTGTCTTTTTCCAGGGGGGCAGGGGAAATCACCTCTACAGAGTCAGAAATGAAATGTTAAAAGAGAAATTCTTATAGCAAACAGAACAAATGACCTACATATTAACTGTGACTGCCTTAGATCCAGCTAAGCATCAATTGACTTATAGGAGGCTTCTTGTAGTCAAATGGGAAAAGCAGTCGTTTGGAACGAAATCTCCTCAGTTACAAAAGAACAAAGAAACCACAGACATGTTGTTCTAAAGTGAAAATTCCGCCTTCACCACTCCCCCTCACCACAAGGAGCTGACAAATAAAAACTAGGGAAACACGGGAAGGAATCTGGGAGAGGAAATGAGATTAGAAAGAAGTGGAGGGGTGGCCTGCAGACTCCTCAAAGAAGAGGCTCCGGGGAAAGTTGACTTAAGACAATTGAGTGAGGCAAAGGGCTGTCCCTAAATACCCAGCAGCCCAGGTTTGTGGGAAAATAACCACTCCGTACAGTACCACACTGGACACCAACGAGATAGCTGTATGATGACACTGAGTGTGGGTAAGGTGGCCACAAGAACATCAGAATCTACCATAGGACAGGCTAAGATGATTCCACGGGAGAACATTGGCAACTAGCGAATTCTCTAGAGTTGAAATCTTCTTGCTCATAAAGGTATCACTCTTGTTTCTTCCTGGGTAAGATTGTTCCATGTTCCCTCTGGAATGGCCAGCATCTTTTTTACTTCTCTTTAATGCTGAGGAGAGGGACACACTTGAAGGACAGGTCCCCATGGCCCTTATAGCACTTCTGCAAGGATTTTGCCAGCACACATACACTTTGTCCTTGCAAAAACTGCCAGCCATCCTCGGGTACATGCAATGAAACTAAGCACGGTTTCAGTAACTCCTTTGAGTAGCACACCAACAGAGAGGGCACGTGTCTATACTGACCTTCCAAACGTTCTACAAATAATCGTTTCAAGCTTTGGTAGATGCCAATTTTAATGGTGCCATATGATGCCTGTCTTAGCAAAGCAGGAGCAATTCTGCCAAAAAGAAAGAGAGAAAGAAAGGTCAATTATAGGCAATATACATTTGCAGATTATACATATCTAGTGCGCCTACTCAATTCTGTTATCCACCTCGTTCCATCCAACCACAGCAGTGCATACATTTTTTTTTCAAGCACTCATAGAGCATTCACCAAGATAGACCATAGCCTAAGTCAAGAAAACAAACCTCAATAAGTCGAAAAATAAAACCCTGAAATCATGTAGAGCAGTGGTTCTCAACCTTACTGATGCAGCAGCCCTTTCATACAGTTCCTCATGTTGTGGTGACCCCCCAACCATACATAAAATTATTTTCGTTGCTACTTCATCACTGTCATTTTGCTACTGTTATGAATCGGGCGACCCTTGTGAAAGGGTTGTTCAACCCCCCAAGGGGGTCGCGACCCACAGGTTGAGAACCGCTGATAGAGTATATCTCCTCCAACCATAATGGACACAGGCTTGATATCAATAAGAAAAACAGAAAGCTCCTCAAACACTTGGGATTAAACAATGAGTCAAAGAGGAAGTCTTAATGGAACTTTTTATAAAAAAAAAGGAACCAAATGCAAATAAAAAGTCAACATATTAAAACATGTGGGGCAAAGGCGATCGCGGTGGTGTTGTAGACTTCTGCTTGCTATGATTGAACTATTGAAATTTATAATATGTGGGTCAGGTGTCAACAAAAATTTTAAAAATTAATTAAAAGAATGAGAAGTTCTGGTAGGGGTACCCATGAGCTCCAGCTTCTGACAGCTCAGGGTCTAGACCAGTGGTTCTCAACCTGTTGGTCGCGACCCCCTTAGGGGTCAAATGGCCCTTTCACAGAGGTTGCCTAGGACCATTGGAAAACACGTATTTCAGATGGTCTTAGGACCGAGACACTGCTCCTCTATCCCTCCAGGCGGGTCCTCCCACACGCAGATATGCCCACCTAAAAGTTACCCATTCTATTCCATGCTTCAAAACAAAATTTCATTTATTTGCAATTAGAAATAAATATTTCACAATAAATAATTGCACATTGTTTAGTGATTCATCACTATGCTTTCATGATGTTCAATTTGCAACAATTAAAACACATCCTGCCTATCAGATGTTGACATGACGATTCATCACAGTAGCAAAATGACAGGGATGAAGTAACAACAAAAATAACTTTATGGTTGGGGGGTCACCGCCACATGAGGAACTGTATGAAAGGGTCGCGGCATGAGGAAGGTTGAGAACCACTGCTCTAGACACTCTCAGTGCAGGAGGGGAAAAAACATGGAATGCAGCCAAAGCAACACTGAGACGGACACTTATAGCACAAAATGCTTACATTAGTAGAGAAGAAACGTCTCCAGTCAATCATCTGAATTCCTACCTCAAGAAACTAGCAAAAAGAGAGCCAAAGGAACCCAAAGCAAGCAGAAGGAAGGATCAAACAACGAGCATAAATCAATTAAATTGAAAACAAGAAAGCAGAGAAAAAGAAATGAAACTAAAACTAGACTCTTTGGGAAAAACTAAATGGATAAGCCTCCAGCGAGACTCAAAAGATAAAAAAGAGAGGACACACATCACCAATATCAGGCTGTGACAGGGGTTATAACTACAAATCCTGTAGCTGATGAAAGGATAAATAACTATTATAAATAATTTCATGCTCATAAAGTCACAAACTTAGATGAGATAGAATGTCTCAAAAACCACTGACTACCAAAACTCAACAAGGATGAAATCAACCATATAAAACATCTTACAGCCATTTAAAAAAATTGAATCTGTAATTTAAAACCCCAAACCAAACCCAACACCATTTAGGGTTTCCAGACAGCCTCCCCCTTTCACCTGTGGAGCTGTTGGTGGGTTTGTAGTTAAACCTTGTGGTTAAACCCCAAACCAAACTCACTGTCATCAAGTCAATTCAAACTCACAGCAACCTTCCAAGATAGAGTAGAACTGCCACTGTGAGTTTCCTCGCTTGTACATCATTTTGGGAACAGAAAGCCTCATTTTTCTCCTAAGGAGCAGCTGGTGGTTTCAAACTGCTGACTTTCTGGTTAGCAGCCCAATGTGTAACCCATTACATAGGCCACCAGAGCTCCAAAGGAATCTCAAGGCCAGGATTATTTCACTAGAGAATTCTCCCAAACATTTCAAGATGAACAATCTCTCTGAGAAAACTGAAGCGGGAAACCTAACACCAAATCCTGGCAAAAACTTCAGACCATCCGAGAGTCAGGCTCCCTCAGCCAGGAGCACAGCCCCATAGTGGTCCACTGCAGTGCCGGCATCGGCCGCTCAGGGACCTTCTGTCTCGCTGACACATGCCTGCTGCTGATGGACAAGAGGAAAGACCCTTCTTCCATGGATATTAAGAAAGTGCTGTTAGAAATGAGGAAGTTCCGAATGGGGCTGGTCCAGACTGCGGATCAGCTCCGCTTCTCCTACCTGGCTGTGATCGAAGGTGCCAAATTCATCATGGGGGAGACTCCTCGGTTCAGGAGCAGTGGAAGGAGCTCTCCCACAAGGACCTGGACCCCCCGCCGGAGCACGTCCCCCCACCACCTCAACCCCCCAAACGCATCCTGGAGCCATAATGCAAGGAGTTCTTCGCCAACCACCAGTGGGTGAAGGAGGAGGCAGGGGACAGGTAGAGAGAAGCGCCCATCGAAACCAAACCCAGAGCCCTCTTAACTGTCTCCCATAGCACGTAGCACGGAAAGCTCCAGTCAAGACACTTAAGTCAGAAGGCGGATTGTGGGGGAGAGTCTGAGCAGCACCCCAGTCACCGTCCCCACCAAGAGGGAGTCCCCAGCACCCGAGGAGGAGGAAGAGCAGGCGCTAACTCACTGGAAGCCCTTTCTGGTCAACATGTGCATGGTGACAGTCCTCACGGCCGGAGCGTACCTCTGCTATAGGGAATGTTTTCACTGATGAGTGTACCCATCCGAGCCCGGGCACAGAGAGCGCTGGCGGTGGCCGGACGCAGGATTCGGTCTGGAAGGATCTGAGCCAGGCCTCGGAAGAGACAGAGCAAAGGTTCTAAGGCTGGAATTGTGGACGGGCCAAAAGAGAGGGTGGCGGATGGATGCACTAGGGTTGCCGTGAGCCCCATGGTCCCAAGAACACACAAGGCGAGTCTCAGGGCCTTCACTTTTTCAGGAGCAAGAAGAGAAAATGTCAAATATGTCTCTCTTCTCTTTTTTGTTGTTCATTTGTTTTTGGAAGAAAAAAAACAATTACAACAACAACAACAACAAAAACTTCAGACCAATCTCTCTTATGACCTTAGAGGCAAAATCCCCAACAGAAAATTAGCAGTTATCTATAAAGAGAATTCTACCCCATTCCCCACCTCACAGATTTGTTTTTATAATTCACTTCTTCCTAACAGCTGCAAATACATCTTTAAGCTATCAACAGAGAGTTACTGGGGCCCATTTTAATTTTGCTTCGGAACTGGAGGCCTTCTCCCTCATGCCTCTTCCCTGGAGAGATTCTTCCAAATGGCAGAACTATACTTCAGGAGTTATAAATAGGATGGCAGTGGCAGCTCTGACAGTTAGAATTAAAATGTGATGACTAAATATGCATAGTTCTGATTTTATTACTTGATATGGGCGGAGAGTATCATGATTATCTATGCCGATGAAAGAACAAGGTGAAATGGACAATCCGTGAATCTATTACATGGAGCTTCAGGCTAGATTATTGCACTCCCCCTCGCCCAACACACAAACAAAATTATCATAGGCTAATAATAGCGTTGAGGTCCATTCTCTGAGTGCGGTAAACTTACAGCCTAGAGGCAAGGGTAGCCTGGGAATTAGGCAGCAGAGAAATTACAAACTAGACGACAACCTACAAACTGATGGCTAATCAAAAGAGTCACCGAGTCAGAATCGACTCAACAGCATCTAACAACAAAAACAATCAAAAATTAACTGCATATGTGCGTGAGTATCTTTCTATATTTTGCATTAAACTGCTAGAACAGTGGCTATCAACCTGTGGGTCACGACCCTTTCACAAGGGTTGCCTAATTCCTAACAGTAGCAAAATCACAGTTATGAAGCAGCAACAAAAAATCATTTTATGATTGGGGGCGTCACCACAACATGAGGAACTGTATTAAAGGGTCGCAGGATTAGGAAGGTTGAGAACCACTGTGCCAGAACAATTTTTTTTAATCATCAGTTTTATTGGTGTATAATTCACATTATCATACAATTCAGTAGTTCAATCACATCAAGAAGAGTTGTACAATCATCACCACAACCAGTTTTACAACAGCTTCTTCCTTTTTGTATGTATTCTATCAGCTCCCCACCCCCCCACTCCCAATTTCCCCTGCAGACCCCCAAGGAGCCATTCATCCAGTTACTGTTTCTAAAGATTTACCCATCCTGGATTTCATGCACAGAAAAACATACCTCCCCTCCCCAAAGAAAACCAACCTAACAACAATAACAAAGTAAAACAACAGAGAAAATCCTCAGTCAAAAAGAAAGCAAAAAGTATTAGAAACTTGAACAAATTTAAAATGTCTCATAAGGCAGATCAAATGATAAGGTAGTAAATTTTAACCTAGCTGCACCTGCAATAATCCACTTTCCAATACATTCTGCACAATAGCAAGGCTATTCACATCTCTGGTTAAAAAGAACACTTTCGAGAGAAGTTCAGTATTCGCCAGTTACGAAGAATACCAACGACAGGGTGACAGTTAACCGCCATCAGTAATGGCTCTCAAGGACCTTCATTCTGCAGGGATATACTACTACCCATTTGAAATTTATCACCTACAGTCAGATGATCACAAAATCCAAAGCTCACAAATTATTAGCAGCAGGTGGAACGGAAACGGGCACGTCAATACTGAATTACAGCAGCAGATAGTGAATATGAAGGACATAAACCAAATTACAGCTTCTTCCAAAACCAAATCGATTCTAGTAATTGCTGATAACTTGGTGGGGGTACCTTTGGGGGTACCTTTCCACATGTGGTTTGATGATACCCGGTTTCAAGAATTCCCTGCCTGAATAAAACTCATGCAATAGATTTTGCGCACACACACACAAACAAAACTATTCATGACGTAAGGAAAGAATCTACCCTTACCCGGAATATAGTGCCAGTACACCTTCTTCTTTGTAAATGCGGAATAAGGCATGAAACATCCCTCTGTATTTGATCTCTTTGAAGCGGACATCGATGCTTTGGCCTTGCACTTGAAGTCTTGTCTTCGTGAGGTCCATGGGGAAAGTGCCTATTTAGAAACACTCATTTAGAAGTATTTCCCAAGAGTCATGATTAGATTGGAGCTGATTTCAAGCCACTGACAGTTTTTGAAAGATAAGATAAAATTCGTCTTGTAACACACAGAAGTTATCTACTAGAAGACCACTGTCAAAGGGCAAGACTCCTACATGGGCCAATGAAATGTACTGCACTGTGTCGCTGCAGTGAGATGTGACCCACACTGTAACAAGCTGTGGCAGTGAGGCACTTGAAGATGGTTTGAGTATAATTCAAACTCATTTCAATTTGGGTCCAGTTCATCTGTAATGCTACAGTCTGGCATTTATCGGATCTCTTCCCCCTTGCCACCCCTTCTCTCAAGCCTCCTCGGCCTTTCTTTCACAAAAATTTCCAAAAACTTTCACAAAGATAAGAAAGCAAGGGGGTGCTGCTCCAATATTACACACTTTGGGTTTGTTTTATCCACTCAAAGGAAAGGAATAGTCCCTCGATACTCTAAAAGATCACAGTAAAGTTCCCATCTGCTGTGATTCATTGTGGTTCCTTAGGGGCATCAGGACTAATGCGAGCAGAGAAAAAAAAGGCATATCCTTAGTATCTATCACTTTTCCCTTAAAAAAATTGTGATAATATATTAATAATATTTGCCATCTTAGGCAATTTCTAGTGTACAATTTAATGACAATGTGTGGTGTTATTTTCACTGCTATCCAGTTGCGCAAATATTTTCATTAACTCCCCCTCTCCCTCTTCTCACAGTGGCTCCTGTTAGCCACTCATATAAACATCTGTTGCTATGCATTTCTCCATGTTTGATACTGGATGGAGGTGGGATCTTGCAAAGACTGTCCTTTGATGCACTCATCGGGCAGCATCATTTCCCTCAGCATGCTTTCACAGCACTGGGCCACATTTCCTGCTGTTTTATGCGAGGTCTCTGCCAGAGACCTCAATGCGTTATGGATTTGTCAATGCCTTTCTTTAAATGGGTTTTTCTCTTTATGTCAACACATAGGATAGTCATGGCATTGAAAAAAAATATGTTTCAAGGAACATTTTCCAAGGTTCACCAGCTAACAAGATGATTATGAAGCTCTGGTCACTGATTGTCACCAGTATACCAGCACCAATGCATCCACCAAGCCAGTCCACAAAGATTGTTTGTGAATGCGGAAGATTGGCTGTAGTCACTGATGAACAATCTGAGAAAAAACTCATTTGGAAGATGGAGAGGAATGGCTGAAAAATATTCCAAAATTTTAAAAAAATCAAGAAGGGTCTTTTTTCAGAATTCATTTTTTCCTTCCACAATGGGGCAGAGTTTTGTTCTGTTTTTAAAGGAGTTTGGCTATTTACTAAGAACCAATAAGCAAATTCAGAGAGAACAAGCATATAGCAGAACTCCCTACTCCCTATTTTAGCCAAGCCTGGCAATGAACAAATCATTGGAATAACACAAAAGCTTCCTGAATTTGACTTTTCTTCCTGCACTTGCTGTGTCATTAGCTGTCCTTTCTCAGAAAATATTACTTGGTAGCACTGCGACAAGAATGTGGGGAACAAATAGAATGAGCATCTTTTTACCTTTGCTCCAGTGTTGATGGAAACCAAACCTAACCCCAACAAACCCAGGGTGCCATCATCTACTGCTTTAAAGGCGCAGCTTTGTCAGTGTTCTCGTTCTTACCAAACTCAGCAACGATAGAGGCAAGGCCGCCATATACAAAGGGTTTCCAATTCAGACCAGACATTTCATGGCTTCCAGTGGGACTTTTCTGGTGCTAAAAGTAAACATAAATCAGAACAAGGCACAAGAGTGAGGAGCATTTGTTAATTCATATCAACAAAACTGGCAACTACGATACATGTAGAGGAAAAGGGGCAGCCTGTTTTAGATGCTAGAAAATCAGGGACTTGTCCTTTCCTGCCACTCTGTGGGGACTCACTCTCATTGCCATTGAGTCACTTCTGACTCATAGTGACCTGAAAGGACAGGGTAGAACTGCCCCCTGTGGTGTTCCGAGACTGTAACTCTTTAAGGGAGTAGAAAGTCTCATGTTTTTCCCGAAAAGTGATTTCAAACTAATGACTCTGTGGTCAGCAGCCCCATGTGTAACCATTATACCACCAGGGCTCCTCTGGAGGGACAGGTGTGGCATTTCACTCAAACCCTTTACCCTTTGTTCTTGCCACTTTTACTGTTACCCCCATCCCCACAGAACGGCAAAGAAGAGGCCCAGTTAATTCATCACACTCAATTGACAATAACAAGTGAAGGCACCAGAAGTTCTAAAGCTATAGGCTGAGGCATGTCATAAAAGCAGTCAATGAGCTAGATGCAGGTACAAAGAATTAGCTTTTACGTAGCCTTCTCATCTCTCCACTAAACCTCAGGGCTTTCATTTATCCCTACTTCTATCTCTAGTCCCCATTAGGCCCAGGCTGAGCGAAGCCCCATTTTAATCTTCCTTGAGCCCAACAGCAATCTTGATTATGTCGCTCTTCTCCCTGACACGTAACATCTGTCTGTCTAGTGGATCTCTTTTTCCTTCTCTATGGCCTTGGGAAACACATATACATGGTTTCATTCTATGTACTGGCTCTTTAAATCTATATGCCGCTGCTTTACCCTCATTAAGACTTCTCACTGTCAAAAAAAAAAGACTTCTCACTATCCACCCCACCCCACCCCCGCTGCCCCATCTTTTTTCCTCTTTGGTTCAATCACTCCCAGCTCTTTCCCTCATGGATTTCTTTTTTCCCACAGCTCTGGCCTCTAGGCCAGTGTTGTCCAACTTTAGTGTGCACCACAATAACCTAGAGCAGTGGTTCTCAACCTTCCTAATGCCGAAACCCTTGATACAGTTCCTCGTGTGATGGTGACCCCCCAACCATAAAATTATTTTTGTTGCTACTTCATAACTGTAATTTTGCTACTGTTATGAATCGTAATGTAAATATCTGATATGCAGGATGCATTTTCTTTTTTCTAATTTAAATCATTTTATTGGGGGCTCGTACAACTCTTATCACAATCCATACATACATCCATTATGTCAAGCACATTTGTACATTTGTTGCCATGCAGGATGTATTTTCATTGTTTCAAATTGAACATAAAGCATAGTGATTCATCACAAAAACAGTATGTGATTATATATTGTGAAATATTTATTTCTAATGACAAGCCAATGAAATTTGTCTTGAAGCATGGTGTACAGTGGGTGACAGTCTTCACGCCGGGTACTCATAGGTGAGCGTATCTGCATGTGGGCACACCCACCTGGAGACAGATAGAGGAGTGGTGTCTCAGTTCCTAGGACCATCGGAAAACACCTATTTTTTCCGATGTTTTCCGATGGTCATAGGTGACCCCTGTGAAAGGGTCGTTTGACTCCTACAGGGGTCGTGACCCACAGGTTGGGAGCCACTGACTTGGAGGGAAGATCAAAATTTGGGTTGCCGGATCACACCCCCAGCGTCACTAATTGGAGAGCCAGGCCTCATTCCCAAACACCACGCCCACTTCCACTAGCGCACTCTAAGAACTACTGCTCTAGGGCATTCCCGACCCAGTCTGGGTTCAGCTGAAAGTAATCTGTTTAAACTGGCTCCCCTCAGATTGCTTTTAAATATTTCTTTTTCAGACGTTGGCCGTATGCAGACTTCTGAATGGCACGAAGCAACTTCTAGTGGCTTATGGTCAGGAGAAAAGCCTCTCAAGTCACACTGAGTAAGTTCAAATCCTGCCTCTACCACTCACTAGCTCTGCAGCTCTTCTTACTACAGTTTGACATTTTAGTGTCCAAATTTATATCTTAACAGAAGAGTACTGGTGGCCTACACTACCCCTCTGACTCACCCATTCTGGGGGTTAGTGTCAGTGAGTCACAGTCTCTTTTTAGGGGAGACATTGGAAATTCTCTGCAACTAACATGAAGCTTTCTGCTCCTGTAGACTTCTCACACACTGCCATCGAGTCATGTGGACTCACAGGGACCCCCTGTGGGTTTCGGAGACTGTTTACAGGACTGTTCACAGAATGTTTATAGGAGCTCTTTCTCCCGAAGAGCTGCTGGTGGTTTCAAACTTTGGACTATTGGGGATTGCAGCCCAATGTGTAACCATTATACCTTCAGGACTCCCCGTACAGAGTTACCGCCTGGGAAACCCACTGGGGCAGTTCTACTCTGTGAGCTTTTTTGTTTTGTCTTGTTTTGAAGTGCAGAAGAACAATTTTCTGGGAAGGAGAGCACATTTACAAGCTTATGTTTAATTACTTAACTCACTGCAACCAAGTCAATTCCAACTCCTAGCAAACCCTAAAGGACAGAGTAGAACTGCCCCTGTGGGTTTTGGACACTGTAAATCTTTACAGGAAGCAGACAGCCTCATTTCTCTTCTGAGGAGCAGTTAGTGTTTACAAACTACTGCTCTTGAGGTTAGCAGCCCAATTTGTAACCTACTACGCCACCAGGGCTCCATTCCAACTCATAGTGACCCAATAGGTCAGAAGAGAGTTGTCCCATAGTGTTTCCAAGGTTGTAAATCTTTAAGGAAGCTAACTGGTGGTTTCAAACCACCAACCTTCCAGCTACCAGAGGAGAGCCTAACCACTGTGCCAGTATCTGCTGCAGCTTGCAATCAGAACCCTGAATGCTAAAAACTCTCTTATTAACATTCAAATTGATAATAAAACTTGACCCATACGAGTAGGCATGAAAAAGCAGTCGTGGCATATGCCCTTTTTGAGTTTGGGGGTGGATGGGAGGATGCACACTTCCTTCGCCAATTTAGCCAGTCCCCCAAAGACTTAAATGTTTCTGACTACTGCTGTATTTCCCTCCAAAGCTTTCTCTTCTCCACTTTGTCCAACTCATCTCATTACCCAGAAAGTTTCTATCAGAACTTTAGTACCTGCTAACCCCCCAAAGGAGCCCTGGTGGCATAGTGGTTATGCGCTGGGCTGCCAACCACAAAGTCAGCAGTTCCAAACCACCAGCCAACTCCTCAGGAGAAAGAGTTGTTCTACTCTGGTAAAGAGTTACCCTTCCGGAAACCCACAGGGGCAGTTCTACCATGCCCTAGACCAGAGGTCCTCAAACTTTTTCAACAGGGGGCCAGTTCACAGTCCCTCAGACCCGTTGGAGGGCCGGACTATAGTTTTTTAAAAAAACTATGAACAAATTCCTATGCACACTGCACATATCTTATTTTGAAGTAAAAAAAAAAAAACGGGGGTCGGATAAATGTCCTCGGTGGGCCACATGTGGCCCACAGGCCGTAGTCTGAGGAACCAACTCAATAGCAGCAAGTTGAGTTATTGAGTTGAAAGTCCCCACATCAAACAAACCCTTGTCAAGTTCACTCGGACTCATAGCTGCTACCCGATAGGACAGCAGAACCGCCATGAGGGTTTCCAAGACTGTACACCTCTATGGAAGCACACGGCCTCATCTTTCTCCTAAGGAGCAGCTGATGGGTTCAAACCACTAACCTTTCCGTTAGCATCCAAGCATTTTAACCATTGAGTCCCCAGAGCTGCTTAATACTTGCTACTCGATGTGCTCAAGGGTTGATTTGATTTTAATAAAGCTGGGAAAAGCAGGAGGCATGGCCACAGTAGGGAGCAGAGAGACTAGAGAGTGAATACTAAGTCAGTCAAGTGGTTCCTTAAAAGTTTTCACAATTCTGGGGTAAAATGAAATAAATAAAGGCATCAGGTACCTCTTTAGCAGCTCCATATATTTAATATAAAGGATTACTATTATGAATTAATGTTCTTCTTAGAGTATTTAAACATATGACTTGAGTACAACGATGGTAGTTGGCGGTTGATTGCATTTAAGAGTCCACACTTGGCAAAGATCGACTGCCTTCTATTTGTGCCCCCTGCCCCATACCTTACATTCTATTGGTCCACGAAATCCACAGGCCCACTGGCTAAACCCAACACTGCCACCACTGCCCCGCCACCCTCACCCCCTCACCTCCAGTCCATCTGATGTTAAAAGCCCTTGCCCTCCAATGTTAGGTGAGAACCATCTTCTGAAGCTGGATTAGGTCTGATGTAGACAGTCCTTCCTCATATTGAGCCCCAAAGCTGCCTTGCTCTACTTTTCACTCCTTCTTTGGAGAAATCTGGTAGATTTATTCTTTTTTCCTCAAGGAGTCCTTCCAATATTTTCAGATAGCAATCAGGTTTTATCTTCCTCCAGCCAAATAATCAGAGTCATGTTCTTCATCCTATTTCTTATCCTCCAATGACTACAGCTAGAATTGGCCGTTGATTTCAGGGAACCATATCACTAAAACCTGCACATCTTTTAGATACGGGCAGAGCGCAGGCCTGAGGTTCATGCCGACCCTCCACCACAACTGGGCAGTGGCTTCCTAATTTTTCACTTAGCCCCTCTTATCTTAATCTCAGCCATAAAAACAAAAGACTAGATTGAGGTTTATCTTCTATTTACCCCAGGATTGTTGATTTCCACGCTAATTAAGTCAGCTCCTCAAAGGCAGGGAGCATGTGTCCTGGTGTTCTTTTTCCAGTTCGAAGAACAGTTTGCACAGAATGAGGTAGACATTCATTAAGTGGCTGGTTCTCCAGTGTGCTTTCTCCCACTCTTGTATACCAAACCAAAAGTCAAAAATCACCACACCACTGAGTTGATTCTGACTCACAGCGACCCTAAAGGACAGAGTAAAAGTGCCCCCTATGGGTTTCCCAGACTGTAAATCTTTTCTGAGTAGAAAGCCTCAGCTTTCACCCCAGGAGCGGTTGGTGGTTTGGAACTATTGACCTGCCAGTGCATAACCCATGACAGCCTCCAGGACTCGCTCGTTGTGTACAGTGCCTGTATTAAATGACAGCTAACTTGCTGGACCTAACCAACCCTCAACGCCAAACATTCTTTGCCTACTAACCCCCTCGCCTGGCTTCTGCTGCAGAGAATTTCTTGTGTAAAAGAGTCCAATCCCGCTAACAATGACTGTGACATGTGGGGGCTAACCCTAGATACCAGTAAAAGGAGAGAGGTCATTCATAGGGAGGTTAAAAACAGAAACTGAGTACCGAAACCGTTTTATTACAGACAGAAGTCAATGAAAATTGCCTCAAAAATGCAGACTGCGTGTTCTGAAGATCTGAAGAAGGAAAACCATGGCTTCAACCTGAGAAAATTACTGTCTCAGAATATAAAATACACAGCCCTCCACTACTCTAAAGTTGTGGTCAGGAATACTTGAAGGCCTTTCTTGCGTTCCTCTTAAGTAAGGGGAAACATTAGGGAGACTTGGATTTCGGAAATAACACAGGAGAGCCAAGCCAAAATATGTCAGGGGTAATAACATCATGTGAAGAAAAAAAAGCAAAAGAAAACAAACTCCAGACATACACTTCCATTTCAGCAGCATTCCACTATTTCCCATTCTACCTATCTACCTTGAATGATCAAGGAGATGGGTTGGGGGGTAAAAGTTGTATGAAATATAGTACTTGCCTTTCATGAGCTTATGATCTGGTGGAAGAAATCAAAGTCATTCCATTAGAGAAAAAGAGGCAGTGTAGCCTAGAATACTTTGAATCGGCTAGGGGAAATGGGAGAACCTTAAAACGGGCCTTGACCTCCACTCAAGTACTCCCTCAATGCAAGAATACTTTCCTCTGTTACATTCGTATTCTAAGATTCTCACCTTCCCAACATAACCGCTGAAGACAAAGCGGGTGAATAAGCAAATGTGGTGAAGAAAGCTGATGGTGCCCGGCTATCAAAAGATATAGCGTCTGGGGTCTTAAAAGCTTGGAGGTAAACAAGCAGTCATCTAGCTCAGAAGCAACAAAGTCCACATGGAAGAAGCACACCAGCCTGTGCGACCACGAGGTGTCGAAGGGATCAGGTATCAGGCATCATCAGAACAAAAAAATCTTACCATAGTGAATGATGCGGGGAGTGGGGAGTGGAGAGTGGAGACCCAAAGCCCATTTGTAGCCCACTCCAAATCCCCTTGCAGAGGGGTCTCGGGGAGGAGATGAGCCAGTCAGGGTGCGATGTAGCAACGATGAAACACAACTTTCCTTTAGTTACTAAATGCTTCCTACACCCCCCCACTCCCACTATCATGATCTGAATTCAACCTTTCAAGTCTGGCTAGACCAGAGGATGTACACTGGTACAGATAGGAACTGGAAACACACGGAATCCAGGGCGGATGATCCCTTCAGGACCAGTGGTGTGAGTGGCGATACTGGGAGGGTAGAGGGAAGTGGGTTGGAAAGAGGAAACTGATTACAAGGATCTATATGTGACCTCCTCCCTGGGGGACGGACAACAGAAAAGTGGGTGAAGGGAGATGTCAGACAGGGCAAAATATGACAAAATAATAATTTATAAATTATCGAGGGCTCATGAGGGAGGGGGGACTGGGGAGGGAGGGGAAAAAATGAGGACCTGATGCTGGGGGCTTAAGTGGAGAACAAATGTTTTGGGTATGATGAGGGCAATGAATGTACAAATGTGCTTTACACAATTGATGTGTGTATGGATTGTGGTAAGAGTTGTATGAGCCCCTAATAAAACGATTAACAATATTTTTAAAAAACGGGCCTTGAAAGAGGGCAGGCAGAGCCTTGGCTAGGTGTAGATAAGGGAAAGGGAGGTGGGTGTAGGAGGACAGGATAAACCAAAACAAGGTGAGAACATACATATCACCGGGAAGCAGGCATCCAGAGACAGTAACCAGAGTGGAACAGAGAACTGCCTTCCTTGTCTACCTGAAACAATATCAGATCGGATGTGTACACACACCTGGAAACCACAGGGGGGAGGAGGGTAAATAGACAGTAGCTGAACAGGAAAGTGGCTTGAGGAAATGCACATTTTAGTTCACCTAGTAGGACTTCAGCGGGCACAGTAGGTCACACATTGAGAAGGCAGGCAGGCAGGCAGGCAGGCAAGGAGGTTTGTAGGCAGTGCGGGTTTAGCTCAACTTGTAAAATGGTGACAGAACGGAACTTGATGGAGGGCATGGAAGTGAGGGGAGACTCCCTGCCTACCTGGAGCCGCCCCCGCCCCTAGTCTGAAAAACAAGGACACCCTGGCAGAACACTGTCCATGTCCCTTGCCTGGTAAACTCCTTCACGTCTGGGAATGGCTGTCATCCCAGTGAAGTCACTGAACTGCGGTTTTCTAGATGCCTTCGATGCCTCAGCCTCAAGGAGTGGGGGTGGGGGTGGGGGGTGGAGAATGCAGGGGGCATCATACTTCAATAGCATTCCCCACACTAATACAATGGAGGTGTTTGCTTACTCCGTTTACAATCACGGCCGCCGCAGCAAACTTCACCCTTAGTAAAATTAGGATGATTCCGAGAAAGACACCCATTCACCCTCCGGGTAGCTGGATCTTGCCAGTTCCTCAGCTGTCAGAGCGAGTTCGTGGAGAGAAGGGAGGCGCCTGAAGAAGGCGGCCTCCCAGGGGGGGTCGAGAAGCAGGGTTCAACCGAAGAAGGAAAACCGCCGATGCCAGGAGCGTGAGAGACAGGGAAGGGGTTCGGCTGAGGGGAGAGAGAGAGACCAAAGGACCGTTAGGCCCCTGCCGGGCCAGAAACTAGGCCAGCCCGGCCCCGCGCGGCCTAGCCCCGCTCCCCAGCCTGGAAGCCCAGCAGCTCCCCCTCACCTGCTCGGGCTCCGCGGACGACTAGGAAACCGAAGCTCCCCCGATTGGAAACGCCACCGCAACGCCAACCCGGAAGCATTGGAACTAGCGGAAGTAATCAAGGCGTTGCCCGGGCAACACTGGCGCAGCCGGGCGTCCCCGCCTCCTGGAAGTCTGAAAAGAACGCGCGAGAACAAGCGGAGGGCGTCAGGGAGGTTTGGAGGCCCCGCCCCCTGGACCGGCCACACCTGCAGTTCACCTGCTTGCCAGCTGGGGGCAGAGCTGTCGCTAGGGATCCCCCTTCTAGCTTGCACTAGAAGAGGGGCGGGGTCAGAGGCAGGGGAGGGTTAGCATAGGCGAGGAGCGGGAAAAGTGGGCTGATGGGGTTGGGCGCCCTGGGTGCTGCAGAGCCTGAAAAGGGCCGGAAAGTGACTGGGGATGAGGGGTGGGCAAAGAACTGACGGGCCCAAATTAGGGGGGAGGAGGGAAGGAAAGGGAGTCAGCTGTATTTCAGGAATGCCCGAGGGCAGAAAAGAAATCAAGACCGTGTGACTTGTTGAATGTGAGACTGATGATCTGCTCGCAATAAAAAGCTGAAAAGAAAAAAGAAAGACTGTTGCCTGCTGAGCCTTTAAAGTAGAGCGTGAAGAGTTAAGATGCTGGAGGGCCAGAAGCTTCCTCAAGGAGATGGACTGATGCCGTGGCTGCAACCAGGCAACCGTTGTGAGGATGCTGAAGGACTGGGAAGGGTTTGTGGTGCCTTGGGTCCCTGTGGGCCCAGAATGACTCCACAAACTTAGATAACCACCTCTACTCAAAACTCATGGTTCAGTCAAAACTATCCATTGAAAAGGGAAGGAAAGGTTAGAAACGTGGGACTGAAGTGAAATGCCCCAGGCAACCCTAGTGAATCCACACCTTACAATTAGCCAAAAGACAATGCAGTAATATTGTGAACTGCTGCCTGCTTGCTTGAGGAGGTGTTCCACAAGGCTCCCTGGGTGATCCCATTAGCCTCTACGTTGAAGCTGGACTTAAGCCTCTTGCTTGAAGGTCTCAGGGATCGCCCAGAAGTTTGAAATAACTTAGTGTTTATATGTGAAGACTATGGTGTAAACATTGCAAGGTCCATGGCCCTAAATGGTTAAAGGCTGAAGGAATTTTCAAAATAGCTTTTGTGGTTGTTGTGGTGATGGTGGTGGTGGTGGTTGTTAGGTGCCATCAAGCCAGTGCCAACCCATAACGACCTTATGCAAAACAGAATGAAACACTGCCCGGTCCTGCATTGTCCTCACAGTTGTTCCTATGCTTGAGGCCCCTTGTGGCAGCCACCATGTCAATCCATCTCATTGAGGGTCTTCGTATTTTTCACTGCCCCTCAGCTTTACCAAACATGATGTCTTCCAGGGACCGGTCTCTCCTGACAACATGTCCCAAGTCTGTAAAGCAAAATCTTGCCGTTCTTGCGTATAAGAAGCACTCTGGTCATACTTCTTCCAAGGCAGAGTGGCTTGTTGTTTTAGCAGTCCCTGGTTCTTTCAATATTCTTCTCCAGCACCACCATTCAAATTCTGCAGTCTTCTATTCGATTCTTCAAGTCTTCATCAGTCTTCTTTAGTCAATGCCCAACTTCCACATGCATAAGAGGCCATGGAAAATACCATAGGTTGAGTCTTTGTTCCAATCCAAATAGACCTTCCTCATTTTATTTGGTGTCCTTTTACCCCTTGCATTTAAAAGTTGTCTTCAGGCCACATACCATATATACTCGAGTATAAGCCAACCCAAATATCAGTCGGGCCACCTAATTTTACCACAAAAAACTGCATTTAAAAATGTGCTGAAAAACTCAGCTTATACTCGAGTATATATGGTACATAAATGATTTTACCCACATTATAGAATGCTGAACCATGAGGTGCCAAGTGTTTTATGTGCTCACCCTTCCCCTGTAAACCCAGCATGCTTGTTATCCCTTTTTGACAGATGAGAATACTGAGGCCAGAAGAGATTCCCGTTATATGCTGGTGTGTGGCACCGCTGAGATTTCAAACACATGCCTCACTTGAGAGCCCATAGTCGTAACTCCTACACTACCATGCCTCTGAACTTCCAAAGTACTCCTTTTAACTTTTGAGGCTTCCTTATTAAAATAAAACTAAGAATTGTGGACATGCATGCCAGAAATGTGAATTTCCTTCCACTTGCATTTCATCCCAGCCACACTGTAGCCTACAGTTCATATTTGGAAAAACTTGTTCTCCAATGGCATGAAAATTATGCACAGTGGCAGCCTGTGCAGGTGCTCCACATACCAGGTTGCTCAACCTTGCAGAATCATGGTGGCTCCCGAGCAAATCATTATCTTCATGTTTCTACAAGAGTGCACTTTGGCTCCACGCCTGCTGCCAGCACCAGCTAATCATACTGACCACCAGCTTGAAACACTTGGTTAAAAGAATGATCTTTGTTTTCCTGGTAATTTACTCTCAACATTCTCCCATGAATAACTCAAAACATAGCAGCTGTTGAAACAAAACGACCACACAGCACACACTTTTCTGTGGTGACACATTTGCAGCTTGATTAGATTCTCAGAATTTTCTTAGAAGGACCATATCGAAAGTCTAATCCTCACCACCCAAATTGGCCGTTTCCCGTTGCCATCCCCTCCTGTGTGTATCCTTTGCCACCCAGATCACGCTTTACTCGTGTTCTCTTGTGCTATGCTTGCATTCTGGCCTCTTCAAGTGAGCAACTCAGCAAAAGAATAGAGTCCTGGGATCTTCCAGTTTAAGACTCTGAGAGGTCACTGATGCTAGTCCAAATGACAATTGTCCTCTGACCACTTTCAGGATAGATGTGAACACTGGTCATTGAAGTCTAATGACAGAATGCTTCTTAGAGGCAACGATGGCGAGACTTTATCTTACGCACTTTGGGCATGTTGTCAGGAGAGACCATTGGCTAGAGAAGGACATCATGCGTGGTAAAGTGGAGGGGCAGCAAAGGAGGGGAAGGCCCTCCAGGAGATGGGTGGACACAGTGGCTGCAGCAGTGGGCTCAACCATAGGAATACTTGTGAAGAAGGTGCACGACTGAGCTGTGTTTCATTCTGTTGTCTGTAGGGTCGCTGTGAGTCGGAACCAACTCGATAGCACCTAGTAACAGCAAGTATACAGCAGGAGGCAGCCTACTGCGCTACTGGATCACTGTTAGAAAGTTCTCATCTACATGAACCAAAATGTGCTTTCCAGTTTCTATTCTTCCCCAGAGCAACAGCCGTTCACAAAGAATGGAAAGAGCACTGCCCCTGAACACAGAAGGCCTTTTTGAAACCAAATCCCATCACTCTCTAAGCTCCATCCCTTTGGGTTAATCTACAACTTCTGAGCCTCGGTTTCCTTATTTGAAGATTAAATATGACAATACTCTGAGCACAATGCCAGGCCTTTAGCACGTTTAGCCAATGTTACTTCCCTTGGTTTTTTCTTCCTCCCCTTGTCAGCCCTCCTGCACGTCCTTCACCAGAGCAGTGTTTTCTCCCACTCATTTGGCACCACTCCATTCAATTTGCAGTTGGCCCACTTTCCAGACCTCCCCTGTCTTATTACCTTGCTCGAAGATGATACGACGACGCAGGACACCCCTAAATATTTTATTAGCATGGAAGATTTGCAGGGAAGGGGGGAAGCGCTGTTAGATATTCTGATAATTGTTTTAAATTTTAAATGGAGAACATTCTAGTGGTCATTGCTTTTGTTAGGTGGTGTCAAGTCAGTTCTGACTCATAGCAACCCAATGTACAAGAGAATGATATTTGGCCTGATCCTGTGCCGTCCTCACAATGGGTATGTTTGAGCCCATTGTTGTGGCCGCTGGCTCAAATCTTCTCATTTAGGCTCGTCTTCTTTTTTTGCTGACCCTCTACTTTATCATGTATGTGGTCCTTCTTGAGGAACTGGTCCCTCTTAATATGTCCAAAGTATTTGAGATAAAGTCCAAAGTCTCACTGTCCTAGCTTCGTGTGCGTGTGTGTGTGTGTGTGTGTGTGTGTGTGTGTGTGTGTGTGTGTCCTAGCTTCTAAGGAACATCGTCATTGGAAGGTGCCATCAAGTCGCTTCTGACTCATAGCAACCCTATGCGCAACAGAACAACACTGCCTGCTCCTGGACCACCCTCTCAATTATGCCTATTTGATCCCATTGTGGCAGACACTGCCTCAGTCCTTCTCATTAAGGAGCCTCCTCTTTTTTGCTGCCCCTCCACTCTACCAAGCGCAATGTCCCTCTCCAGGCACTGACCTCTCCTGACATGTCCAAAGTATGGAAGACAAAGTCTTGCCATCCTTGCCTATTAAGGAGCACTCTTTCAAGACAGATTAAAAGGAGCATTAAATTACATGGGTACTATAGCAAAATGTAGTGAAGACATTAGATAGTGCCCGGCTGTCAGACAAAATAGTGTCTGGGGTTTTAAAGGATTGTCTCCAAACAAGCAGCCATCTAAGTGAGATATCAACTAAGTGCACATGGAAGAAGCACACCATCATCAATGACTGGAGGATTACAAAGCATATAAACCGAAGTCAAAGGAGGGAACAATATCAGAGCATAAATTATGAGAATCCAGCTTGCAGAAGGCCATGGATGACAGTGGGAGCGCAAGATTCGTTCATGGGAACTACATAGGAAATAAGCCTCCGGTGATCTCCCTCTATCCATAATTGAGGAATGGGAGGAAGGCAGTAACTAAATAGAGTGCACTGGAGCGATGAGTATAGAAGATCAAAGGGATAAACCTGACTTGAACAGTTAAAACCTTGTCAGTTGATCCCCCCTCTGATGTATGCTGGACCTGATCTAGTTTTCACCATTTTCTGTACTTTGAGGGGGCGAGTTGTTCATATTAGGGTTTATTTCAGATGTGTTATGTTATTGGGAGTCGCCCTCTTGAATTTATGTTATATGTTTTTTCTGTTTTTCAGTGTAAGAAACCCAGGATTGGTGAACTTACAGAGACAGCAAGTAGAATAAGGGTTGGAGGGGAAGTGTTACATTGGTGGGGGAGGGGGACGGGATAAATGGGAGGCGATGTCAATTATAAGGATCTACATAACCTCCTCCCTGGGGGCAGACAACAGAAAAGTGAGTGAAGGGAGACATAGGACAGTGTAAGACATGAAAAAATAATAATAATTTATACAGTATCAAGGGTACATTAGGGAGAGGGGAGCAGGGAGGAAAGGGAAAAAGTGAGGTGCTGATACCAAGGGCTCAAGTAGAAAACAAATGTTTGAGAATGATGAAGGCAACAAATGTACAAATGTACTTGACATACAATGGGTGGATGTATGGATTGTGATAAGAGTTATACACGCCCCCAATAAAATGATTATAAAAAATAGCATAAAATAAAATATTTTTCTTTGAGCAAAAAAAAAAAGTAGGCGATGTCAAGGATTCCAGGAAGGAAAAGAATGTTTGGAAACGGATTATGGTAGCAATTGTACCACACTGCTTGATGTGATTGAACTATAAAATGATAATGATATATATATTAACTCCCAATTTAAAAAAACGTGAAGACATTAATAAGAGAGTGACAAGTTACACTGAAAGAGGACATTTTTATTCCATGTATACATAAAAGGAGTCCTGGTGGCATAGTGGTTATGCTTTGGGCTGCTATCAGCAAGGTTAGCAGTTGAAAACCACCAGCCACCCCAAGGGAGAAAGATGGGGCTTTCTACTCCTGTAAAGAGCTACAGTCTCGGAAACTCACAGGGGCAGTTCTATTCTGCCCTAGGGTTGTTCTGAGTCGGTATTGACTCGATGGCGGTGAGTGAAGAGTATACATTAAAAACCCCAATAATTCAGTCATAAAAAGACAAGCAACTCAATTTTTGTTAATGGCAAAACAACTGAAAGCCACTTTATAAGAGTACGTCCAAGTGTCCAATAAGCATATTAAAAAGGTTTCAACAGTAGTCTCCAAGAAGTACAAATTAAAACCCCAGTGAGATACCACTACACAGCTACCAGAATGGCCAAAGTTTTGAGCATCTCAAACTCTCACACATGCGGGTGGGCACACTATTCGATTCCTGTGGGAAAATTGGCCACCCATTGAGCAGCTTAAAGCAATGCACATTTGCTGTGTCACAGGTCCAGAGGGTAAGGAGCCCAGGGCAAGACTTACCTGGATCTTGTGCTCAGGGTCTCACAAAGCTGCTATCAAGGACTGTGTTCATCTTGAGATCTGACTAGAGGAAAATTGAAAAATTCGCTTCAAAGGAGAGCTTCTGCGTCTTACTTCTCCAGGTCAGAGAGCCAAAGAGCTCAAGAGGCGGTTTTAACAACACAAGTCCCGTGAACGATTGTCACCTATGATGAAGATTATACCTATTTTTCAAGAGCACAAAAGCTTTCATCATTTTTTTCTGATTATGAAAACATACCTAATCTTTCCAAGACATTTAAACTATTCACAAAAGCATAAAGAAGGTCACATTACCTCAAAACCAAACACACAAAGAACAGTAGTCTTAGCAGACTGGTGAGCCTCCTTCTAGGGCTCTTTCCGTAGAGCCACACAGGTTAACATTCTATGTTTTGGGATATGTATGTGTCTGTCACATATTCCTAGAGGGGGCCTTGTACACTGGTGTCAGTGCCCCATGATCCCCCAGCAACGGAAAACAGACCTTATAATCTGGGTTTCATGATCATTTTTTCTTTTCCTCTGATTTTAAAAGTTTTACATCTTTATGGGGAAGAAAGGAAAATACCAACGGAATTTCAAAAATACAGACAAGCAGATCACAAAAACAAAAGAAAATTACAATGAGATGCGACCATCCTCACCACAACCCAATATCTAACCATTAACATCTTGCTATATCCCCTTCCAATCATTCAACCTTCTGTAATCATACAAATACCACATAAACACTGTCCTTATAGAACCTGCTCCCTCACCTGGAGCCCGGTGCTGCTTCCAGAGCACCAATCTTTGCCTCTCCACTGAGTCTTCCTGTTGCCAAAAAGTAACAATTATAATAAATCCTCTTCCAATCCTTATTTCCCTTGAGATAGTGCCTGCTCCTCCATTCAGAGTCCTTTAAAAAAAGAGAGAGTAATTAATATAGCTATTTTTAGGATCAGAAAAATGTTCATAAATCCGGTTATACAGACTATAGAGACAAAGAAGATTTCTTTTAAAAAAACACACCCTGTAATCCCATTATCCAATGAAATTCTTCACTGATTACTGTAGGGCTTGCTAGAATCTTATTTTAACTGACAGCGTTTTCTTAAAAGTTTTGTTTGTTCCCATTAAATTTTAAAAATACTTGTGAAGCTATGGAATTTTAGAAATGGATTTACCATATTTTCAAGTCATAGCAGCCAATAGAAGTTATGTTTAAGCCATAATACAGGTCATCTGTGACTTATGACTGCTCCAAGTCAATTTTGACATTAAGTCGAACACCTCACTTAAAAAAGTTTCTTTATTATTGCCTTTTGTGATCTGTAGCTATATAAATATCACCTTTGGTGGTCACAAATTGTACATATAAACTTACATATATATCTTACTACAATTACATACATACATATAAGCACATATATCGTAAAAATTTACTCCAACATTGTTGGGGGAGGGCAAATGCTCAGGCATTCCCCCCCTGAAGGCAATCAGTTGCCAGACTGCTGTCTCATCCCACCACAGGGGTGGGCCTGCTCCCTGATGCTGGAGCCTAAAGCCATCAGTTTGGTTCCTGTGGGTGGAGTTCACACCCAACTGATAATGGTTCCTATAGAGACCCAAAGTCTAGTTAAGCTGTTACCAGAAATCTAGGATCCGCCTATCTTGCTGAATGTACACCCCAATCCCTCCTTCTGTAATGCATATGTCCCTAGATCACCTCCTCCCATCACTGTAATACCTGTAGCACAACCCTTTCCTGTGACGTATGTCTTCACCTGTAATGTGGGGGCTTGCACGTACCCAATGTCCCCAGAGAGTATAAAAGCTTGGGGAACATTAAAGTTCTCTCTCACTCCCTCCACGTGGACCACCAAGCGGGGCTGAGGTGAGCATGCTACCATAATATGTGTCTGACTCCATTTATTTCTATATATCTCTTTTATCTCTCATGCTCTCTATAAATTTACTATAATATTTACTTATTATTGCTGTACAATTGCGCCTACCAAACCCGTAGTGATTGTGCTAGGAGCTGGCTTCTTCTGGCACAACATGAAGAAGAATTGGGGGGGTGGCATTTTGTCAGTTTTGGTAATAACACCACCACTTGTGGAACGTTCTGCATCATCTGGGTGATTCCAGGAATGGGGAGGACATTTCCATTGTGAGAAAATGAGTGAGAGATATTTGTATAGTCCTTCTCTCTTTTCTGCTCCCCCGTCTATTTCATAACTACAATTTCACCACTTCCTGAATCTGGCTATCAACTTTAGCAAAGCGATGCATACTTGGGGCCACATTTTCAAGAAACATAATCCCTCATTTAATTTTTTATTTAAACTCCAGCTCGTTCTTTCAGTGTTAAAAAATCTTGACAGCTTTTCTCCAACCTCTTCCTCATTCTTTCTTTCTACTTAGAAATCCATTAAGTCCTGATTTGTCAATTTCTCCACTCTGATCTAAGCAGCAACATCAAGTTTGCCATTAAGTAATCTTGCCAGATGGATGATTTTCCCACTGATCTCTTGCATCATATTATCCTGATTCGATGCTTGGAGCATGTTCACATCACTCAGCAACTTTTTTTATATCCTTAGCATGCATTTTCCTGTATCTTCCTCCAAGGAAGAATGTGCAAACTAGAAGCAATACAAGAAAACAAAAACAAAAAATAAAACCCACAGTCGTGAATGATTGTAACTCGAATACATCATAAGTTGGGGAGTATCTGTTATAAAAAACCTTCAATATTCCATATATTTTACATATACCATTGTACCATATCCCATGGACCAAGTTTCACCAGCTGTGTGGTCTCAGACAAGTACCAAATCTAAACTGCCCTTGTCCCTAAATTTCCTCATCTTTGGAAGCAAGGATTCCACTAGCAACAACTTTATGTTGCTCTTGAATATTCAAGTGGTGCAAGAAGTTTGGAACACAGCCTACCCGCCACAAAAATAGACAATCAATTTCTTTGTCACTAAATTACAGATCCCTTAAAATCAGAAACACAACAAAATAGCATAAAATTGTGACAATAGGAGAAAACACAGGTGAACACTTTCCTAACCCTGGGTGGGTCACACTTTTTCTAAGCATGCATGCCATCAAAGGCAGAAATCATCCAAACAAAGGGTTAATAGAATGGCCCACACAATACAAATCACTTCCTGAATGGCAGAAAGCACCACCAAAGTTAAAAGACACAGTAATTCAGAGGAAAAAATATGGAAGTATATTTGATAGACAAAACTTTACAAATAAAAAAAACATATATTTTCAGAGCTCTTTTTCTTGAAAAATAGACAAAGGTCATACACAGTAGAGCAAGACACTTTGATAAGGCCAAGTTATCCATGGTAGCATTCTGATGATTACATATAAATGAGACTGAATCTGTGTGGTTATATATATTAGAACCAAACCCACTGCCAATGAGTTGCCTCTGACTCATAGTGACCCTCTAGGATAGAGTAGAACTCTTCCCTGGGGCCTCTGAAATGGCACATCTTTTCAGGAGTAGACAGCCTCATCTTTCTCCCAAGAAGCAGCTGGTGACTTCTAACTACTGACCTTGCAGACAATAGCCCAATATGTAACCCACTATGCCACCCATATATGTTGTTGTTGTTAGGTGCCGTTGAGTCCATTTCAACACATAGAGACCCAATGTACAACAGAACGAAACACCGCCTGGTCCTCTGCCATCCTCCCAATTTTTCTTAGTTTGAACCCATTGTTATAGCCACTGTGTCAAGGGCCTTCCTCTTTTGTGCCGCCCCCCCCCCACAGACTTTACCAAGTATGATGCTGTTCTCCAGGGACTGATTTCTCCTGACAATAGGTCCAAAGTCAGGATTTACAACACATCACAAAAAAGGAGATGAATTCACAAAATAGTGGACAGCTACCACCCAGTACTAGGAATCATGGCCAGGGCAAGTTGACATATTTCTCATAAAACAAATAAACAGAAAAGTGGGTGAAGGGAGACGTCGGACAGGGCAAGATATGACAAAAATAACAATTTATAAACTATCAAGGGCTCATGAGGGAGGGGGGAGCGGGGAGGGAGGGGAAAAATGAGGACCTAATGCCGGGGGTTTAAGTGGAAAGAAAATGTTTTGAGAATGATGAGGGCAATGAATGTACAAATGCGCTTTACACAATTGATGTGTGCATGAATTGTGATAAGAGTTGTATGAGCCCCTAATAAAATGATTTTTTAAAAAGGGGGAAAAAATACTCAAACAAACCAAAATAAAACCCCTCAAACTCATGGGCACGGAGTCAATTCTGACTCAGAGTGACCCTATAGAACAGGGTAGAACTGTCCTTGTGGGTTTCTGAGACTGGAACTCTTTACAGGAGTAGAAAGCCTTGTCTTTCTCCTACAGAGCGACTGGTGGTTTCAAACTGCTGCCTTGCAGCAATCACATATCCACTATGCCACCAGGGCTTTCTAGTGGACACAATTCTCATATATTCAATTCATTTCTTCATGTGATACGTAATTACAGAGTACCTACTGTCTGCCAAGCATTGTGCTAGATATGGGATTTTAGCAGTGCACTAAAAACAGCCCTACCCCACTCCCCCTACCCTACCCCCAAAAAAACAAGAAATAGCACCTGCTCCTATGAAACAAGGAACAAGCAATAAATAAATAAATATTCTGGTTAATAATATACTGTATTTTTTTCTTGTAATCAACATACTCCTTCTGTTATTTGCCAACTGGTCTTTCCATCCCTCATGCCAGAGGTATTTTCAAAAGTGCCTGCTCTGTCAGTTTTTTAAGCATGTGGCTTGAAAACTTAGTGCAGCACATTTACAAAACTACTTCCTGGGGGAAAGGAGTAGTTGGCAAACAAATGTAGAAGGCTTGTGTTATTCTTCGGGGCCAGAAAATACAGTACTGTCAAGACATGAAATAGGGAAAGGGTATAGAGAATGGCAGGTCTGTTGTTTTTGGAAAATGGTCAGTGAAGGCAAGGGTTCTCCAATGAAGCAATATTTAGGCATCAAGGAGGTGAAGGATTGAGTAACTTGGCTATCTGAGAACACAAACCATGTAAAGAGAACAATAGCAAGACCCTGAAGCAGGATTGTGTTTGAGGTCACCAGGGGGCCTGGAGCCAAGGGATCAATGGAGATAACAGTAACTGGGTAGGTCTTGCAGGCCCAGGTATAAACCTGGTAAAGATTGTGAGCTTTATTCTAAGTTTGGGAAAGTTGTAATAGTCAGGAAGAATGATGACAAAAAGGAGAGGTGTTTATTCTGTATGCTTTTTAAAATGTTAAACAGAATCATTGGCATGACAACAAATGATTGTAGGCCATAAAGCACCCAATCCCTAAGCATCCTTTACTCTCCCATCACTGAAACCGCAACTCTAATTCACACCTTCGCAGCTGTTGCTGTTGCTCTAATGCAGTTCAGTTGATTTGGACTCATAGCTACCCTACAGGGCAGAGTAGAACTGCCTGAGAAGGCTTCCCAGGCTGACATCTGTATGAGAACAGACAGCCACATCTGTCCCCTGTGGACCAGCTTGTAGGCTCAAACACTCAACCACCAGGCTCCTTTCATCAGTGGGGAGGGCTAGCAAAATGGAAATCTCCTGTTGGTCTGTTGTAAAGAAAGAATGAAAACACCAGGTCTAGTTGCTAACTCCTTGAATGTCTCCAAGACAACCATGGGTGGTGGATTGCTTTTTTTCACAAATACCAAATGTGTACACTGGCAACAGTCAACCAGGCCATTCCACATTGTCGGGGTTGCTAGCCACAAATATGAAGATTATGCGAACTTGGTTTCATGGTTGCAGTCCCAAATCTCAGTTGGTCTGGCCAGGTATTAGCAGGATGTTCTATGGAACCATTCCTCCATCTGAGCCTCGGAACCTGAGACTTGAAACAGGACATGCACATTCCATATACATACCTGCAATTCGATGCCAGAACAAATCAAAAGAGAAATTAGACAATATTTTGAACTGAACAAAAAAACACTAGTTAAAAAGTCATAGGTATCAACCAGTACATCCCAAAGCAAAACCTCTCACCATCGAGTTGATTCTGACTCAGAGTGAGTTACCTGAAAGGACAAAGAAGAATTGCCCCATAGGATTCCCAAAGCTACCACCTTTCCTGGAGAAGACTTCCCCACAGCTTTCTCCCTTGGAGTGGCTGGTGGTAGGTTCGAACTGCTGATCTTTTGGTTAGCAGTGGATAGCTTAACCACTGTGCCATCAGTGATCCTTAAGAAATACTCTGAAGTACTAAATCCCTTTATTGGAAAAAACAGAAAGACCTTAAAGCAACAACCTCAGCTTTAATCTTAGAGAACTAGAAAATAATAAATTGAATCTAATGTAAGCAGACTTCCATATGGATTACAACTCAATGTATGGATTAGAGGTCAATGTAAATGAAACCAAAATCTTCACAACTGGACCAATAGGGAACATCATGAGAAATGGGAAAAGATTGTGTCAAGGATTTCATCTTGCATGGCTCCACAATCAATGCTCATGGAAGCAGCAGGTCGAGATCAAGCAACTCATTGCATTGGATTAGTCTGTTGCACAAAACCTTTATAAGGTGTTAGAAAGCAAAGGTATTACTTTGAGACTAGGGTGCGCCTGACCCAAGCCATGGTATTTTCAATCACCTGATATACATGTGAAAGCTGGACGTTGGATATGGAAGACCGTAGAAGAAACAATGCATTGGAATTGTGGTGCCAGTGCAGAGTATTGAAAGTGCCCAGGACTGCTGAAAAACAAACAAACCAAAAAGGGGCGGGGGGAAGGAGGGAATAAAGAGGAGCTGACACCAAAGGTTCAAATAGAAAGTAAATGTTTAGAAAATGATGATGGCAACATACGTACAAATATGCTCGATACAAATGATGTATGGAATGTTATAAGAGCTGTAAGAGCCCCCAATACAATGATTAGAAAACAAAACAAACAAAAATCTATCTTGGAAGAAATACAGCCGTAATGTTCCTTAGAAGCAAGGATGGAGTAACTTCATGTCACATACTTTGGGCATATTATCAGGAGAGACCTGTCCTTGGAAAAGGACATCATGCTTGATAAAGTAGAGGGGCAGTAAAAAAGAGGAATATCCTTGACAAGATGGGCTCAATTGTGAGGATGGCACAGAACAGGGCAGTGTTTCGTTCTGTGGTACATGGGGTTGCTATGGGTCAGAGCTACCATATATATTCAAGTATAAGCCAACCCTAATATCCTCCAAGGATATCCTTACCACAAAAATGGCATTAAAAATGTGCAGGAAAACTCAGCTTATACTTGAGTACATATGGTATTTCGATGGCACCTAACAGCAGCAACAATATAATCATAAAAAAGGAAACAATACAGGACGGAAAATGATGAAATAGAAAATAAAAAAGAATAGAGACAATTAAACCAAGGTTTTTTATGTGAGAAAATCTTATTGCACAGTTTATAAATCTGTAGCCAACTTGATCAGGGAAACAGAAATATGACACTAATGACCAACATTAGAAATGAAAGGGTTAATATCCCTACAGGTTCTCTGGACATCGAATGGATAAATTAGACTTGATAAAAATCGTAGCATGAGTGCTTCCAGAAACACTACTATGGAACTGAAAAGACAAACTGTGGCATTGGAACAAATACTGTGTTTCCCCGAAAATAAGACATAACCATGAGATAAGCCGTAGCAGGATTTCTAAGCATTTGCGCAATACAAGCCATACCCTGAAAATAAGACATAGTGATAGGCGTAGCTCTGCAGCATGGGATATAGCAAATCCTGGTGAGAAAATGTGTGGCACTAAATACCCAGGATGCCCAGAGAAGCAGCAGATGTATTGTGTTGGACAAATCAGCTACAAAACACACACACGATTTTCTTTTCTTCTTCTTTTTTACAGTTTTATTGGTACATAATCCACATATCGTACAAATCAATAGTTCAATCATCTCAAGAATTGAACGATCATTACCACAATCAATTTTAGAACATTTTCTTTATTTTTCCTCCCATGGTGAAGTCACCTTTAAAATGAGTTGTGTAATCACAGTCAGTTCTAGTGCTCTCTCCCCCGCTGTGCTTGTCAAAGGTCTCATATGCATGCAAAGCTGGACAATAAAGAAGGAAGACCAAAGAAGAATTGGTGCAAATGAGTCATGGTATTGACAAAGAGTATTAAATATACCACAGGCAGGTTGCCAGAAGAACAAACAAATCTGTCTTGGAGGAAGTATAGCCAGAAGTGAAGATGGTGAGACTTTTCCCCCACATACTTTAGATATCTTATTAGAAGGGGACTGTCCGCAGAGAAGGGCGGGGTAAAGTAGAGGGTCAGCAAAAAAGAAGAAAACCCTCAACAAGATCGATTGATAGAGTGGCAACAATGACCACAAACAGGAGTGAGTCTTTCCCATGTATATAGCACTGCTATGCATTGGCACCAAGTTGATCTCATTTAATAACACATATCTAAATTAGAAAAGATTGCAAATTTTAAAACTGTGACCTGAACTTCCACCTAACCAGAAAACAAATGTATAACTCACTGCCATCTCGAGTGTTTGCCAACTCATAGTGACCCCAGAGGACAAGGTAGAAATGCCCCTGTGAGTTCCTGAGACTGTAACTCTTGATGGGAGTAGAAAGTCTCATCTTTCTCTCACACGGCTAGTGGTTTCAAACTGCTGACCTTTTGGATCACAGCTCAACACATAACCACTACACTACCAGGACTCCTAAGTTAAACTCCTAGTAGGTAAATTTGGAGCCAAAGTAAAGCTAACAACAAAGGGCAAACGTTGCAGACAAAAATAGAGAAAAGCTGGTTCTTTGAGAAGAGCCACAAACTAGACAAACTTCTAGGCAGACTGATCAGGAAAAAGGGAAACAATGAATCACTATCAGAAATGAGAGAATAATTATAAATCCTATAAATATTGTAGGAGACTTGGTGGTATAGTGGGTTACTCGTTGGGCTGCTAACCGCAAGCTAATAGCAGTTAGTTCCAAACCACCATCAGGAGAAAGATGAGGCTTTCTACTCTGATAAAGAGTAACTGTCTCCGCAATCCACTGGGGCAGTTCTATTCTATCCTACAGGGTCACTATGAGTCAGAATTGACTCAATGACAGTGAATTAATTTTTCTGAATAAATATTGTGACAGATTCAAAGAAAAGAACCAATTCCACTGACATTGAGCTGATTCCAACCCATCATAACTCACCCTGTGGGTCGCGACCCCTTTGGGGGTCAAATGACCCTTTCACAGGGATCGCCCAATTCATAACAGTAGCAAAATGACAGTGATGAAGTAGCAACAAAAATAATTTTATGGTTGGGGGGTCACCACCACATAAGGAACTGTATGAAAGGGTCATGGCATGAGGAAGGTTGAGAACCACTGCTCTAGGGCAAAGTAGAAGTGTTCCATAGGGGTTCCAAGACTGTACATCTTTATGGAAGGAAATGGCCCAATCTTTCTCCTGTGGAGCAGCGGGTGGGTTCGAAGTGCAGACCTTTCGGTTAACCCACTGAGATCCTCAAAATCCCCCACTTCCTGGTATTTGAGGTGATGCTGTGGATTTAACTCTGGGCTGCTAGCCACAAGGTTGATAATTCAAACACACAAGCCACTCAGAAGGAAAAAAATGAGGCTGTCTACTCCCATAAAGATTTGCTGTCTCAGAAACCCTATGGAATAGTTCTATATCTTATAGGGTTGCTCTGAACTGGAATAGATTTGATGGTAGTTGGCTTGCGTTTGGTAATCTTCTATCTTTAAATATGGACTGACCTAGTAACTTGCTTCTAATCCACACAATATGGCAAAGATTAAGCTACATAACATTTCACTATCATCGGGCTATACTCTCAATTGCTAGCATTGATGAAGCAAGCTGCCACATGGGGAGAAACCCTTGTGGAAATGAACTAAGGACACCCTCCAGCCAACTGCCAACAGGGAATTAAAGGCCTCACCAACAATTCAAAAAAAAACTGGATCCTGCCAATGAGCACGTGATCTAAGAAGTAGATCTTTCCCCAGTTAGATCTTCGGTTAAGAGCCTAGTCCTAGCTGACAACTCATTTAAAGCCTTGTGAGAAACCCACAAGCAGAAAACCCAGTTAAGCTATGCCTGGATTCCTGAAAACTCTGTGTGACAATACATGGGTATTGCTTAAAGCCACTATGTTTGTAATTATTTGCTAAACAGCAAAAGATACTTAAGACAACTATTAAAATAATATTTTATGCCAACACACATACAACACAGATGAAATGGACAAATTTCTTAAAGCATATTAACTACCAAAACTCAAGAAATCAATTATCCAAATAGTCCCTATAACTACTATAGGAATTGAATTTGTAGTATAAAAACCTTCCCACAAAGAAATCATTAAGTCCAGATGGCTTCCCTGGCAAATTCTCCGAAACAGTTCAAGGAAGAATTATAATTTTACACAAGCCCTTCCAGAAAACAAGGAAATAAAATATTTTCCAACTCATTCTTTGAGGCTAGCATTACTCTGATTCCCAAATCAGATCAAGACATTACAAGAAAACTAAAGACCAATATCCTTCAAAAATTGATACACAAAAATTCTTCACAAAAATGATAGCAAATGGAATCCAAGGATGCATAAAAAGGATAATTCATCATGACCAAAGCAGCTTCTCTTCTGAGTATATATATTCTGGACTATAAAAATCTGGATTGGCTTGTTTCTTTCCCCCTGATAATCTCCAAAAGTCCAAGATTTTTTAATGTAATGAACTTTCCACGTGACTCTCGTTTCATATACAGAATTAAGCTTGCTGGTTTACAGAATCTTTTGTTAGCATTTAAAGACTACGAAGAGGCCATCTTCTTCTTCAGTGCATATACTCTAGGGATTCAAAAACAGTTGCCTTTTCAAAGAAGATCCACATTTTGTCAGAATTCCTAAGACTATCTTCTGTCAGAAGGAATTGGTCACTTTTCATTGCATGCTTAATAAAGAACAGCTACTGTGCTGTAAGTATTAATATCACACCATCAAATTATCTCACCCTCCTTATTAGATAAAATGGACCATGCTGCTGGAATACTTGTTTTTTAAATATGGGTTTTCCTCAAGAAGAGAGATTAGTCCTACAAAGTAAAGAATGTTAGTTTAAAGAAGGCAGTCCGAGGAATAGGAATATAATTTCATTCTAAATGCTATCTTAATGTAATCTGAATACAAGACAGAATATCGTCATCTCCTAGGTCACATTTGGAAAGCTAAGTTTCTACATATTTGTGACATCTAGCCCATTACAGTTTGAAAGATTAGTCTGTAAGTCGAAGGCAAATGCAGTAAGTGAGGCTATGCATTTTCTAACAGTTCTTGAACATATTGGTCATATGCCCTGCTGGGAAACCAGTCATTTACATGAGAGATTCTAGGATTATTCCATTTGGATAGTCAATGCATTGGCTCTTCACTTTGGAACAATGTGAATCTCATAGCATGCCATGTACATTTCATGAACACACAAAAGGGTGATCCATTGAGAGAACTAGACTTGCAACTAATTCGTAGGCAGTACTTCTGTGAAAGAGTTGCTGTCCTGCCTCCCATGAGCAGTTAAGGAGAAATTCAACCCCTTTAACGGAAGCCCAGGAGTCCTGGTAGCACAATGGTTAAGCATTCCGCCCTAAGCACTGGAGGCTTATGATGGGAAGGTCCTGTTGGTCCGTTCCCATCAAAGATTACAGCGAAGAAAATCCTATGGGCCATTCTACTCTGTCACACGGGGTCTCTTTGCATCCAAATCTCCTGGATGGCACCTAATAATAACAACAGACATCACGCCAACGTTCAGATGTCCAACTCAGGAGGTAGACTCCAGCCAAGAGAGTTACTGCTAAAAGTGGATGGATTTCACACAGCCAGTTACATCAAGGAGCCCTGGTAGGGCTGCTAACCTCAAGGTCAAACCCACCAGCTGCTCCTCGACGAACAAGAACTCTGTCTGTTCCCATAAAGAACGACAGTTAAACCAGCTTCGGAAACTCTAAAGAACAGCTCAGTCGTGTTCTATAGGGTCTCGGAGTCAGCATTGACTCCATGACAGCGCGTTGGGTTTCATCTCACACACACAAACCTACGTGCTACACACTTTCTTTTCCTTTTATAAACCTCTGTAGAAACGACCCCAAAAACAACAACAACAACAACCCCTCTGTAATCTCACTGGTTAGTCAACAGGACAGAGTAGACCCATCGCTGTGGGTTTCTGAGGCTGTCCATCTTTATGGGGGTAGAAAGCCTCACCTTTTTCCCAGGGGAGCAGCTGGTGGGTGTCAGCAGCCCCACAGGTAACCCACTAGGCTACCAGGGCTCCATCGCAGGACCCCCAGAAGCTGGGGAACTTCTCATCCCTCCCCGAAATCCAACAGGACGCTCAGTTCCCCGGCAGTCCCCATCACAGCACCATGCTGCTAGCGAGTCCCCTCGGGATACCTCTTCAGCCGCCTCCAGCAGGTTATCAGACGTGGTCAGAGCTCGAAGAAGCTCACAAGGTGAGAGAGGGCATTGGAGAAAAAGAAGAAAACTGGGGGTCGCCGACTGTGGGGAACAGAAGGATTTCTCTTAAGTTGTCTCCCCAAAATATATGCCAGATTTAGCTTGAGAATGACTTTTCACTAGGCAGGCAGCGAAAGTAGGTCAGAGGTTATTCTCCCTAACATCAGCCATCAAGAGTGGATTGGGCGTCATTCTCACTGAGAGGTATCAGCTGCCTAGATCAAGCAGACACCACTGTTTATCCCACAACAAATAGGGCCCATTCCTTTCTGTTATGGTTCCCTTGAAGCAGTACCCATAGGCAAGCCCGTGACCACTCTAAGATGACTAAGCTTAGGCTACTATCTTGCCACACATGCCCCGATTCCCTCCTCTTACTATTGCACGTTCACCCCTAGGTCATCCCCCTCCTATTACTTATATTGCCTATGTTGCTACCCCTCTCTATGACGTAGGTTGTTATCTGCTATCAGGGGGCTTGCATGCCTCCCAGGATAGTAATTGTCTGTTTGATTATATGAGACACCAGAATGATCAAACTTGTTCTAGGATGAATTGTATTGCCCCTTTTCTGTGATGTATGATTCTGTAATCAGATCCCCCTAAAGTAATATGATGCGTGGTTAGCAATAAATAAGGAGGCTCCCTGGTTCTCGGGAGGGTGGCCGGAGAAGGTGGCTAAGGAGGACGAGGCAGCTGCGACTACTCTGACGGCTAAGCCCCCTCCACAAGGACCATCAAGTGGGGCTGAGGTGAGCAGTGCTACCATGAATTGTGTCTGACTCCATTACTTGACGCCATCTTTTAACTCTCGTGCTCTTTATGACTTTACTATAACCTCTACTTATTATCACTGTACAATTGCGCCTACCGAACCTGTGATGTTTTGTGGGGCTCCCTCTTCCCTTTAACCCCACAGCCGACTTGCCTTCCAATACCTGCTTCTTGTTCGCTAAGCGCTGCAAACAAGGGATGCCAGAGCATGGTCCCAGGGGTCAACCAGGGACACGTCCGAATCGGGTGTTGCCAGGAATGCTGAGGCGACACTGGCCAGTTGCTGGCCTTCTCCCTCAAATATCCTGGCAGTGTGCCGCCCACTTCTGGACCACCTCCACTGAATCGTGCTGGAGCCCCGCTGGAAGCAATTCCGCCACCAGCCAGCGGGGCGGCAGAGTTAAGAGGTGATGAAAGGGCCAGGTCACCTGACAATCACAGAATTGACAAGATGCAGGTGTTACACTTCTAGCCCCTTCAGAGCATCCCCAGAGCGGTGGGATGGAAGCACCCTTCTGCATTTCCAAAACATGGTGATAAGAAAAGTAAGACCACCAAGGGCTCAAGTGGAAAACAAATGTTTTGAGAATGATGAGGGCAACAAATGTACAAATGTGCTTGACACAATGGATGGATAGATGGATTGTGGTAAGAGTTGTCTGAGCCCCCAATAAAATGTTTTTGGTTTTTTTTTAAAGAGAAGAAAAAAACTAAGACCATCACTCTCATCTGGGTTGTCGTCCCCTTCAGCCACTCGGCCGACCCTGACTGAGTCTTGGAGTACGAAGCATCAACCAAGAGTGATGCCTGCAGGCTCAGAACTCTTGAACGTACCTGTGCTTTCATTCTGTCAGCTTCCCATCTTGGAGGGGACCCTTGAATCAGTGCTGCACCAAGGGGCATGGGTGTTGGGGCCATTAGGTACCAGGTAGCTCCCCAGCACTGCCATCTGCAGCCCGCTTGCACCCCATCTCCACAACCAAACTAATTGAACCCTCTGCTATGGCCCCGATTCTGATCCCAAGCACCCTACTTAGAGTTGACTTTAGCCAAGAGAATGGGCTAGGGTTACCCCCTACACCACGTGGGGCTTTGGGTCTCTTTGCCCTTTAGGGATGCTCACATCCCAGCAAGAGAGGCAGCTCACTGCTGGCTTGGCCTCTGGGAGCATTCCCCCCCCCCACCCCCCAACCCCGCTGATGAGGCCACAGCACCCACACCTCCAGTTCCGTGCTCTGACACAGCGTTTAGTCCCACTCCTAACCCAGTGCCCACCTTGTGAAGAAGGTCCCCGAATTAACCCCTGGTCCCCAGCCCACTCCTGGTACCAGGGGTCGGGAAGTACAGACTGTAGAAAGAGGTGACAATACCAAGAGGGGGCACTTCGTTGCTGGAGGACAAGAGCTACAGTCAGGTGGGCACCAGTTTAAATGAACTGGGAGAGCCTTACAGGTACCCCAAGAATCGTGCTGGATGGGATACTGTGAGGTACACCATTTGGACTAACCCTATCTGTTCTGCTTTGTCTCCAGCCCTGACGCAGATCCAATGGGAGATACAGCCACCCAGAGCACACAGCCCAAGTCTGCAGGACTTCTTACATGGGTGAAGGGGCTGGCCTCTTAGCATAATCCAAGTAACCCACTGCCATCAAATGGATTCTGATTCACAGTGACCCTACAGAGCAGAGTAGAACTGCTCCTTAGGGTTTGTAAGGTGGTAAGTCCTTCCAGGAGCAGGCTACCTCATCTTTCTGCCATGGAACAGTCGGTGGGTTCAAACTGTCAACCTTTTGGTTAGCATTTCTTTTCCACAATGGTCCCTGTGGTAGTTACATAATCTGGTGTCAATTTGGGACTTGAGAGGATTAAGCGTGAAGGGGTGGAATCTAGTCTGTCAATCAGGTCATAGCTAATGAGGCCTCTGTGTGCGCCTAGCCTTCTCCTGTGACTTCTGGGAAATCCGGTTTTTCCTCCTAGGAAGCGAGAGACACTTTCTCTGCTCACGCTCTTGGAGACATTCTACTGATAAGGCTAACTCCCTGCGAGACATCCCTGTGGAGAAGCCACGTGGACCTACCCTGATGCAGCCCTGGGTGCTACAGAAGCCACGTGGAGACCCCTGCCAGCACTGAGATACTTACAACGCTACTGGATCCAAAGACTTTCAACGCACTGGCCTGTGATTGTCCTTCACTTGGCGTCATTGCATGTGTTTCGTGAGTCTGAAGAGGACTTTAGAGATTAGTATCGGACATGTGGGCTAATATCGGGCTTATGGGCTTGGACTGGGTTGGGATGCTTTCTTAATGTACTATTATCCTTTATATAAAACTCTGTCTTATACACATATGACCCTCCTTGGATTTGTTTCTCTAGTCTACCCAGAATAACACAGTCCCCTTGGGACCAGTGCGAACAATTTATTGTAAAAAGGTGTTTAACAAGAAGCAATGCCTTCAGTTTCTGGCATCCTCATCATGGCTGAAGTGAAAGTCAAGATGAAGATCTTCCATTCTCTCATCAAGTCAAGTTTTACCAATTATCAACACACCACTCTCCCCATTATCCTTTAGCAACAAGTTAAATTAGCCCCTCCTCTGAGATTTCTCTCTGAACATTGTTGGACACCCTGAATGCGCTACTCATAGCTGGTATTTTCATCCTAGCAATAGAAGCCATTTAGATGCATTACTTGACTATTACTTGCAGATTAAAAGAGATATCCCCTATGTGTGGGTCCGGCCTACATTTTCACCCCTTACAATGCTACTTTTTAGGAACCTATGCATTTATACTAAAACCAACCCAAATCCAGAGGTCAGAAGAAAAGCACTGTCAAAGAATTATAAACATCAAAACCAGAAAGTTACACATTGGAGAAAATATCTTGTAAAGACTTCAGTATACCTGATAGAGTAAAACGTGTTGGACTCTCTGTTCCATGTTCCTGCATATATCTTGGAAGAGAGCTATGTTAGACTGCGTTGAAAAGAGATACAAATCCAGAGACACTCATATGCGAGAGAGCTTTATATCATAGAGCAATTGCATATTGAGAAAACATCCCAGCCCAGTCCAGATCAAAGCCATAAGTCTGATATTAGCTCATATTTCCAATACTAGTCTGTAAATTCCTCTTCAGACTCATGAAGCACATGCAATGATGCTGAATGCAGGAAGATCACAGACCAGTGGGTGACAAGTCTTGTGGATCCAGTGACAGTGGCAGTATCTCAGTGCTCACGTGGGTTTCCACGTGGCTCCTCTCCAGCTCTCTGGGTGTCTCAACAGCAGGAAAGGAAAGGCAGAGAGAAAGTGTGTGGCCTGTCTCCCAAGAGAAAGAGAAAGTTCCCAGAATCCTCATGAGAAGGCCACACCCACAAGGAAGCATGATCAGGCTGTGACCTGATTGACAGGCTAAACTCCACCCCTTCACTCTATTTCAGTTGACATGAAATTATGTAACTACTATAAGAGCCTAGAAAATTTTGTATGCTGAATAAGTATTGATTGAAGGATGACTGATTCTGATGAAAAACACCACTCAAAATTGAGGACTAGTGTGTCATTGGTATTGGGTGAGAAAGGGCTCTACAAATTGACCAAAGACCAGGGACTAATTAATAAAAAATAAAAATCCACTGAATCTCAGTCAGAACAATGACTTTCATTGACATTTCATTGACATATTCTCATTAAAAACCAAACCCATGGTGAGTCATTACAGACCCAGAGTGACTGGAAAGGACTCAGTATAACTGCCCAGTGCGGGCAATGAATGTACAAATGCACTTTACACAATTGATGTGTGTATGGATTGTGATAAGAGTTGTATGAGCCCCTAAAATGATTTTTTAAAAATAAATAAATAAATAAAACAATAAACAATTTTAAAAAAACTGCCCAGTGGGCTGCAATCTTTAGGAAAGCAGACTGCCTCATCTTTTCCTGCAGAGCAACTGGGAGTTTCGAACTGGTCACCTTTCCGTTAGCCGCCCAGTTCTTAAAACACGGCATCACCAGGGTTCCTTTCTATTCTCATTACCCATTCCCAAAAGAGCATTATGCTTGATTAAAGTAGAGGGTCATTGCAAAAGAGGAAGATCTTCAGCAAGATGGTTAGACACAGTGGTTGCAACAATGGAATCAAGTATATCATTGTGAAGATGGCAGGAGCCCAGGTAGTGTTTCCTTCTATTGTACATAGGGCCGCTCTGCATCAGAATAAAACGAAACAAAAACAGTAGTCAGCAATCATGGTGAAAACCAACAGCCTAAAAGCCATTCCAAGGATCTGAATGGAAATGGGCCTTTTTCAAACTTCATTTCCAGAGAATTATGGTTATTTTACTTGTTATTGGTTCCATGGAAATCACTACTTGCTAGCTTGTCTTTATTTGATCTGACTCAGAGATCAACCAGCAATATAGACAAAATGATAGACACAGCAGAAAGAAAATGGATCTGTGTAGGAAATGGTAATAGTATGCTACTGTTGTTGGGTGCTATCAAGTTGACTTCAACGCAGAGCAATGCCATATGACAAAATAGAACTGTCCCATAGACATTCTTAAGCTGTCATCTTCATGGGAGCAGATTGCCAAGTCTTTCTCCCACAGAGCAGATGGGTGGGTTTGAATCGCCAACCTTCTGGTTAGCAGCCCAGTGCTTAATCATTGTGTCACCAGGGCTCCAGGTAGAAAACTCACACTTTCTGGATTCAAAACTTACTGCAAAACTGCCACAATAAACATGGTCTTGTATTACTCTGAGCAGTGGAATAGAGAGTATTTTAATAAAATGAGTGTCTATAAATCAATACATACATCTAGGATTGATTGATTATCAACAAGGATGTCACAGCCATTCATTGGGGGGGGGGGCAGAGAATATTTTCCCACCAAATGCTTCTGTGGCAGCTATAGAGCCGCATGCAGAAAAGAAAGAAAGAAGAAATGTGGAACCTAGCTCCTACTCGACAGCACCCAACAACAAAAGCTCCGACCATATACAAAACGTAATTCAAAATGAATAAAAGACCTGTCAGCACTGTTGACAGTTGAACTGAGAGTGTTCGTGGTTCATTAGTCCACAATCTCTGCAAAAAGATACCCAAAGTAGAAGTAACAAGAGATACACAGTTCAATGGAACGTCACCAAAATTAAAAACATTTGGTTCTCAAATGGCACCATAAAAAATTGAAAAGATAATACATAGAATGAGAGAAAATAGTGCAAACCGGATAAAGGGTCTAGTATCTGGAATATATAAAGAACTCTCGCGGAGTAGGGAATCAGTGGAGAGGTCTAGGGGGCTGGTCCCAGCCCCAAATACTAAGTGGATGCCTGCCCCTCCCCTGAGAAGAATGTA